>NC_044399.1:47926490-48228365 GCF_006542625.1 Nomascus leucogenys
TGTATTGTACACTTAAAATTGTGTTCATTATCCTTAGCAAACTAACAGAACAGGAACAGAAAACCAAACACCGAATTTCTCACTTATAAGTGGGAGCTAAATGATGAGAACTCATGGACACAAAGAAAGGAACAACAGACACTGTGGCTACCTAAGGATAGAGGTTGGGAGGAGGGAGAGGATCAGAAAAAATAACTATTGGGTACTATGCTTAGTACCTGGGGGACAAAATAATCTGTATAACAAACCCTGTGACATGAGTTTACTGTATAACAAACCTGCACATGTATGCCTGAACCTAAAATAAAAGTTAGAAAATAATAATAAATAAATAAAATGTATTACAGCCTAAAAAAAAAAAAAAAGTTTTTTTTTAAAGAGGTCAGATGTTGACCAGGACACACAAGCACAAACTAGAAAAAAAAAAAAAAAAAAAAAAAGATGACAAAACTCAAACAGCGGATTGGAAATCAACTTTGCCAAGATTTGGATGGTTCTGCCATAGTTATTATAACAAGCAGACTGAATTGAATCATGTAATTTATTTTAAACTAATTGTTAAGACAATGAATATAAAGTTCAAAAAGGTGTAAGTAAGTGATGGTTTTATTGGCAAACTTATAGGGGTAGTGTATGAAGTCATTTCAAATAACAGATTAAGTTGCTTTTCTTACAACTAAAAGCTTCAATTACTATATTTCAACTTTAATTTAACATCACATCTACATGTGAAGCACATCTACATATGAAGCTTTAATTTCAGGTCTGGAGCAGCTGTAAAATGAAAGTTACCACTCCATTCTAGTCCTTGGATATCAGTATATTCCCCTTCACCTTCCACCCTGCAATAGTAGAAAATAAGTTTTTCATTAACAAAGATGAATAATTTATAGTCCAGACATAAGATTTTCTAGCATAATATATACTATGTCTGAAGCACTATATCCTCTACTTTCAAGCTTTGCTTTTAAACCCAGCATCCTGCTTTCATACCCTACCAAAAAAACAAACAAACCAAAAAAAAAAAAAAAAAAAACAAACCATGTACTATTCCAAACAAACACAAACAATTATTTGGTGTCCAAGATTTTAGGATCACATAATCTAGGTTCACACAAAACCAAAATAATGAGTTAAAAAAAAATGAAAAGTTTACATTGGTTATCTAGCTTAATTACTTCACTTATTCAACAAATATTTCTCGACTATCAACGATGTTTGAGGTGCCGTGCCATCACACCTGGCCTCCAACAATTTTTAGAAACTATATCATAAAAGAATATTTAGAATTAAGTAAATACAGTATTTAAGCAGCTGGGCACAGTGGCTCACGCCTGTAATCTCAGCACTTTGGGAGGCCGAGGCAGGCAGATCACTTGAGGTCAGGAGTTCTAGACCAGCCTGGCCAACACGGTGAAACCCCATCCCTACTGAAAATACAAAAATTAGCTGGGTGAGGTGGTGCACGTCTTTGGACCCAGCTACTTGGGTGGCTGAGGCAGGAGAATCGCTTGAACCCGGGAGGCAGAGGTTGCAGTGAGCCGAGATCACTCCACTGCACTACAGCCTGGATGACAGAGTGAGACTCTGTCTCAATAAATAAATAAATAAATAAATAAGTATTTAAGCAAACATACCAGAAAAGAATCTTTTAGAATTGCAGTGATTTTTTTTTTTATTTTAAGCTTACCTATTTTCATTGAAATTTCCAATATACTTTGCCCCAGTTGGGAATGTGTAAGTCCCCAGTCCATGAAACATATTATCCTTAAATTGTCCTTCATATACTGCTCCTGAAAAATGCTCAAGTCTTCCAAAACCATTCATCTGTTTGTAACAAAGGAAATTACCTTAGAAACTAATCTTCAGTTTCCCAAGAACCTTTAAAAAATGTACAAATATAAGTCTATCATCTGCTAATTATTACTTAATCAACTTTGTATTGTCCTTTATTTCCATAGTATAGACAACATTTTTATCATTTTCCTTCATCTGTATCTATCTGTAAAGCCCACTAAATCTAATGTTCTGCATCTGGGACATTTGAACATCAGGGGGTCCATGATGAAGATAATAGGGATCCTCAAGATACCCTGAATGTATCAGAAACCTTAAAGGGCAACCAGTTTAGTTAGTTCAGGAAACCAGTACAAAGCAGTTGTTAAGAATTCAAATTTGGATTCAAGCAGACCTGGGCATACTTTCCTGTTTTATCATTTACTAGCTAGGCAAGAAACCTGAGCCTGATTTTCCTCATTTGTAAAATAAAGTATTAATGGTACCTATCTCATGAGGTTATTATGAGGATTAAATGAGAAAATTATGTAACGGATTCAGCTTTACTCAATGAATAGGAGATGAGAAAGATAATAACGATGATTAGCTCTCTGCAGTGAGTTTAATATTACTCATAAGTTAATATATGTTAATACGATCATTTGTTATTTTTATTATATAGTCTACTCATTATAGGAGTTTTTGATTAATGGTGAAATGCCTGGAATCACTAAACCCACAGGGTTATTTATCCACTGCCAGTATTAAAAACAACAATAATACCTTGTCATCTTTCCAGCTTCCTGTGTAGACAATCCCATTAGGAGTGGTATGAATACCTATTCCATTTCTCTCGTAGATTCCAGAAGATGTTCTTGTACAGTCACCATCTAAACAAAGGAGAAGTACTGAAGATTATAAATGAGAATAGTTATGTCTGGGCCTAATCGCAACTACACCTCATGGGTTTCTTTGGCTCCCTAGCACTGAAACCAGTGAGACCGGAGATGAGTAAATCCATGGACATAGAACATCTTGTAACAATTGAGACTTAAGGGCCAGGAAAATTGACAGATCCCATAGATTTCCAAGGCATACTGTCTAGAGTTAACATTGGAGTTTTGATTTTAAAATCTCTTTATCTGTTAGGATTTCTGTTATTTTAGTTAATAAAGTTAATATCCTAATGGTAGTATTACAAAATTTAACAGTCTCAGTTTTTTATTCCTATTTAATTTTCTGTACAGAAAAAGTAATTGAAGTGTATGCTTACCATACTTGTCTCCATTTGGAAAGATAAAGCTGATCTTATACACTTCTGAAGCTGTTTTAAAAGATTTAAAAAGAATGACATAAGTTTACTTTTTTTTTGATAGAGACAAGGTTTCACTACGTTGCCGAGGCCAGTCTCAAACTCCTGGGCTCAAGCGATCCTCCCACCTCAGCCTCCCAAAGTGCTGGGGTTGCAGATGTGAGCCACCACACCCAACCAAGTGTAAATATTCTTATGTCATAAGACCTATAACCAATGTGCTTTCAGCACTCTCCAAATAGACTTACTTCTCAAGATCACATCATATAATGATTACTTGGCATTTCCATTGTCTAATGTAGGGTCCTGGGAAAATAAACGATTTTGCCTAGATGATCTCTTTTAAAATGTATTTATTATGATAGCTTTATTAATATATAATTCACACACCACAAAATCTACCCTTTAAAAAATACAATTTGATGTTTTTTAGTATATTCAGAGTTGTGCAACTATCATCACAATCTAATTTTAGAATATTTTAATCATCCCAGAAAAGAATTCTGTACCCATTAGCAGTTACCCATTACGATTCCCCTCAAACACCCCTCACCCCACAACCCCAAACCCCTGGCAACCACTAATCTACTTTCTGCCTCAGGGATTTGCCTATTTTGGACATTTCTTATAAATGAAATCATACAATATACGGTCCTTTATGTCTGGTTCTTTTTGCTTAATGTTTCCAAGGCTCATCCATGTTGTATCGTGTATCAGTACTTCATTCCTTTTTATAGCCAAGTATATTGTATAAATATGTTGTATAGAAATAGCATATTTTGTTTATTCATTCATCAGTTCATGGACATGTAGGTTGTTTCCAGTTTGGGGCCATTATGAATAATACTGCTATAAACATTGATGTACATTTTTAAAACATACAGCTTCCTAGGAGTAAAAAAAAAAAAATTGGTGTACAGATTTTTGTGTGGATATATTTTTATTTCTCTTTGGTAGCCCATATGATTTACTGATTGTCCCACAGAGGTAAGGTGGAGTGAGGAATCTTTAAATTGGCAGTAGGAAGAAATGGAAAATAAAGATAGCAAGTGGGGAAGGGCTGGTAGGTCCACACAGAATGAGACTGGAATGGAAACCAAGTGAAAAGGGAAGAAAGAGGACCACAGGACTGAGGGGGACTCTGGGCCTCAGATCCCTGGACACTTAGTGGACTAAAACATTAGAAACTGTATTTTCCGATACTGAAGAAAACTTATGTAGACAGGGTATGCAGGCCCATCCTTCAGAATCACCTGAGATGCTTCTAAGTTTCTTCTCTCTACCCTACATCTACTGAATCAGAGTCTTTATGGGTGGGGCAAGGGAATTTAAAAATTAATTTAGGTGCCAGTTGAGAAAGGCTGCAGGCTCATCACTGAGGAAACAGAGTTAACACAATAGGTAGAAGACTTAAACTGTAATATCCTCAGAGAGAAAGGGAGAGTATTAGTATCCTTGAAATAGGAACAGGTGATTATAAAAAACAAAAAACAATTAGCAATCCAGGAAATGAATAATATAATTGGTGAAATAAAACTTCTTAGAAGGGATGAATAGCAGAATAGATACAATTGAAAACAAATTAGTGAACTGGAACATTAAGTTGAAAAATGTGCTTAGAAAGTAGCATAAAGTGTGAGTGAGATGGCTGGAAAAAAATTTTTTTAATTAAAAAAAAAGAAAGTAGCACAAAGAATTTTAAAAATTTTAAAAAATAATGGAAAGTGGATCCAAAATGCTGCTGTCAGTCTAATAAGAATTCCAGAGGGAAAGAATAAGGGATATTTGAATAAATAGCCAAATTTTTCTCAGAACTGAAGAAAATGACTGCTTGGACTACAAATGGAAACGAAGCAAAATCCCACACCTAGACAGGTTACAGTAAAATTTCATGACATAAAGACCAAAGGCCAGTTAGGCCAGTTAAAAACAAGCAAACAAAAACCAGATTACCTACAATAAACTACAAAGGACTGACATTAGCAACAGTGGATTCTAAAAAAAAATGGCACGATGTC
This sequence comes from Nomascus leucogenys, assembly GCF_006542625.1. Classification (NCBI taxonomy): domain Eukaryota; kingdom Metazoa; phylum Chordata; class Mammalia; order Primates; family Hylobatidae; genus Nomascus; species Nomascus leucogenys. The sequence continues at coordinate 47,931,597 of NC_044399.1, forward strand.
TTTAAAATTCCAAGACAAAATTATTTTCAACCTAATATTCTACATCCAACGAAACTACCAGTCTAAAATCATGGAAACTGGCAGGCACACTGGTAGGATGAATTACTGGCTCATGCCTGGAATCCCAGCACTTTGAGAGGCTGAGGCGGGTGGGTTGCTTGAGCTGAGGAGTTCGAGACCAGCTGGGCAACATGGTGAAACCCAGTCTCCACAAAAAATACAAGAATTAACCAGGTGTGGTGTTGCATGCTTGTCATCCAGGCTACTTGGGGGGCTGAGGCGGGAGGATTGCTTGAGCCCAGAAAGTGAAGGCTGCAGTGAGTCTGATCACACCCTGCCCTCCAGCCTGGGTGAGACAGCAAGACTCTGTCTTAAAAATAAATAAATAAAAAAGAATTAAGTTTTAAAAATAGAATCTGGTGGCTCATGCCTGTAATTCCAACACTTTGGGTGGGTGAGGTGGGAGGACTGTTTGAGCCCAGGAGTTTGAGACCAGCCTGGGCAACACAGTGAGATTCCATCTCCACCAAAATTAAAAACTAAAAAAAAAAAAAAAAAAAAAAAAAGAATCTGTAACTAAAACTCAGGTAATATCAATATGGAAATGGTGTGGAGGATAGAGAGCAATCTTGCTAGAATTCTGATCTCGTTTAGGGTTAAATATAGACACTAACACTAAATCTTAGAAAAATATGAATTTAGTTATGTTTGCTCATTTTTTCCCTATAATTTCTAAGATTTGGTTGTGGATAAAGGGTGAAGTATGGTGGTATATAGAAATTGCCATGTGTGCTCATTAATTAGTTATTTACATGTCTGCAAGATTTGAAATTCCAGGAGAGCAGGGACACAGAACTACTTTCTTTCTTATTTATTTATTTATTTATTTTTGAGACAGAGTCTCGTTCTGTCGCCCAGGCTGGAGTGCAGTGGCTTGATCTCGGCTCACTGCAACCTCCACCTCCCGGGTTCACGCCATTCTCCTGCCTCAGCCTCCCAAGTAGCTGGAACTACAGGCGCCAGAGCTACTTTCTAAGTGTTTAACTAATGATAACTAACTAGATTACCAGATCTGCTTGTGGTTTCCCACAGATGCCATGCTGTACTCTGGGTGGAACACCCTTCTCTTCTTTACCTGGTTAACTGCTATTCATCCTCAATAGTTGGCAAAATAGAGTGTAGTAGTTAGGGGTTCATGCTCCGGCATCGGACTACCTAGCTTTGCATCCAGACTCCACCATTTTCTTTGGCCTTGGACAAATAATTATCTTATGCCTCAGATTCCTCATCCTTAGATGGGGCAAATTAAGTAAATGAGCTAATCTAGTTAAAACACTTAGCCCAGTGTCTAAACTCTGTAAATATTAGCTATTGTTTTCTTGTAGCCCCAGCTCAGGTGTGGGCTCTCCCACAAAGACTTTCTTCTCATTACTTGTCAACTTCAGACTCCTTCAGGAACCCCCACGGCACTCTGGGCCTATTCCTACTGTAGTACTTAAGGTTCTGTTAAAACCATGCTTTTGTATCGGGATCCCCTATCCCACCCAGTTCCTCCAGGACACGGATGGCAGATTAGTCAAATCTCTTCTCACCCTACTGTCCGACTCCGTATTTAGTACTAATAGTAACAGAACGTCTAGTGAATGAAGGGCACTTCGGAAGGAATCGTTAAGTGCCTATGAAGCAGAATATTAAACGTAATCATATCAGAAAATGGACTGTTTTCAATTGCCGCTAAAATGTTCTACATTCGAAACTTGGGAATGTCAGAGGTAGAGGGAACCTCACAGAGACCGCCCGGCACCGTAGCGGAAACTGAGGCCCAGGGAGGTTGGCACGCGCCTCGGGTGTCTCAACAGCGAATTAACAACAGAATCAGAGCTAGATTCCCAGACCAGAGGTTCCCCCGTACCCCTCGGCTAGACGGTCAGGAAACATGTCACACACCCGCAGGAGTTACCGGGAGCCAAGCAGGTTCTGACTCCACGCTAGTTCGACTTAAAGGAGCCCTTCTCTGCCTGGGTCGTTAGAAGGAGGGGCACTCACTTGGCCGAGAGGTGTTAGAGAGATCTTCCAAACTCTGCGACTCCCCGTGGGCCGCCAGCTCTGCGGCCGGGAGAGAACTAGGCGCTAGGACAGTTCCAGGTGCGATTTGGTTGCTGGGGCGACCGGGCACCTCTCACCCGGAAGCGAATACGCGAGGGGCTGAAACTGAGCCAATCAGAAGGCGCCGAGGCTGTGCCGCTGCAGCGGGGCCACCGCAGGGCTGCTCCAAGTGAGAACCGTGAGGGTGGCCAAGCCCAGTTTGGACCTCTGACCCTTGGGCAGCACCTCCCGACAGCCGGCTCGGGACCCAACTCTGCGAGCCAGGTACGTCTTCCACTTCTGCGGACAAGTGATGCGCGTTGTGCGCACGGTCTGCGCGTCACCCTGTTTGTCAGTGTGTCTGCCGCCTCCTGCTCCAGGAGTGGTCGGGATCTGAGGAGCATCGCGGCCCAGTGTGTTTCATTCTGTCTGCCTGGGGCCGGTGAATCTGGACCAGCAGGATCCCAGGCCCTGGTACCGGACCAAGGCGAGCTCTGCCGCTGCGAACTGCAGGTGGGGGCCGGCGGGGGCGGGGCGTGAAATTCAGGCTTGGAGCAGGCTAAGGGGTTGATTGAAGGGGTCAGGCTCCGTTCCCTGTCTCCGTCTGTGTGGCTTTTTTGGGGAGAAGGGTGGGGACGATGTGAGTTCGAAAAAGGATACAAGATCTGGATATCTGGATAGAGCTGGATATATTGTGATCAGTCAGAGATCTGCCTGGGAGGAGAGTAGCGTGTAGTCACTTTTCAGTGCCTTGGCTATCAAACAAAGAATACTCTTACAGCCACACTTAGGTCCCTGTATCCATGGTGAAGAAAGATAGTTGGAATCTTCCCGGGCTAGATGGAATAGATAGTGGAATCTAATCACGTGGATTATACAGCCTAATTCCTATTCCTGGAAAACTCTGGGAGAGTGGTATTGGATACCATTACAGTCAGTAAATCTTCGTTTAAAATGTTAAGCGCATGTCTCAGATCTAGTTGTAAAAGTAACATTTAATGGGTTGGTGTGAGACAACTTGTTTTGAATCAGAGTAAGTATCCTCTTGCTTTTTCCTAGTGTTTCTCAGTACACAAATTTACCTGGGCTGCATGGTTTTTGAGATGAAGTTCTAATCTGTCTGATTTGTTATTTCCTTTCCCTAAATTTTAGAAATAATAGGTAATTATGGCCAGGCGCAGTGGCTCAAGCCTGTAATCCCAGCACTTTGGGAGGCCGAGACGGGCGGATCACGTGGTCAGGAGATCGAGACCATCCTGGCTAACACGGTGAAACCCCGTCTCTACTAAAAATACAAAAAAATTATCCGGGCGTGGTGGCGGGCGCCTGTAGTCCCAGCTACTCGGGAGGCTGAGGCAGGAAAATGGCGTGAACCCGGGAGGCGGAGCTTGCAGTGAGCCAAGATTGCGCCACTGCCCTCCAGCCTGGGTGACAGAGCAAGACTATGTCTCAAAAAAAAAAAAAAAAAAAAAGAAAAAAGAAATAATAGGTAACTATTGGTGCACAACCTTACAGAATTCAGTCTGACCTGTTATTTTTCTTGCCTGTTAAGATTTTAATGACTCTACATTTTTGTGAGTAAAGTTGACATTTGAACAACATGGGTTTGAACTACACGGTTCCACTTATAGGTGGATTTTTTCCAACCCAACGCAGATTGAAAATACAGTATTTCAACTAGGCACAGTGGCTCATGCCGTTAATCTCAGCACTTTGAGAGGCCAAGGTGAGACGATTGCTTGAGCTCAGGAGTACCAGACCAGCTTGGGCAGCAAAGCGAAACCTCATCTCTACTAAAAAATGTTTAAAGTAGCTGGGTGTGGTGGTGCGCCTGTGGTCCCAGCCATTCAGGAGGCTGAGGCAGGAGGATTGCTTAAGCCTAGGAGATCGAGGCTGCAGTAAGCTATGATCATACCACTGCACTGCAGCCTGGGTGATACAGCAAGATCCAGTCTCAAAAAAAAAAAAAAGAAAGAAAAAAGAAAAGACAGTATTCCTAGAATGCAAAACCCACATACAGAGGGCCAACTTTTCCTCTATGCAGGTTCTACAGGGCTGACTGGAGAACTTGAGTATCTGCGGATTTGGGTATACATGGGGGTTCTGGAACCAATCCCCTGTGTATATCGAGGGATGACTATTTCATGGCTCATTCTCTCAATTTCTTCCAGATGTCCTTTAAAATCTCAAAGGGGCCTTACCCAATCACTCTATCTAAAATAACCACCTCAGGGTTTTTTTTTCCTTGATAGCACTTAAGTAATAATATATATATATTTGTTTAATGTCTGTCTTACCCTCTAGAAGGTAAGCCTCACGAAGAAGAAATTTTGTCTTTTTTGCTGTTATATCCCCAGGATCTGGCACATAATAAGTGCTCAATAAATATTTGTGGAATGAACAAATAGATGAACAAATCTCCATTCCCACATAAGTCATTTTTTCAACCTTCAATCATTCATTCCACAAATAGATATTGAATTCCTACCATATGCTAGACACTGTATTAAGGGTACAGTGGTAATCAGACATAGTCTTGTTTTCAAAGAGCTTTCTGGGAGTAGAAAGGAGAGACAAACTTAAGATAAACACTGAATACATATGTATAATCATCAAGAATTTTGAAGAAAGAAATACCTAGGAAGACCTAGTTTAATATCCACATATTTGTGAGTTTCCCAAATTTTTTCTAGCTTTTGATTTCTAATTCCATTTTGGTTGGAGAACATAGTTCATATTATTTCTTTCTTTTTAAATTTATTGAGGTTTATGGCTGGGCACGGTGGCTCACACCTGTAATCCCTGCACTTTGGGAGGCCAAGGTGGGCGGATCACCTGAGGTCAGGAATTTGAGACCAGCCTGACCAACATGGTGAAACACCATCTCTACTAAAAATACAAAAATTAGCCGGGGAGCATGGTGGTGGGTACCTGTAGTCCCAGCTACTCGGGAGGCTGAGGCAGGAGAATCGCTTGAACCTGGGAGGTGGGTTGCAGTGAGCCAAGATTGTGCCACTGCACTCCAGCCTGAGCGACAGAGCGAGACTCCGTCTAAAAAAAAAAAAAAAATGTGTTGAGGTTTCTTTTATCACCACCATGATCTATCCTGGAAAATGTTTCATGTGTCCTTGAGAAGTATGTATATTTTGTTGTTGGGTGGAATGTTCTATAGACACCTATTAGGTCTAGTTGGTTAGAGTGTTGTTCAAGTCTTTTATTTCCTTGTTGATCCTCTGTCTAGTTGTTCTACCATTATTAAAAGTGAGGTACTGAAGTCTCCTACTATTATTATTGAATTGTCTAATTCTCCCTTCATTTCTGTCAGTTGTTGCTTTGTGTATTTTGGTGCCTTATTATTAGGTACATATGTGTTTTTAATTGTTATCGTTTCCTGATGGATTAGCCCTTTTATCATTAAGAAATATCCCTATCTCTAGTAACATTTTTTGCTTTAAAGTCTGTTTTGTCAGCTATTAACATAGCCACTCCACCTTTCTTGTAGTTGCTGTTTGCAAGATCATCTTTTTCCATCCTTTTACTTTTCATTTATTGTGTCTTTGAATTTAAAGGGCCTCTCCTGCAGACAGAATATATTTGGATCCTGTTTTTTAATCCAGTCTGACAATCTCTGTCTTTTGATTGGACTGCTTTATTCTCTCACATTTATTTTTATTATCTGTATACTGGGAATTACATCTAATTCTATTCTACTTTTGGATGTCTGTGTGTCTCAATGTCTTATTTTTTCTTCTGTTCTTTATGCTTTCATTTGCATTTAGTAATTAAATGAATATTTTCTAATGTAGTATTTTTGTGATTGCTTTGGGGTTTATGAACAGCTTCAGATTTATACTAGCTTAATTCCAGCAATATTGCTATGGTTTGAATGTTTACCCCCAAAGTTTATGTGTTAGACATTTAATTTCCAATGCAACAGTGTTAGGACGTGGGGCCTAATAACAGGTAATTCGATCATGAGGGCAGAGCCCTTATTAATGGATTAATGTCACTAGCATGGTAGTGGGTTAGTTATAGCAAGAATGAGTTATTATAAAATAAGTCTGGCTGCTGGTACCTCTCTGCCCACTTCTGCCTTCCATCTTCCACCATGAGATGATACTTGGCAGATGCCAGCATCATGCCCTTGGACTTCCCAGCCTCCATTACCATGAGCCAAATAAACTTCTGTTGTTTATAAATTACCTAGTCTGTGGCATTCTGTTATAACAGAAAACAGACTGAGAGATACATAGAAGTATTACTTTTATATAGCTCTATTCCTTTCCTCCTTTTTATAGTATTGTTATACATATTATATCTATTAATGTTATATACCCAACTATACTTGTTACAAGTATTACTTTACTGTCTGTAGTCATTTTCTCAGCACAGTGCAATTATGCTCCCACCAATCTTCTTTGTGCTGTTATTGGCAAATATATTACATACATATTACCTTCTTATAGGTTACAGGCCCAACATTGCATCATGTACATATTATTTTATATAATTGCTTTTTAAATCATTTCAGAGAAAAGAAGAAACAATACCTTTATACTGGTTTTCAAATAAATAACTGTCCAATATAAATGTGGATTTTTAAAAATAATTACTCAATTACCTTTAACAGTACTGTTTGTTTATTCATGTAGATTTAAATTACCATCCAGGGACACTTGCTTCAACTTGAAGAACTGTTAGTATTTCTTGTGAGGCGGGTCTATTGGCAACAAATTCTCTCAGTTTTGTTTGTCTGAGAAAGTTTTCATTTTACCTTCATTTTTGAAAGATAGCTTTCCTGGATTTTTGGTTAACTATTTTTTCTTTTCTTTTCTTTTCTTTTCTTTTTTTTTTTTTTTTTTTTTTTTTTCTGAGATGGAGTCTCGCTCTATCACCCAGGCTGGAGTGCAGTGTCATGATCTCGGCTCACTGTATCTTCCATCTCCCAGGTTCAAGCGATTCTTCTGCCTCAGCCTCCCGAGTAGCTGGGACTATAGGTGCGTGCCACCACGCCCAGCTAATTTTTTGTATTTTTAGTAGAGACGGGGTTTCACTGTGTTAGCCAAGATGGTCTCGATCTCCTGACCTCGTGATCTGCCCGCCTCTGCCTCCCATAGTGCTGGAATTACAGGCGTGAGCCACCATGCCCAGCCCTATTTTTTTCTTTGAGTATTTTAAATATATATGTCATTACCTTCTGCCCTCCATTGCTTCTGTGAAGAAATCAGTCATTAATTTTATTGGGGTTCCCCCTTGTAAGTGATAAGTTGTTTTTCGCTTACTCCTTTCATGATTTTCTCCTTGTCTTTTGACCTTCAACATTTTTATTGCAATGTGTCTATTTTGTGGATCTCTGTGTTTATTTTCTAATAGTTGGAGCCATTGAGCTTCCTTTTTAATAAATCAGAAAAATTTTCTACCATTATTTCTTTGAATATTTTTTCTGCTCTTTTCTTTCTTTCCTTTCCTTCTGGTATTCTCATTATATGTATATGGTACCCTTGATGGTGTCCCACATTTTTCCAAGGCTCTGTTCACTTTTCTTCATTTATCATTCTCTCTGTTTTCAGCTTGCATAATCAATGTCAGTCTGTCTTCAAGTTCATCAGTTCTTTCTCTTGCTGGTTCATGTTTATGGTTGAGCTTCTCTAGTGAATTTTTAATTTCAATTATTATACTTTTCAACTCCAGAATTCCCATTTGGTTCTTTTTATGTATATAATTTTTTATCTCTTTATTGATGTTCTCAATTTGATATGACATTGTCATCATACCTTCCTTTACTGCTTTAATTATGCATTCCTTTATTTCTGTGAACATACTTATAATAACTATTTTGAAGTCCTTTTCTGTTAAATCTGACAACTGATCTCACTCATAGGCAGTTTGTGCTTTTTCTCTCCAGTGTATGGGTCATACTTAAGTGTTTCTTTGCATGCCTTGTGACTTTTTGTTGTTAACTGGACATTTTAGATAACATACTGTAACAACTCTGGGTACTGATTCTCCCCTTTCAGGGGCTTCTTATTGTTATTCGCTGGTTTAATTTTTAGTGACTGGCTAGAATATTTTAGTGAAGTCTATTTCCCTCCTACGATTTTAAGCCTCTGTTGTTGCTCCTCTGGGAGGTACAGCTTTGGGTATGCCCATGGTTGATTGCTGAATTGTTTTCAACAATGCTCTGGAGAGTAAATTCCTTTACAAACTAATCCAACCAAAATATGGCTTCTTTGAAGCAATAGTTTCTGAGATCCTGGTTTAATACTTGTTCTAATCCCAAAAAGGAACTTCCTAGTGATCTTATTCCTTGGTTTGCTTCCTGCAAACTAGTTGGCCAACAGTCTAAACTATATCTTCATTTAATCCTGTAATCTCCCTTTCCCCACAACCTTGCTATTCTTGAAAGCACCTTTAGGTTTGAACTTCTCCACACTCCACTGTAAATGGAGTCAGTCCTTTGGAAAAAGATTAGGAGCTATCTGTCTTATGGCCTACTTCCCTTTTGCCTTTGGCAGAATCTCTGAGCCCAAGCTGTGTTCCTGATAGAGCGTATATAAATTTAAATTTTGTCAAAACATATATTAAATACATGAAAACTTCTCAACTGGATTTTTTAAATCCTATACTAGGCTGGGTGCAGTGGCTCACACCTGTAATCCGAGCACTTTGGGATGCTGAGGTGCGCGGATCACTTGAGACCAGCCTGGCCAACATGGTGAAACCCCGTCTCTACTAAAAATACAAATATTAGCTGGGTGTGGTCGTGGGCACCTGTAGTCCCAGCTACTCCAGAGGCTGAGGCAGGAGAATTGCTTGAACCCAGGAGGCAGAGGTTGCAGTGAGCTGAGATCGTCCAGCCTGGTTGACGGAGCAAGACTCCATCTCTAAATAAATAAATAAATAAATAAAACTCTAAATTAGATCTAACCAAATGAGAATCTAGGATTAAAGCCTAGACATGGTGTATTTTGACACTTCTCCATGTGTTTATGATGTACATCTTTAGTTAAGAAATCTGTGTCAGAGACATTCACTAAATATTAGTCCTGAGGTAGAAGTGCTTATAAATCTTTTGGGAAGATTTATCCATACTACCCCTAAACTGGCTGGCTCTTTTTATTGTGCAGTTTTAAAATTTTTTCACTGGAACAGATTCAGAATCCTGCCCTAAGACCAGCTCTTTTTATATGTGCATTTTCCTTTGTTTCTTTAAATTAGCCTATATTCATAAGTTTGGCAAACAAAGGATTATCATACACGTCTGGTTTTATGATGTCTACATTAATTTTTTTCTCTTGCAGGTGGAAATGAGTTCTTCAGTAAGAAGAAAAGGCAAGCCAGGCAAAGGAGGTGGAAAAGGGTCTTCTAGAGGAGGAAGAGGAGGCAGGAGTCACACCAGTAAATCTCATGGGAGTGGTGGTGGTGGCGGTGGCGGTGGTGGTGGTGGAGGTGGCGGCAACAGAAAGGCCTCCAGTAGAATATGGGATGATGGAGATGACTTTTGTATCTTCAGTGAATCAAGGCGCCCTTCCAGGTCATTATAACTCTTTGAATGTTTAAATATGGAAATGGTATCAACCCCTAATGTATGGGACAACAGATGGCTGAGAAGGGAAAAAAAGTCGAGTAATTCTGGTCAAATTAATTGTCTTCCTCTTTGTAACCCTTTTCTGAAGGCATGATGGGAAATAACAGCTTTTGTGTGTATGTAGGTTGCATGACACTGTGAACTGAGTGTAATACTGCTATTATACCCAGTGTTACTAGGAAAGTAAATACAGAAATAGTGTGATGAAAATTATTTTAAGTATTCCTTAGGCATCATAGATTGATGTTAAAATGATGATGTTAACATTGACCATGGACAGGTGCGGTGGCTCACGCCTGTAATCCCAGCACTTTGGGAGGCCCAGGCGGGTGGATCGCTTGAGGTCAGGAGTTCGAGACCAGCCTGGCCAATAGGGTGAAATCCTGTCTCTACTAAAATACAAAAATTAGCCAGGCATGGTGGCAGTCACCTGTAATCCCAGGTACTAGGGAGGCTGAGACAGGAGAATTGCTTGAACCCAGGAGGCAGTAGTTGCAGTGAGCTGAGATCACACCACTGCACTCCAGCCTGGGTGACAGAGTGAGACTCCATCTCAAAAAACAAATGTTGAACAGCCTAAAGTGCAACATGACTGAACTGTGTCTTTCTGGTTGATGAGCTGTGTATTTTCCAGCCAAATCAGCCATCATCTGATGGTGTTACATGTGGTGACCAGTAACAGATGTCTTATCTAGGCTTCTCTCCTGTTTGACTTTTAACTAATGAATGAATTATGGGAATTCTAGTAATTCTAATGAGTATTTAATAAAAGTAAATGTTTTGCTGTTGCATGTTATACAGTATAACTACAATTAGGCATCACTTAGTGACAGAGATGTGTTCTGAAAAATGCAGTTAGGCGATTTCATTGTTGTGCAAACATCATAGAATTTACTTGTACAACCCCAGATGGTACAACCTACAACGCACCTAGGCTATATGATGTAGCCAATTGCTCCTAGACTACAAATCTATATAGCATGTTGCTATACTGAATACTCTAAGCAATTATAACACAATGGTAAGTATTTTTATATCTAAACATGTCTAGTTATAGAAAAGGTATGGTAAAAATAGAGTATGAGATTAAAAATGGTACCTATATAGGGCACTTACTGTGAATGGAAGTTGCAGGACTGGAATTGGCTCTGGGTGAGTCAGTGAGGGAGTGGTGAGTGAATGTGAAGGCCTAGGGATATTACTGTACACTACTATAGACTTTATAAATAGCAAGCAACATAGTCTCTCTATGTTGCCCAGGCTGGTCTTGAACTCCTGGGCTCAAGCAATTCTCCTGCCTTGGCCTCCCATAGTGTTGGAATTACAGGCGCGAGCCACTGTGCCTAGCTAAGAACCTAACTTCTGAGTTAGCTACAGCTCCATAGCTTTTCAAAACATGGACATTATAGGTTCTTGGAGTCCGTAGATGTTCATTCATTTGGTAAGTATTTACTGAATGCCTACCATGCACCAGGCACTGTTTTAGGGACTAAGAATTGCAGCAGGGAGTAAAATATTGTCCTTATCTAGAGAGAATGGGATTTGAGATAGAAAAACCATAAACAAATGTATAACATTACCAGGTGGCGCATGCTATGGAGAGAAATAAAAGAGTGTAACAGGGATATAAAATACCAAAATAGAATTGCTATTTTATGTAGAAAGCCCCCCTAATAAGATATCATGTGAAGAGAGGCAAGAAGTAAGTAAAGGAATTAACTGTGAAGTTCTGAGTGTAGAGCATTCAAGGCAGAGGGAATAGCAATTTCTTAAGGCAGGAATGTGCTTGGAAGGTTTAGGAAATAGCAAAGAACCATGTGGCTAGAATGAGTGGGCAAGAAGGCAAGTGGTAGGCAATTAGATCAGAAAGGCCAGACTGTATAGGACTTCATGGGCCATTATTAGCACTTTGGCTTTTGCATGAAGTAAGACAGAAGGCCTTTGGAGGGTTTGAGGCAAGGGTGTGTGATATTATCAGTCAGTCTGGCCAGAGTTGCTTCTATTCAGTATATGCCTTTATGTGAATTAGAAAATGGTGCTCCTTCCTTTGGACAGTTATAGCCCCACACCAGGATCATGGCTTAGCTAGCAGAGCATGGACCGGATTTTGCTGTCTCTTCCTCCCTCTTCTTCCATCCCAGCCAGGAGCCTTTGTGCAGTGTACAGTCTATGAATCCATACTCAATAGCATTCACTGGGTGTGCTTTGTAGAGAATAAACTATAAAGAGGCATGAGTTGAAAGCAGGGAGACCAGTTAGGAGATGTTCTCTAAGTGTAGATATAAAATAGATAATTTAATATATAAATCTGAGGTTCAAGAAAAAGATCTAGGCTGGAGATGTAAATGTATGAGTCTTCAATAGATAAATGCTAAAGTTCTGAGTCTGGATAAAATTGAATAGAGAAGGTATCTGATGTTTGAGCCCTGGGACACTCTAGGTTTTAAAGCTAAGAGAATTTGGAATGTTCCCAACACAAAGAAATGATAAATGTGTGAGGTGTTAGATATCCTAATTACCCTGATTTGATCACTACACATTGTATGCATGTATCAAAATATCACATGTACTCCATTCTCACGCTGCTATAAGGACATACCCAAGACTGAGTAATTTATAAAGGAAAGAGGTTTAATTGACTCACAGGGCTGGGGCGGCCTCAGGAAACTTACAATCATGCCGAAAGGGGAAGCAAACGCATCCTTCTTCACAAGGTGGCAGGAGAAAGGAGAATGAGAGCCAGGTGAAGGAGGACACCCCTTATAAAACCATCAGATCTCGTGAGAAGTTACTCACTATCACGAGAATAGCATGGGGGAGACTGCCCCCATGATTCAACTACCTCCAACCGGTTCCCTCCCATAATGTGGGGATTATGGGAACTGCAATTGAAGATGAGATTTGACTTGCAGCCAAACCATTATCAACCCTATAAAGAATGTACAATTATTATGTATCAATAAAAATTTTTAATTAAAAAATAAATAAAGCTAAGAGAAAGTATGAAAAACAAAGAGGATTGAGAAGGAGCTGCCAATGAAGTAGGAAACTAAGAGAGTGGTTTTTGGAAGCCAAGGGACAAAGGTGTTTTAAAGGAGAGTAGCCAATAAGATTGAATTGTATGCTTAAAGAGGGTACACATTTGTGGAAAAACGCTCTGGTAGGTCAAGGAAAATGTGCACTAAGAATTGTCCACTGGATTTGACAATGTGGATATCATGGTTAACCTTGACAAGAGCTGTATTAGCATAGGAAATACTGATTGGGTTGTGTTTCAGAGAGAAGAGGAAAGAAAATGGAGACGGAGACAATGATTTTGATAACCTAAATGAGAAGTTTTACTATAAGGGAGCTAGAGGGAGGAGAGATGGGGCAGTAGCTACAGGGAGATGTGCACTCAAGGGAGGATTTGGCATGGTTTCATTTTTTTAAGAGGGTAGACCTTGTAGTATGTCTGTATGCTGATAGGTATGATCCAAAGAAGAATGAAAAACCAGTGATGTAGAAAGGGGGATAAGTGCTGGAATGATTTTCTTGAGGAGATTAAAGAGATTGGCATATAGTTTACAAATAGAAAGACTGACTTTAAGATAAAGGATGACTTTAAGATAGGAGCATGTGAAACTCCCAACTCCCCCTCATTTTTAACTGATCATTTCCTAATGATCAGACAAATCATAAAAGATTATATATGCTGTGTAATTTATTTATTTTTTTTAAATAGAGACAGGATCTTGCTATATTGCCCAGGCTGGTCTCGAACTCCTGGGGCTTAAGCAATCCTACCGCTTCAGCCTCCTAAAGTGCTGAAATTACAGGCATGAGCCAATGCCCCTGGCCTTTTTTTTTTTTTTAATAATCAGAAATAAAGATAATTGGGTATTTAGAACCAGGGCCTAATATTCACAAGGAAGAATGAAACTCAGTGGTTTTCAGATTTTAATGCAGAATGAAATGAAATGCTCTTCATGTCCTATAGTGCAGAGGAAACCATCATTAGCATTGCTTTTTCCCAAGGATTCTTGAGTTAGTGAAGCCAGAATTAATGATTAAGAATCTGTTAAGTTTTGTTGTTTTTTTTTTTTTTTTTAGTGGAGTCTCGCTCTCTTGCCCAGGCTATAGTGCAGTGGCGCAATCTTGGCTTACTGCAACCTCCACCCCCGAGTTCAAGTGATTATGCTGCCTCAGCCTCCTAAGTAGCTAGGATTACAGGAGCGTACCGCCACGCCCAGATAATTTTTGTATTTTTAGTAGAGACAGCGTTTCACCATGTTGGCCAGGCTGATCTCAAACTCCTGACCTCAGGTGATCCGCCAGCCTCAGCCTCCCAAAGTGCCAGGATTACAGGCGTGAGCCACTGCGCCTGGCCAAGAATCTGATAAGGTTTTTTTCCAGCAGGTCTGATATAATGAAGTCTAGTAAATACTATAGAAAATGGAGAATCTCCTCACATTCATTGTCATCTTTTGTAAGATACTTGACAATCCAGTTTGTATTGTGTATATTTGGGGACCCCTGAGGAGAGTGTAAAAGTTCTGATTGCAGGTATGTGTGTAATTTTGCTCTTTTGTTCTCTATAGACCTAGCAACAGTAACGTAAGCAAAGGAGAGTCACGCCCAAAATGGAAACCCAAAGCCAAAGTACCCCTTCAGACTCTACATATGACTTCTGAGAATCAAGAGAAAGTGAAAGCTCTTCTCCGAGACCTGCAAGAACAAGATGCTGATGCTGGATCTGAGTAAATTGTTTTATTTGAGTCAGTTATTATATTAAGGAAAACATACTGGCAGTGTGAAGGTCCTGTGCATCTTTGGAATGCTGTGTCAGTACTGATTCTATTGTGGCCATTTAATTAGTTGAAAGTGAGCCAAGAGAAGTACAAGAATAATTATTCAGCCACAATTTTAGAGTGAGTTTGTTTTGCAACATCCATGGGATTGCCTTTTTATCTTTATTTTTTTCCAGGGCAGTGCTCATATGGATTCAGTAACTGATTTCTCTGTAACCTTCCAGATAAACCCTTCTAATGAACAAATAGAAGTACTGTTCAAGGAGCAAATATTGACTCAGTCAGGTGCAGTTTTAGGATTTGCTTTTCATGGCTATCTGCCTAAGAGAAAGCTTTTACTCTTAAATCTTAGTTGTTTCCCACTCTACTGCGTTTTGGCTCTTTTCCTTTGGATTTTATTTGGAGAAGTTAATTCCTTCTTTCCATTTACCAGAATTAATTAGTGGCCAGTCATGAACAGCTCATTTTCCATCCTATCTACAAATCTCTTATCTGTTTTAGATTTAGAAAAGGAGATTATGTAGCAAAACAAACAATTAGGGATAGTTTTTTTTATGAATGAGAAGAGAGAGGATAGCCAAGGTTTCTGTGGTTAAGAACACAGGCTCTGGAATCTGTCTGCCTTTGGCAAAATCTCTATTTGCTCCTTAATGTGTAACCTAGGCAATTACTAATCCTCTCTGAGTCTTAGTTGATCATCTAAAAAAAAAAAAAAAAAGGACATTCCAGTAGTATTTGGTACAGTTATTGGGAAGATTAAAGGAGTTAGTTCATACAAAGCACTTAACACAGTACCTGGCATTTAATAAATGCCTGGTAAATGTTAATTGCCAAGATAAAAATTAATAGTTCAATATAAGATTAAATCAGCAACTGAAGAGTAGTCAGGATCCTATGAATTAAATTCTTAGACCTTTGCTAAATTTTTCTTTGAAGTAAGTAGAAAGTAATATCTAATATATGAAAATGTTGCCTTTGCTAGAAGAGGCATTTCTGGGGAGGAGGAAGATGATGAGCCTGATTGCTGTAACGATGAGCGGTACTGGCCAGCTGGACAGGAACCTTCCCTCGTTCCCGACTTGGATCCTTTGGAATATGCTGGCTTAGCCCCAGTGGAGCCTTATGTTCCAGAATTTACAGTCTCCCCATTTGCAGTGCAAAAACTTTCCAGGTGATTGCTTTGATCATTTACGGGAGTTGGGAAAGAATTCAAGGAAACCGAAATCATATAAACCCACTACTCCTCTTTGTATACTTTCCCATTATGTGGGTTCCAGCAATGCCTGATAGGCCTAATATTCATCTTAACGGAAGGGGTCATTCAGGAGGGCTTGTTGTTATCAGGGATGCTTTTTCAAAATACAAGCCCTGCCTATGTATAGTCATAACTTCATATAAGCATATTTAAATGAATTTTACTGTAATGGTGTGATACTGCTTTTTATGTGTCATTTTTGTCATGTTTTGTCCTTGACAGGTATGGTTTCAATATTGAACGCTGTCAAGCGGTCTTGAGGATGTGTGATGGAGATGTGGGAGCATCACTAGAGCATCTCCTTACCCAGTGTTTTTCAGAGACATTTGGAGAGAGGATGAAGATCTCTGAGACAGTCAACCAGATAAGCTTGGATGAGTGTATGGAACAGCGACAGGAAGAGGCGTTTGCTCTCAAGTCCATCTGTGGAGAAAAATTTATAGAAAGAATTCAGAACAGAGTCTGGACCATTGGGTTAGAACTGAAGTATCTGACAAGTAGATTCCGCAAATCCAAGCCAAAAGAAAGTACCAAAACTGTACAAGAGAATTCACTTGAAATCTGTAAATTTTACCTCAAAGGAAATTGTAAATTTGGATCAAAATGCAAATTCAAACATGAAGTGCCCCCAAATCAAATTGTTGGAAGAATAGAAAGAAGTGTAGATGATTCTCATCTTAATGCTAATGAAGATGCATCTTTTTTATATGAACTTGAAATTCGATTTTCTAAAGACCACAAATATCCCTACCAAGCTCCCCTTGTGGCATTTTATTCCACCAATGAGAACCTACCTCTGGCTTGTCGTTTACATATTTCTGAGTTTCTTTATGACAAGGCCTTGACATTTGCAGAAACTTCGGAACCTGTCGTATATTCTTTGATAACCCTTTTAGAGGAAGAATCGGAAATAGTCAAGTTACTAATGAATACCCATCACAAGTATAGTGTCCCTCCTGTGAACTTTCTGCCAGTACCCTCTAGGACCAGAATAAATAATCCTGCCTGTCATAAACCAGTGATTCCAAATAATTCTTTTGTTTCTAATCAAATTCCAGAAGGTATGTAAGGCATTGATCTTGTGGAGGGAGGCATTCAGAATGATGGGTTTAGAAGTCAAAGCTTTTAAGGCTGGTCTAGGATGGCTTAGTGATCTTGGACAAGCTGAACAAGCCATTCAGTCCCATGGGCAAAAGGGAATGAGAATTCCCTGAACTGTAATTGTATCTGACTTTAATTGTAAGGCTCAGTTGTGTTGCTGTGGTTGGGCTCCGAGTTGAAAGTTTGTAGTGATGTATGTTTAACTATATAAAATCCGAGGCTTGGAAGGACCTTAAGGTACCTTCTCAGAAAATCTGTTTTATTTAATTCATTTGGTTTTCATATGTTTATTTCTTATATTGTGTACTGAATTACTTTCAAATGAATTTTTAGAGATATTTTGCTTTCTATACCACTATCCATACCCTCCTGCTTTTGGTGTACTAGACCCCCAGAATTCTTTAGGGATAGCTCTATGAATCCCTAAATCCTCAAATACTTGTGCAGGCTTCTAGCTTTGTCTAGATCTAGGTTTACTGTGCAGATTCTTTTTATTTTTGTTTTTTTGAGATGGAGTTTCACTCTTGTCCCCCAAGCTGGAGTGCAGTGGTATGATCTCAGCTCATCCCAGGTTCGAGCGATTCTCCTGCCTCAGCCTCCTGAGTAGCTGGGATTATAGGCGCCTGCCACCATGCCTGGCTAATTTTTCTATTTTTAGTAAGACAGGGTTTCACCGTGTTGGCCAGGCTGGTCTTGAACTCCTGATCTCAGGTGATCCACCTGCCTTGGCCTCCCAAAGTGCTGGGATTACAGGCATGAGCCATCACGCATGGCCTACTGTGCAGATTCTTACACCACAAGTAAGCCCCTTTCAAAGAAGTCTCTGCTGGGTGTGGTGGCTCATGCCTGTAATCCCAGCACTTTGGGAGGCTGAGGTGAGAGCACTGCTTGAGCCCAGGAGTTTGAGACCAGCCTGGGCAGCATAACGAGATCCCATCTCTACAAAATATATATATTTTCTTAGCTAGTCAGCCATGGTTGTGCACGCCTCTGAGTCCCAGTTACTCAAGAGGCTGATGTGGGAGAATCACTTCAGCCTCGGAGGTAGAAGCTGCAGTGAGCCATTGCATTTCAGCCTTGGAGACAAAGTGAGACTCTATTTCTTTAAAAAAAAAAAAGATCCTCTTTTATTTGTTGCTATCTATCTTTCTTCCAGAGAAACAAAAGTTTGTATTATTTCATAAGAGTCCTTGGGTAAACTTCAATGAGTAGAGAACAGTGACGCTGTTCTGAGATGTGGCTGCTGGTCAGTTAGCCAGGTTCACTCACTAACCACCCGACCCACTCCCAGATGGCAGCTTCTAGTGCATGGGATTCAAATGTGTTCCTTGGGAAATGAAAATTATGTGTCATGGACTTTTTTTCTAAAATAATAGTTTTATTGAGACATAATTTATATACCATAAAATTCACTCTTTTAAAATACACAATTCAATGGTTTTTAGTATTTTTATAGAATTGTGCAACAATGACCACCTTTTAATCCCTGGACGTTATCATCACCCCGAAGAGAAACCCTGTACCCACGTACCCATAGCAGTCTCTCCTCATTTTCCCCTTCCCCCAGCCCCTCACAACCACAAATCTGCTGTCTCTCTATGGATTTGCCTACTCTGGACATTTCATAGAAATGGAATTATACAATATGCAGCTTTTTGAGATGGGCTTCTTTCACTTAGCTAATGTGTTCAAGGTTCATCCGTGTCCTAGCACATATCACTACATCATTCCTTTTTATTAGTGAATAATATTCTATTATGTGGACATGCCACATTTTGTTCATTGATTCATCATTTGATAGACATTTGTGTTGTTTTATGTTCTGGGATTTGGGGACACTTGCATATAGTTGAAACATTCACTGCGAATTCTTTTAATGTTAATTACTTTGTTTATGCTTGATAAAAGTTTATTTGAGGATGCATTGTAAGTTCTTTAGAAATAGAAATACTAGAAATGAATGAACTTACTTTATTCAAGTTTTAACTTTTTCTCCATTTTGACTTTTTGTTGTTGATACTCTGTTAGCGACTTTCCCCTTTTGTTAAAGAAAGGGCCCCATACTGAAATGTTTTCTTTTATTTCCTTCAAGTTGAAAAAGAATCAGAATCTGAGGAGTCAGATGAGGATGAAGGTCCTGCACCTGTTATAGTAGAGAATGAAAGCTATGTGAACCTTAAGAAAAAGATTTCCAAAAGATATGACTGGCAGGCAAAGTCAGTACATGCTGAAAATGGTAAAATCTGCAAGCAGTTCCGAATGAAACAGGTAGGGTATGCTGAGAGAATGAGTAGCATTGCCTCCCTAATATCTGGATGATGGGATTAGGAATTAGGAAGCTTTGGCTACCTTCCCTAATATTCTTTTGGTTCTTTTTCTCCCTGAGTGGTCAAAGTTTCTACAGGCCACAGCAAACTTAAGTGCATATGCTAGATGGTTTTGGAAAATCCTATAGCTGGTACATAGCAAACACACACATATATGCCAAATAGTCTCAGAGTCATGTGCCTTTGGTACTGTGACAGACAATCTGGTATGTAAAAGGAATATCAATACTGTGGTTTAATGGCCAGGCATGGTGGCTCATGCCTGTAATCCCAGCACTTTGGGAGGCTGAGGTAGGTGGATCACCTGAGGTCAGGAGTTCAAGACCACCCTAGCCAACATGGCAAAACCCCGTCTCTACTAAAAATACAAAAATTAGCCAGGCATGGTGGCAGGTGCCTGTAATCCCAGCCACTTGGGAGGCTGAGGCACGAGAACTGCTTGAACCTGGGTGGTGCAGGTTCCAGTGAGCCACGATTGCACCACTGTACTCCAGCCTAGGCAACAGAGCAAGACTGTCTCAAAAACAAAACAAAACAAAACAAAAACAAATACTGTGGTTTAGAGCCAGGCGGGCGTGGTAACACATGCCTGTAGTCTCAGCTACTTGGAAGGCTAAGGCAGGAGGATCACTTGAGACAATGCCAGCCTGGAAAACATAATGAGACCCTGTCTCTAAAAACAAAACAAAACAAAACAAAACAAAACAAATACTGCGATTTACCTTAGAAAAAATTAATATATAAAAGGAGAAGGATAAGGAAGATCTTTTACCCTGTTTCAAAGACTGAAAGGATAAATAATGTGCCCAAGGTCACATAGCTAGTAAGTGGTTTAGCCAATTCTGTTTCTAAAGTCCATTTTGTTTTTACCCCATTCACATGAAGATTATTTTAAAAGAATTCATAAGTGAACCCTGAGGGCAAAGATTAGAGATAGGGCAGAGGCAAGTTGCTTAACCAATATGGGAATTGGATTAAATGCTCTCTAAGGGCCCTCTAGTTCTAAAGTTCTGTGAGTCTGATTTTTGACACCATATAACACCATCACATATGTAGTGCAATACCCATAGAACATCACAATGTATATAAGTTGCACTGTAGGTAAGAGGATAGAAACAAAAAATTAGATATTCAATTTGATCAGTGTGATAAGTTTATGATAAAATTATACGTAGGAAATGGCATGTTCCTGTAAATTTCTTCCAGTATTCAAAAGTATAGCCAGAGTTTTAATAAACAAGGCAATGTTTATAGCATTGGCCATTAAACATGAAATTGATTTATATAGTTGTAGTGACCTCTCAAAAGTAACCTTTAGTGAGTGCTTTTCTATTATTGATTTAAGTAAAAATCTGATATTGTTTAGAGCTATGCTGTCTGATATGGTAGCCCCTACCCATGTTTGGCTGTTTATATTAATTAATTAAAATTAAAAATTCAGTTCCTCAGTAATACTATTCTTCACATTTCAGGTGCTCACTAGCCACATGTAGCCAGGTGTTGCTGTATTGGACAGCACAGGTATAGAACCTTTCCATCAACATGGAAAGTTCTATTGGACAGTACTGGTATAGAGACTCTTGTTGGGAAGAACTGGATATGTGCTAAGCAAGAGGGCTTTATTTCACCCAGGAAATCTTTCAGTTTATTCAGATGTTGGAAAACTATTTAATGTACAGATTCCACAACTCATTCTGGCTGATTCTCTGAGCAGCATTCTGAATAAAGTCCTCTACATCCAATCCCAACAAATCCAACAAAGGATCACTCAAGGCCAGCAGTGCAAGACCATCCTGGGCAACATAACAAGACTCTGTCTCTATAATTAAAAAAAAAAAAAAAAAAAAAGCTGTAATCCCAGCACTTTGGGAGACCAAGGCAGGTGGACTGCTTGAGCACAGGAGTTTGAGGCCAGCCTGGGCAACATGGTGAAATCCTGTCTCTACAAAAAAATACAAAAAGCTGGGTATGGTGGCACACCCCTGTAGTCCCAGCTACTTGGGAGCTTGAGGCGAGAGGATCGCTAGAGCCTGGGAAGTGGAGATTGGAGTGAGCCGTGATCGCACCACTGCACTCCAGCCTGGCAACAGAGTGAGACCCTGTCTCAAAAAAAAAAAAAAAAAAAAAGTAAACCAACTGATGTCTTATCTTTGATTTTATTAGGCTTCCAGACAGTTCCAGTCCATTCTGCAAGAGAGGCAATCACTCCCTGCTTGGGAAGAAAGAGAAACCATTCTTAACTTATTGCGTAAGCACCAGGTGGTTGTCATAAGTGGTATGACTGGGTAAGAATGCAATTTATTCATCTGCAGCTTTCATCTATAAATATTATATGCACCCTGGTTACCATAACCAGTTCAACTTGTTAAAAACTGTAGCTGGATTTATAGACATTATGTACATCTGCCTTGAGACATAAGGCAAAAAAAAAAAAAAATCCAGCTGAAGACTTTTAACAAGGCTCATGTTTAAATTTAAAGGATAGTTCTAGAACATTTAGCTTGAAAGCTTTTTATCTTCTGAATTTATTCTGATTTCCTGTCACCCAGGCTGGAGTGCAGTGGCATGATCTCAGCTCACTGCAACCTCTGCCTCCTGGGTTCAAGTGATTCTCATGCCTCAGCCATCCAAGTAGCTGAGATGACAGGTGCAAGGCACTACAATACCCAACTAATTTTTGTGTGTTTTTAGTAGAGAGGGGGGTTTTACCATGTTGGCCAGGCTGGTCTCGAACTCCTGGCCTCAAGTGATCCGCCTGCCTCGGTCTCCCAAAGTGCTGGGATTACAGGCGTGAGTCACCACACCCAGCCTTTATTTTTCTTTTAAAAACAACTTAATTGTGGTGCGTTATTTTTCCTGTTTTACATTCTCCTATTTAGTAGGGACAAGTTGCAGACTTAATTTAGTTATTTATTCAAGAGTATACAATTTAATAATTTTATTTGTGTCCAGACTCAGTGATATGGTAATAATTTGTATCTTCTAGTTTATCTTTTTAACCTCAGCCTAATCATAGCTAAATTAATACCTATAAAATATTTTGATAATCATAAGCTAATACTCCTTTTCTTTAGGGTTCATGTGTAGAGTTTACATTCCTAGAAGCATTTACAGACCTTGATTTAATGCCTGTTCAATAGTCCCAATTTTACAGATGTTATTAAACTATTATTTGATTGTCCTTTTGATTGGAGTGCAAATTCCTAGAATTTCCCACCTCTTGGTAATAAGTCAGGAGGTAGTTTTAGAAAATACCTGAAACTGAACAACTTTTATTCTAATTAGCTTTATCACTTTTCTCATTCCATATGATTGCTTCTTTAGTTAACTAGCCCTTGAAAACTTCATTTTAGGACTTATTTGTTTTAATATACAGATGTGGGAAAACCACACAGATTCCACAGTTTATTCTGGATGATTCTCTGAATGGACCACCTGAGAAGGTAGCCAACATCATCTGTACCCAACCCCGACGAATCTCTGCAATCTCTGTTGCTGAACGCGTTGCTAAAGAAAGAGTAGAGAGGGTGGGTCTGACCGTGGGATACCAGATTCGGTTAGAAAGTGTCAAGGTTTGTATGCTCTGCTTATTTCCTGGTAACAGAAATTTATGGTTTTTAGGTATAAAAAGTTTTGGGGGTTAGGAGATTCATGGGCAATTTGGGATATATACTTTGAGGTTATTTTTAAATTAATGATTATCTTTGGTAATCATTTATTTAAATATTTAGAAATATTAAGAAATATTTTGGTATAAGAACTCTTATGGCCAGGTGCGGTGGCTCACACTTGTAATCCCAGCACTTTGGGAGGCCAAGGCAGGCAGATCACCTGAGGTCGGGAGTTCGAGACCAGCCTGACCAACATGGAGAAACCCCATCTCTACTATAAATACAAAAATTAGCTGAGTGTGGTGGCACAGGCCTGTAATCCCAGCTACTCGGGAGTCTGAGGCAGGAGAATCCCTTGAACCTGGGAGACGGAAGTTGCAGTGAGCTGAGATCGCGCCATTGCACTCCAGCCTGGGCAAAAAGAGCAAAACTCGGTCTCAAAAAAAAAAAAACTCTTATTTGGTTGTACTAAATTTCCTCTGTAAAGCTTTTTATTTTTTATTGGCAGAAGTCATCTAGTAAAGACTGTTTTACTCTTGAACTGCGGACATAATCCATTTAACCAAATAAGGAGCAGACAAATTGAGAACTGATTTCATTAGTCACTGTTTTTTAATGCTTTTTATGAAAATCTTAACATTTTGATATGAAGTAGAAAGGCTTTTATTACTGTCCCTGGCAAGAAACTATATTTAGTATGGTTTCCTATTAAATGGAACTACTGGTGTTTTCAATATTTTTTATCCCTATCCATTCAAAATGGCTTTCCAGTAATGTTTCCCTTTTTTGAAAATTTTATTAATGATTTATATTGCCCTTTCATGTGTAAGTCCTCAGCCACCAGACTGTTATACTGCACCACGGGAGTGCTGCTGAGAAGGCTAGAAGGAGACACAGCTCTACAAGGAGTTTCCCATATCATTGTTGATGAAGTTCATGAGAGGACAGAAGAAAGGTAAAACAAAGACTTTCCCAGTGAACACACACTCACCTGAAATGAAGGCATGGTGGAAAAAAATTCTTTTCTAGTTCCAATTCAGTTTCATGCAGCTAGTAATGGTAATTTGCCGCAAGGAAGGCCTATGTTAGAGAAGAGCAACTGCTTTCTTGATCTCCAGGGTCTATAACACTAAAAAGGACAACACATGCTCATCACTTATTAGATGGAGTCATCCTATTAGGTTAGAAGGTATACTTCACACCATCCTGGGCGTTATGCTAAGTTGAATACCGTGCTTAGTAGAAATAAGAGATGTCATGCATGCTGTGGCTGAATGTATCTTCTTCTTTGTTTATTTGGTCATTCAGTCCTGACATTGATTCATGTATTTATTGAGCCTGCATTAAACGCCAAGTGATATATTAGTTGCTGGGGATACAGTGATGAACAAGCATGTATGGCTCCCCCTTATCTCTTACAGTCCGGTAGAAAAAACAAATAATGAACAAGTAAACAAGCAAATGATTGCAAATTGGAATAAGCACTATGAAGGAATAAACGGCGTGCTGTGTTTGGAGAGAGAGACCCATAGATGCTCAAAGATCGTATCTCTGTAAGATGACAATTTAAATTCAAAACTGAAGTATGGCTGGGCACAATGGCTCACACCCATAATCCCTGTACTTTGGGAGGCCAAGGTGGGAGGATCACTTGAGCTCAGGAGTTGGAGCCCCACCTGGGCAACATAGTGAGACCATGTTTCCACGAAAAGTAAAAAAAAAAAAAAAAAAAAAAAAATAGCCGGTAGTCATTCTACTGGGGATACAGAAAAAAAAAAAAAAAATTAGCCAGGCGTGATGGCTCACACCTATGGTCCCAGCTACTCAGGAGGCTGAGGCAGGAGAATCATTTGAGCCCCCAGGAGGTTGAGGCTGCAGTGAGCTGTGATAGCACCACTGCACTCCACCCTGGTCAAGAAAGCAAGACCCTGTCCCAAAAAAAAAAAAAAAAAAGCAGAAAAGAAAACTGAAATATGAGAAGGAATCCCAGGTGACAAATGGGGGTAAGGAAAGTATGTTTGAAGATTGTGCAGTGGGGAAGGGGCTTTGTGAGTCCAGAAACAAGGAAGGCCAGTGCACCTGCTGTGTAGCAGCAAAGGGGAAAGTAGCACAGGCAAGAAGCAGCAGGAGCCAGACCTTCCAGGGCCTTAAGCACCATGAATAATAAGGCATGTGGATTTTATCTTATGAAATTAGAAGTCATGGGGGGAGGGGGGAGGGATAGCATTAGGAGATATACCTAATGCTAAATGACGAGTTAATGGGTGCAGCACACCAACATGGCACATGTATACATATGTAACAAACCTGCACATTGTGCACATGTACCCTAAAACTTAAAGTATAATAATAATAAAATTTAAAAAAAAAAGAAATTAGAAGTCATTAAAGGGTGAGGCATAAAATAAAAATTCTTGCCAGACACAGTGGTGCATGCTTGTAGTTCCAGCTACTGAGGAGGCTGAGGCAGGAGGATTGCTTAAGTTCAGGAGTGCAAGGCTATATATAGTGTGCTATGATTGCACCTGTGAAGAGCCACTTCAGCCTGGGAAATATCGTGAGACTCCATCTCTAAAAAGGAAAAAAAAAAATTAAAAGTCTCAATATTTTAAGTACTGAGGAGGGCCAGGAAGATGGATGGCATTAATCATAGTTTGTCATGTGGATCATGCCCTAGAGCAGTAAAAGAAAACTAGTGGGAAAAAAGAGAAAGTCCTGTAAAAATTATGAAGTTTTCCCACAAAGTATTATACCACTATAAATATCTTGAGAAGAAGAAAAAAAGTCTAAGTAAACTTGGTGGACTGATAGGAAAGCAGAAAATAGCTAAAAGCAAAACATTTAAAAAAAAAAAAAAAGGATTGGTGGCAGGCTCCTGTAGTCCCAGCTACTTGGGAGGCTGAGGCAGGAGAATCGCTTGAACCTGGGAGGCAGAGGTTGCCGTGAGCCAAGATCGCCCCACTGTACTCCAGGCTGGGTGACAGAGCAAGAAAAAAAAAAAAAAGGAATTGAACAGAGAAGACACATAACCAGAAGAACTATTAGAAGAAATAGTACATTACTATTATTAGTAAATAAGAAATGTGAAGTAATTAGAAACCAAAGAAAGCAGACTTTTAGATAAAAAGAATGAACCAAAAGAAAAAGAAATAATTCCTAGAACAAGACAATAATAAATATTAAATGACTATACAGAAAACATTGGAAATCTCTAAGGGGCAAATAATCTTTTTGTAGAAACTCCAGAAAACAATGGGAAAAAAAATTAATGGTAAATAATGTCATTTTGCCACTGTTGAAAATGAACATCTGAAAGAAGAAATTTTTTTAACAAA
The DNA here is from genome assembly GCF_006542625.1 of Nomascus leucogenys. Taxonomy (NCBI): domain Eukaryota; kingdom Metazoa; phylum Chordata; class Mammalia; order Primates; family Hylobatidae; genus Nomascus; species Nomascus leucogenys. The sequence continues at coordinate 47,957,689 of NC_044399.1, forward strand.
ATCACTGAACAACTTGGAAGAGGAAGCCAAATAAAACATTCTCTCAGATTAATGGTATTTAAATGATTGAGTTATAAAGATAAGTTCAAGCTTTTAGGGAAAATTATATCCAGTATAATTTTGAATATGAAGAGTAGCTTTGGATTCCATAACATTTGTACTTCCACAAACTTAAAGAAATGAGAACATAGCACTGGATTTGGTTCCTGGCTAAAATAGGACAAAGGTTTTTATAAAACCTAAGGATCTGTAGAATATAAACAGTTAACAATTCAAAAGATGTTCACATCTGAATAAAGATTAATTACACAGTGGAGAAGGGTGCTTCAAACATTTACAAATACCAGTTTACAAGAAAGGGTATACAAATTACAAGGAAAAGTAGGGGAATCTTTGCTAACTCTGACTGAAAAAAGCAAAAACTAATAAAATCTAGGAACAAAAATCAGTAAAAATATTGACAAGATTAAAGGTTGAATATAAAAAGGTGACAGTTGTGTTAGTTTGAAATTTTAATAAATTTTCTAATCACAGAGATGACATGATCATTCTAAAGCATTTAGTAAATACCAAAAAATGTAAAAGAAGAATCTCTGTCCCCTATAAAATTGCTAGTTACATGTTATAATTTTGGTCTCTTTTCTTCTGGGAGTATATTGGGAGTTAGAAGAGGGATATGGTAGAAAGAGAGATGTATTTCCACAAACACTATTGAGATTATATAGTTTTGTTGTGCTGCTTTTGATTTAACAGAATGATAGCATGAGTTAATGAATTATCTTTTTTTTTTTTTTTGAAACAAAGTCTCCGTCATCCAGGCTGGAGTGCAGTGGTGCAATCTCAGCTCACTGCAGCCTCCACCTCCCAGTTTCAAGCGATCCTCTTGCCTCAGCCTCCCAAGTAGCCAGAACTACAAGTGCACACCACCAGGCCTGGCTAATTTTTGTTATTTTTTTAATAGAGTCAGAGTTTCACCATGTTGGCCAGGCTTGTCTTGAACTCCTGAGCTCAGGTGATACGCTCACCTTGGCCTCCCAAAGTGCTGGGATTACAGGTGTGAGCCACCACACCCAGCTGAATTATCTGTAAAACTAAGAATTTCATAAGGAAATTCTGAAGTCTGGATATACCATAAATTACTTAACCATTTGCCTGTTGTTGTTAGATTATTTCCCTTTTCCCTGAAAAAGAAACAAAAATAGTCATAAATGTAATTAAATTAGCTCATTGAAAAGAGCTAAGTAGTATAAGAATATGTTTTCATTAAAAGCTCAAACAGGCCAGGCACAGTGGCTCACACCTACAGGCCTTCCATTCTGGGATTACTGATTATATGTTCAGTAATCCCAGCATTTTGGGAAGCCAAGACAAGAGGATCACTTGAGCCCAGGAGTTTGAGACCAGCCTGGGCAATATAGGGAGACACCATCTCTACTATAAAAACAAAAACAAAAAAATTAGCCCCAGCTACTCAGGAGGCTGAGGCAGGAGGATCACTTGAACCCAGAAGTTCAAGGCCGCAGTGAGCCATGATAACGCCACTGCACTCCAGCCTGGGTGGCAGAGCAAAACCTTGTCTCAAAAAAAAAAGAAAAAAGAAAAACGTGGTAGATAAAGTGAAAGTCCCTCTTACTACTCCCAAACCACTCTCAGTTCCTTTCTTAGAAGTAAACTGGTAGTACGTCTTTCTATGCATGGATATAGATGTTTACTTTGTTAGAAATAGTTACTTTTGTTTTCTGACATTTTTTTCTTACACGGATGATATATTCATTTAGTAAGTCAATGAATATTCATTGAGTACTTACTATGTCCCCGACATTGTCGTAGATCCTGGAGTAGTGAATAAAATTCTTGTCCTTGTAGAACTTGTATTCTAGTGGGAGAGCTCATCGATAAGCAAGATAAATAAGTAAAATACAGAATATGGTAAGTGCTAAGAAGAAAAAATAAAGCAGAAAAAAGACAATAGAAATTCAAGGGAGGAGGGCATTTGAAATTTTAAATAAGGTAGCCAAGGAAGTCCTCACTGAAAAACTATCTTTGGAGTAAGAACTTGAAGGAAGTGAGAGAGCTACCTGTGTGAAGGGCTAGGAGAAGCCCAGTAATCCAGGCAGATTAATAACATGTACAAAAGACCTGAGGTGCATGCCTCAAAGACAGCAAGCAGAACAGTGAGCCGGTGCTGAGTGAATGAACGGAGAGCACTAGAAAAAGATGGGGAGCATGGGGTGTAGACCATGCCATATACAGCCTCGTTAGTAAGGATTCTAATGAGAAGTCGTTGGATTTTAAGCAGAAGAGTGGCACAATCAGATTTTTCTTTTTTGTTTTAAGAGATGGGGTCTTGCTATGTCGGCCGGGTTGGTCTTGAACTCCTGGCCTCAAGCATTCCTCCCACCTCAGCCTCCCAAACTGCTAGGATTACAAGTGTGAGCCACCGCACCCTGTCAGCACAATCAGACTGACATTCGAAGAGCATTATTGGTTGGCTGTATTGAGAACAGATTGCAAGGGGGCAAGGGCCAAGAGACCAATTAGGGTGGTGTTATTCTGCCGTGTATATTATTCCAGGCAACTTGGGATTTTTCCTACTAAAAATATGTCTTAGAGATGTTTTCATGTTATTATCTAGAGCTCTACCTTATTCCCTGTATCTGCTTCATGTTATTTCATAGACTGGATGATATTGTTATAATTAACCATTTCTCAGTTGATGGACATTTGGGTAGTTTCTATTGTCTTATTATTACAAACAATGCTATAACGAAAATCTTTGTATGTGCCTCTTTGTGGTACACGTAGATACCAAGAAGTAGAATTATCAAATTTGTACCCTATACCAGCTAAGAGTAAAAAAAAAAATTATAAAATTTGATGATAAATCCTGTTGAGATTTTGATTGGTACTGCCTGGATTTGGTTTATTTGGGAAAGAATTTATATCTTTATACGGGTTGAGCATCCCTATTCCAAAAATCTGAAATGGTCCAAAATCTGAAACTTCTTGAGTGCTCACATGACACTACAAGTGACAGATTCCACACCTGACACCTTTGCTCTCCAATGGTTCAATGTATACCAACTTTATTTCATAGACAAAATTATTCAAAATATTATATACAGTTACCTTTAGGCTATGTATAGAAGGTATATATGAAACATAAATTGATTTCTTGTTTAGAGTTAGGCCCCATCCCCAAGATATCTCATTATGTGTATGCGACTATTCCAAAATCTGAGAAAATTTGAAATCTGAAACACTTCCAGTTCCAAGCATTTCACATAATGGATATTCAACCTATAATAGTAAGGCTTCACATCCAAAAACAGGACACATTGTTCTATGAATGGTATGGTTTTTTTTTCACAGAGATCTTACACATTTCTTGCTCAAAATATAGTAAAAGTTACTAATTTTCATGTGTTGAATTTGTTTGATCCTCAGGTGTTTCTTTTATTTTCTCTAGTGACTTCTTGCTGCTAGTTCTGAAGGACATTGTATCGCAGAGGCCAGGTCTTCAAGTTATTTTAATGAGTGCGACTCTAAACGCTGAGCTTTTTTCAGAATATTTTAATTCCTGCCCAGTTATTACTATACCAGGTGAATAAAATGCATCATTAAATATGTATCATTCTAATAAGCAAGTATAATTATTTTAAAGTTTGAGACATAAGTAGATATACTTCTTTCTAGAGAAGTGATTCATTTATAACAAAATCATAAATCATATAATGCAGCTGATAAGGAGGTAACATATCTTGCTGGGAGATTTTTATTTTTGTTTTTTTTGAGATGGAGTCTTGCTCTGTCACCCAGGCTGGAGTCTCGCTCTGTCACCCAGGCTGGAGTGTAGTGGCGGAATCTCGGCTCACTGCAACCTCCGCCTCCCGGGTTCATGCCATTCTCCTGCCTCAGCCTCCCGAGTAGCTGGGACTACAGGCGCCCACCACCACGCTCGGCTAATTTTTTGTATTTTTAGTAGAGACGGGGTTTCACTGTGTTAACCAGGATGGTCTCCATCTCCTGACCTCGTGATCTGCCTGCCGTGGCCTCCCAAAGTGCTGGGATTACAGGCGGGAACCACCGCACCTGGCCATTGCTGGGAGATTTTAATTTTTTTTAGGGGACTTTTAAAAAAACTCATAGTTACTTATTTCTAGCATTCCATTGTGTTTAACATCAAAGTTGATAGTGGCAGTCTGTCATAAAGAGGGAACTTGTGTCTGTGACAGTATATTTGTTCATTTCTGGATTCTGCTAAATTTCTAGATGTTGGTCCACTCTGGCAGAAAGTGAGGTTGGATAGTCTGTGTTTTCTTTTGACACTTCCACAGTCTCATTGTGGAATTAATTTATCACCCTGAGCTTTGATTTATCCTTCTTCAATTGAATACTAAAAAGACACTTTGGAAACACTGACTGATAAAAAATAGTGCAGTTTGTTTTAGTTTTAGAGAATGCTGGCAATAAATCTAAGGAAGAAACTTTGTGTTTGATCTAGAATACAACTGTTGAATGTTTAAAGGTCCTCTATGGTGGAAGTGGCGGGGGCGGTGGGGGGAGGGTATGAAAGGTGTAACAGGTAAAAGAAAAAAAGTCTTAGCAAAGGATCATTTCTCAACCTATACACTGCTTCTGTTTACTGACTGAGATCTACCCTTTCCAATTTCTGTTACCAAGAACTTTTCTTCTTGATACTTTTAAGACCACAGAACAAATAGGATGTTAGCATGACAAGCTTTGTTTTAAGAGAATTTTATATATATAAACTATTTCAAGATGGTTGAATGGGTGTTCTCAGGCTTTTCTATTTTATCTCCTTGTTTTTCTAGGTCGTACATTTCCTGTTGATCAATTTTTTTTGGAAGATGCAATTGCTGTGACAAGGTAAGGAAGACACTAATTAAGATTCAGTGAAAGGACCTGGCATGGTGGCTCATGCCCGTAATTCTAGCACTTTGGAAGGCAAAGGTGGGAGGACCCTTTGGGGCCAGTTCGAGACCAGCCTGGGCAACATATTGAGACCCCCATCTCTTGAGAAAAAAAAGACAAAAGATTCAGTGAAACTTTGAAAACAGAATAATATTTGACCCTCAGTGTGCCAGAATACTAATATATGTGTTAGTCTTTTTTTTCTAATTTTTCTACACTTGATCTCAAAAAGCCCAAGAAGTGATTTTCTTCTATTTTTTCTGTTTGAACATTTTGTTCACCCCTCTCTTTCAGCAAACAGACTGCCAATATTTAAATCCCTCTACTTACTTTTTCTTTCTTTCTTTCTTTCTTTTTTTTTTTTGAGAGAGAGTCTTACTCTGTTACCCAGGCTGGTGTGCAGTGGTGTAATCATAGCTCACTGCAGCCTTGAACACCTGGCTCAAGCAGTCCTCCTACTTCAGCCTCCTGAGTAGCTGAACTACAGACACACACCACCATGCCTAATTTTTTTTTAATGGTTTTGTAGAGACAGGGGTCTCATTATGTTGCCCAGGCTGGTCTCAAACTCCTGACCTCAAGCAGTCCTCCTGCCTTGCCTCCCGAAGTGCTGGGATTACAGTCATGAGCCACCATGCCTGGCCCCCTCTACTTATTATAACTTTGGCAAGTAGCTTAATCTCTCTGTACTTTAGTTTTAATGAATTAATACTTGCTGATTCTGCTGAGAGCATAAAAAAATTAATGAATTAATACTTGCAAACTGCTTAGAACTGTGCTTGGCACATAGTGCATGCTCTCAAATGTTAGCAGTTATTGTCCGGGCGTGGTAGCTCACACCTGTAATCCCAGCCCTTTGGGAGGCTGAAGCAAGCGGATCACCTGAGGGCGGGAGTTCAAGACCAGCCTGGCCAACATGGTGAAACCCCGTCTCTACTAAGAATACAAAAGTTAGCTGGGCATGGTGGTGCATGCCTGTAATGCCAGCTAATCTGGAGGCTGAGGCAGGAGAATCGCTTGAACGATTCTTGCATAGAGTTTGCAGTATAGCCTGAGTGTTAAGATATCTGTATAAACAATTGTAAGTACCAGGTAGAAAACGTTAATGTCCATTGCATATAAACAGATCTCTCTTCTTTGAAAGCCCTACTTTCTCTTCTTAGTCTTTGATCTTGAGGATTCCCCAAGATTTTCCTTGCACTGTTTCTTCTCACTATTAACTCTCCCTTGGCTACCTTAGACTCATGTGTTTTCAGCTGTCATCCCTGTGCCGAGAACTCCCAGATCAGTATCTTCATTCCTGACCTCTGAGCTCTAGAATGAAACACCTCTAATATCTGGCAGCTTAAATACAAGTCAGAATTTTTCTCCTTCTCTGTTCCTTCCTTCTCTAATAAGCCCCCCTCCTAATTCCATATTCATTTAATGGTACTATATTCTCAAGCTAAAAACCCAAAACCAGTGGCTCTCAAATTTTAATGTGCAATAAGAATACTTAGGGAGCTTATTAGAATTATTATTTTCTGGGCCCTATCCCACTACCATTGATATGAGTTTCTGAGGTAATCATCTTTCAACTAGTTTGCCTGTCTTTACTTTTTCAAACTCACTGCTTCCAGAATATATATATATATATATTTTTTTCTTTTTCTTTTTTTTTTTTTAAGACAACCTCACTCTGTCACCCAGGCTGAGTGCAGTGGTGCTATCATAGCCCACTGCAGCCTTGGTCTCCCAGGCCCAAGTGATCTTATTACCTCAGAATACCAAGTAGCTGGGACTATAGGTGTGTGCCACCATGCCTGGCTAATTTATTTTTAGTAGAGACAAGGTCTCACTATGTTGCCCAGGCTCAGAATTATCTTTGAACATAGAATTGTTCACATTCCTCCTATTCTTAGACACTTTCATTAGTTCCCTGTCACTCACACTTTGTGGACACTCAAGGCCCATATCATCTGACCCCAGCCAATATTTAAGTTCCCTTCCTTCTTTAGTTTCCTACCTACAAAACCTTAGCACTGTCAGACTACTTGTTATTTCTCAAAGATGCCATACTATTACTATCTGTATTTCTTTTTCCCGTTTCCTTCTCTAGTCATTCTTTAACACCCAACTTGAATGCTACCTCCATGAAATTTCCTATTTTCTGCTATTAAAAATTAATCACTTCTTTATTAGAAGTCACAGAGTACTTTTTTTGTGCCTCTAATGACATTTATTTCTGTCTGTCTTACAGTATAGTGCATTGCTTTGTTCTGTTCTCACTAGTTTGTAAGCTCCTTGAAAGTATATTTATTTTTCTTTTTTTTTTTTTTATTAATTTTTTTTTGCACACAAAAACAATAAACATTTTCTAAAAATACATACAAACAAAAAGATGCGTATCAAACATATTAGGAAGGTTACACATGGGAAGTCGGGGAATAGAAATGGGGGGTGGGAGTTAAAATAAGGTAGAGAGGGACTTTATGTGGATCAGTGATAATAACTCAATCCTCTATTTGACAAAGAAGAGGGAGAAGGAAGAGGAAGAAAAAGAAAGTGGGATAAAGGATCAGAAAGGGAGGAAAATAGAAAAAATTAGAGTATGACTCCAGGGTAGACCTGTTTTGTTGTCACTGAGTTGGTTGGTTGGTTTGTCTGTTGTATTTTTCATGTTTCGCCAAGTTGGCCAGACTGGTCTCGAACTCCTAGCCCGAAGTGATCAACCCGCCTCGCCCCCCAGAGTGCCGGGACCACAGGCGTGAGCCACCACGTCCAGCCCCCACATTGCTTCTGGCCTCCATTGTAGACCTCCCAGACGGAGCGGCCGGGCAGAGGCGCTCCTCACTTCTTCCCAGACACGGGGCGGCCGGGCAGAGGCGCTCCTCACTTCCCAGACGGGGCGGCCAGGCAGAGACGCTCCTCACTTCTTCCCAGACGATAGGGGGCCGGGCAGAGGCGCCCCTCACTTCCCAGACAATGGGTGGCCGGGCAGAGGTGCTCCTCACTTCCCAGACGATGGGTGGCCGGGCAGAGGTGCTCCTCACTTCCCAGACGGGGTGGCCGGGCAGAGGCGCTCCTCACTTCCCAGACGGTGGGTGGCCGGGCAGAGGCGCTCCTCACTTCCCAGACGGGGCGGCCGGGCAGAGGCGCTCCTCACTTCTTCCCGGATGGGGCGGCCGGGCAGAGGCGCTCCTCACTTCTTCCCGGACGGGGCGGCCGGGCAGAGGCGCTCCTCACTTCCCAGACGGGGCGGCCGGGCAGAGGCGCTCCTCACTTCTTCCCGGACGGGGCGGCCGGGCAGAGGCGCTCCTCACTTCTTCCCGGACGGGGCGGCCGGGCAGAGGCGCTCCTCACTTCTTCCCGGACGGGGCAGCCGGGCAGAGGCGCTCCTCACCTCCCAGACGATAGGTGGCCGGGCAGAGGCGCTCCTCATTTCACAGATGAGGTGGCCGGGCAGAGGCGCTCCTCACTTCCCAGACGGGGTGGCCGGGCAGAGGCGCTCCTCACTTCCCAGATGGTGGGTGGTCGGGCAGAGGCGCTCCTCACTTCCCAGACGGTGGGTGGCCGGGCAGAGGCGCTCCTCACTTCCCAGACGGGGCGGCCGGGCAGAGGCGTTCCTCACTTCCCAGACGATGGGTGGCCGGGCAGAGGCGCTCCTCACTTCCCAGACGGGGCGGCCGGGCAGAGGCGCTCCTCACTTCCCAGACGGGGTGGCCGGGCAGAGGCGCTCCTCACTTCCCAGACGGTGGGTGGCCGGGCAGAGGCGCTCCTCACTTCCCAGACGGTGGGTGGCCGGGCAGAGGCGCTCCTCACTTCCCAGACGGTGGGAGGCCGGGCAGAGGCGCTCCTCACTTCCCAGACGGTGGGCGGCCGGGCAGAGGCGCTCCTCACTTCCCAGACGCGGCGGCCGGGCAGAGGCGCTCCTCACCTCCCAGACGATGGGTGGCCGGGCAGAGGTTCTCCTCACCTCCCAGACGGGGCAGCCGGGCAGAGGCGCTCCTCACTTCTTCCCGGACGGGGCGGCCGGGCGGAGGCGCTCCTCACTTCTTCCCGGACGGGGCGGCCGGGCGGAGGCGCTCCTCACTTCTTCCCGGACGGGGCGGCCGGGCGGAGGCGCTCCTCCCTTCCCAGACGGGGCGGCCGGGCAGAGGTGCTCCTCACTTACCAGACGGGGCGGCCGGGCAGAGGTACCCCTCACCTCTTCCCAGACGGGGCGGCCGGGCAGAGGCGCTCCCCACGTCCCAGACGGGGCAGTGGCCGGGCAGGGGCTCGGGAGGCTGAGGTGGGCAGAGCACTCGGCGTCAGGAGCTGGCGAGCAGCGTGGCCAACATGGCGACCGCACGCCTGCAGCCAAACGAGAAAAACCAGGCAGCGGTGGCGTGCGGCGGCAGTCCCAGGCAGTCCGCGGCGCGGGCAGCAGCGAGCTGAGTAGATTGCAGCCTGGGCCACAGAGGGAAAGGAAGAAAGAAAGAAAAGAAGAAAGGAAGGAAGGGAGGGAGGGAGGAGGAAGGAGGAAGGAAGGAAGGAAGGAAGGAAGGAAGGAAGGAAGGAAGGAAGGAAGGAAGGAAGGAAGGAAGGAGAAAGTATATTTATTTTTCTATACCATACCACCACCATCGCCATAGTCCCTTGACTAAAATAGGCATTCAGTAAATATTCAATAAGCAAACAAACAGTGAATGTGAAAAGAGTATATGGCATTTAATGGAGAGAAGGGGTTGGAGGAAGTCAGGATTATAGAATCGTAGGTTTTTAAATCTTTTTTTAAAAAAAAGCTACAATACGGCTGGGCGCGGTGGCTCACGCTTGTAATCCCAGCACTTTGGGAGGCCGAGGCAGGCGGATCACAAGGTCAGGAGATCAAGACCACGGTGAAACCCCGTCTCTACTAAAAATACAAAAAAAATTAGCCGGGCGTGGTGGCGAGCGCCTGTAGTCCCAGCTACTCGGAGAGGCTGAGGCAGGAGAATGGCATGAACCCGGGAGGTGGAGCTTGCAGTGAGCCGAGATTGCGCCACTGCACTCCAGCCTGGGTGACAGAGCGAGACTCCGTCTCAAAAAAAAAAAAAAAAAAAAAAAAAAAGCTACAATACACTTTATGCAAATGAAATCTTATAGGAAATCATAGAGAAATGAAACATAAAACAAGAATGATTGGGCTGAAAGAATAGCCCCCAGTTACTTACTTTGCTCCCATTCCCTTACCTTTCCTTGGGGATTTGAGCAACATTTAAGGCTCCAGGGGAAAAAAATGAAGCCACTTACCTATGCCGATATCCCAAAAGATGAGAAAGTAAAGCCCTTTGAAATTGACTTGTTAGAAGTCTCATGGCAGGTTGGTTTAGTGGCAGACAGAACTCAAATCCAGAGCTTTTGTTTCCAAATCTATTCGTTTTTCTGCTTTGCCATGATGTCTAATAGTATTGTCACTAACAAATATTAAACTATCCAGTTGTAAGAGTTTTGAAATGTTTTAAGGATAGTCTTAGGTTGATGTTCAGCCAACAGCTAGAAACTTGGGTCCAAATTTGATTGCAACAAAGGAAATCAGCTGTCTGGGAATTATCATAGAAACAAGAGGATCAATAAGATTGCCAAAGAAGAATCAAAAATGAAGGGGGGTGTTACTAAGGCTATACCTCAAATGTGTTTTCTGAATGTCCTTGCCATTATTTCTGGATAGAGCTTCTCTCCAAATTCTTAGCTGGTCTCCAAGACAGACCTAAAATCATTGCAGTGTGTTCCCAACCAGAAATAGGGTACAACCAGAATCCTGGACTGGTGGAAGGATGGCACATGAATTGGGCAGAAACAGTGACATTTTGCTGAATGAGCACGTGAAACAGGTGAATTCTTTCCCTTCTCACCAACAGAACCACATACACACAACCACATTTCTTTGTCTTTCTTTCTCAGGTATGTATTACAGGATGGGAGCCCATATATGCGGTCCATGAAACAGATTTCAAAGGAGAAGCTTAAAGCAAGGCGGAACAGAACTGCATTTGAAGAAGTGGAAGAAGACCTGAGGCTTTCCCTTCACCTCCAGGATCAGGATTCTGTCAAAGATGCAGTGCCAGATCAACAGTTAGATTTTAAGCAGCTCCTGGCCCGCTATAAAGGTAACATGCCTCCTAGGGGAATATTATAATTATGCCAAAGATTTCTAGTATTCTTTCTTACCGTGATTCAGAAGAAGAAAAATATGATTCTTGTTTCGTAGTTACATTGCCTTTAATTCATCAGAGCAACCTTAAACCTAGAAAAATAGTTCAGATACATATTTAGAGTACAATTGTTACTATATTTGCCAATGGGTTTTTTTCTAATTATAAAAGAAATATGTGCTCATTAGAGAAAAATTGTGAGGTAGTAAAATATAAGTTATATTCTTGTACATTTTGTAGCTTTTTGTTTTGATGTGATTTCAAATTTATGGAAAAGTTTGCAAGACTAAACGATGAACTCTCATATATCCTTTACCCCAATTCACCAGCACCAGTTGTTAATGTTTGCTTCATTTTTTGCTTCATCATTTGCTCTGGGTTCATGTATTTTTTTTTTTTTCTGAATCTCCTGAGAGTAAGTTGCAGATATGATGCGCCTTTACCCTTAATACTTTAGTGTGTCTTTCCTAAGAACAAGGACATTCTCTTACATAACCACAGTGCAGTGATCAAAATGAGGACATTTAACACTGATACAATTATATAATTCATAGTCCACACTCAGACTTGAACAATTACCTCAATAATGTTTATTTTTGCTGTATTTTCCTGATTCAGGATCCTATCAGGGATCATATATTACATTCAGTCATGTATTCTTAGTCTCCTTTGATCTAGAACAGCTCCTCATCCTTTGTCCTTCGTGACATTTTTGAAGATTATTTTGTAGAATGTCCATCCATTTGGGTTTGGTATTTCCCCATGATTAAATTTAGGTTATACATTTTTGGCTGGAGCATCACAAAAATGATCTTGATTTCTCAATGCATCATATTAAAAGGCACATGGGCCCCGTGGTGTTGATTTGTCCCATTATTGGCAATGTTAACTTGTTCACTTGGTAAAGGTGATGTTTGCTAGGTTTCTCCACTGGTAATTACTATTTCTTTTGTAGTTAATAAGTCACTTGTGAAGCAGTATTTGACATGATTTTAAAATCCTTTAATATCCCACTAGTTTTAGCATTATTCGTGGGCTTTTAAAATAACATCTTTTGAGGCCTAACCTGTGCTGAGCTTTTTATGTATGTTGTTAGGTACTTCCTCCTCCCATGCCAGACTCTAGCTGGCCACTCTTTGTTCCTATGTGGTCTTCTATCCATATAAGCTAAACTGAGCCCATAGACACCCCAGGATTACTACTTTTGCTTTCTTCCTTGAAGCCTAGACTAGAAGCAGGTCTCAGCTGCCCTTCTTTCTCCTTTTTCCCTAGACTGTCACCCTGTTCCTCTTAGTTCTTCCCAAAAAAGAGTGTTTGTCGTTCATGAGTAAGAGCTTCCAACCCGTTACTGCTTCTGTAGGATAAGAGGCAAATGAATTTTCCTTTTTCTGCATCTACCAAAGACAGTTCCCAATCCTGGATGTGGAATGGTAATCACCAAGGAATTAACATATTAGCCATTATTTTGTTGTTTAGGAAGATAAGCATAGCTCCCTAACATTTTATTTCATCTTCCCAGTATTGAGAGATATAAAGCTGAGAGAATGGACTTGTGCTTTATAGATCTGGGTTCAACTCCCAAGGCTCTCATAAAACCAACTAATGATCTTGAGCAAGTTCTTTATCAGCTCTGTGCCTCAGTTTCCTTATCTGTAAAGTGGAGTCATTTAGAGGAGTATAATACAAACCCACAAGGATAGTGCCCAGCTAGTAAGTACAGATCCATGATTCTAATTAAAATATGTCTAACTCAAAAATTTGTGTTCTTTTTATACATCATACCAACTGATAATTCCCATTCCCTTATTCCATTAAATTATGGAACAAGAAAATTCCTTTGAGGTTGGGCACGGTGGCTCATGCCTATAACCCAACACTTTGGGAGGCTGAGGCAGGAGGATCACATGAGCCCAGGAGTTCAAGACCAGCCTGGGCAATATATTGAGACCTTATCTCTACTACAAATGTTTTTTAAAATTAGCTGGTCATGGTGGTTGGCACCTGTAGTCCCAGCTACTCAGGAGGCTGAAGCGGGAGGATTGCTTGAGCAAAGGGATTCAAGGTTGCAGTGAGCGATGATCGCACTACTGCACTCCAGCCCCAACAGAGCAAGACCTTGCCTTAAAAAAAAAGAAAATCCCTTTGGCTTCTATTTCAAAATTCTGGAGTTTTCTTTTAAAATTATCACTGAATCTAATCCATGACTTTCTAATTTTAAGCACAAAGGTTACTAAAGTTCAGAAAGTACCTTTGGGACCCCCTTTTTAAGGAAGGAGAATGGAGGAGTTGAGGTCAGGAAACATGACTCTGCCACCAGCTTCTGTATGGTACTGGGCTGATTGCTTAGCTTTTCTGAGCTTCTGGTTCTCTGCTTTTTGTTTGTTTGTTTGTTGGTTGGTTGGTTTAAAAAAAAAAAGTCCTTACAAAAATTAGCCAGGCGTGGTGGCACACGCCTGTAGTCCCAACTATTTAGGAGGTTGAGGAATGAGAATCGCTTGAACCCAGGAGGCGGAGGCTACAGTGAGCCCAGACTGCACCACTGCACTCCAGACTGGGCAACAGAGCAAGACTCCATCTCAAAAAAAAAAAAAAGAATGCCTTGAACTAGTTGATCTCAATGTTCTCTTTCACCTTTCAGAAAATTAAATAATGTTTCTTGGCTCAATTTTTAAGGCATTTTCTAGTTTTTCTTTGAAAAAATTAATAATCAGTCATTTAAAATATATTATTGATTTGGCTGGGCACAGTGGCTAATGCCTATAATCCCAGCACTTTGAAAGGCTGAGGCCGGAGGATTGCTTGAGCCCAGGAGTTCAAGACCAGCCTGGGCAACGTGGTGCTGCCTCGTCTCTTAAAAGAATTTTAAAATTAGCTGGTGTGGTGGTGTGCACCTATAGTCCCTGCTCCTCAGGAGGCTGAGGTGAGAGATCATTTGAACCCCAAGGGCCAAGGCTGCAGTAAGCATGATCACGCCACTGCACTCCAGCCTGAGCAAAAGAGTGAGACCCTGTCTCAATAATAATAATTTAAAAAAACAAAACTATGTTCAGTTTTCTTTTTTCGATTAGCTGATCCTTTCTTCTTTTTGAAAAGTCTGGCTTTTTGGAATCTTGGCAAAGAAAAGTGATTCTGTTCCACCTTCCTCACCCAACCACACCCTTGTTTGTGCAGCCTATTTCTTCCTTTTTTTTCATTTTTGACCAACATGGCATTCATTCCACTAGAACAACATTGTTTCAAAACTCCTTTTTTTTTTTTTTTTTTTTTTTTTTGTTTTGTTTTGTTTTTTTTTTTTTGTTTTTTTTTTGAGATGGAGTCTCGCTGTGTCGCCCGGCAGGAGTGCAGTAGCGCGATCTTGGCTCACCACAACCTCCGCCTCCTGGGTTCAAGCGAATCTCCTGCCTCAGCCTCCCAAGTAGCTGGGATTACAGGCGCCCACCACCATGCCTGGCTAATTTTTTTTTTTTTTTGTATTTTTAGTAGAGATGAGGATTCTCCATATTGGTCAGGCTGGTCTCAACCTCCTGACCTCAGGTGATCCGCCCATCTCGGCCTCCCAAAGTGCTGGGATTACAGGCATGAGCCACCACGCCCAGCCGAAACTGCTTTTGTCCCTCTTCAAACTTCTCAGCATCATATAGGAAGTTTCCCTTCCTTGGTACCAACTGTAGTTATTTTGTTCCAGTTAGACTGTAGTTAGGATGATAGGTCATTAGGAGGGCCTGAGAAGAAAGGGCAGCAGTCTTTGAAGAGTTAGTCACCCCAACAATATACTATTGCTTTTAAAAGAACTGAGGTGGCCGGGCGTGGTGGCTCACACCTGTAATCTCAGCAGTTTGGGAGGCCGAGGCAGGTGGATCACGAGATTAGGAGTTCGAGACCAGCCTGACCAACATGGTGAAACCCCATCTCTACTAAAAATACAAAAATTAGCTGGCCGTGGTACTACATGCCTGTAATCCCAGCTACTCAGGAGGCTGAGGCAGGAGAATTGCTTGAATCCAGGAGGCGGAGGTTGCAGTGAGCCGAGATTACACCACTGCACTCCAGCCTGGGCGACAGAGCAAGACTCTGTCTCAAAAATAAAATAAAATAAAAAAATAAAAGAGCTGAGGCCTGTAGTACATCCTACAGAACTACATCATTTACCAGATCACAGATAGATGAGGAGATTCTGAGTGGGGAGATTGTGAGGGTCTATGAGTAGACTCCACGGGTGTTAATGAAGATATTACAATCACATTTATTTTTCAGGGAAGATCCATCACTTATCATTTTCTCAAAGGAACCTAAAGGTTCAGCGAGTTACAGTTATAAAAATGCTGGTGAAGGCTGTGGGTCTCTGTCCGTTGATTGCCATAGGTTAGTGTTACCTGGACTTCCAGCATATCTCATTCATGATTCAATTGAATCTAGAAGAAGTTCCTAAAATGTATTTGACTTTGAATTTTGTTTCCAGAACTTAAGCTTTCAATAAATATTTGAAAGGTAAAAGAGGGGAAGGAATGAGGAGAGTAAAAACTGGCCCATCTGGGTCTTTCCAACAGAGTCAGGAGCCTGCTTTTTGGGTCATTGTTCAAGCAAAAGTTACTTCTGATGAGGCTGGATTTTCTGGGAAACTAAAAGAAAAAAGTGGGCTGGGTGTGGTGGCTGTAATCGCAGCACTTTGGGAGGCTGAGGCAGGAGGATTGCCTTAGCCCAGGAGTTTGAGACCAGCCTGGGCAACACAGCAAGACCCCATGTCTACAAAAAATAAAATTAAATTAACCAGGCATGGCGGTGCATACCTGCAGTCCCAGCTACTCAGGAGGCTGAGATCGGAGGATCACTTGAGGCTGGGAGGTTGAGGCTGCAGTGAGCTGTGATCACACCACTGCATTCCAGCCTGGGTGACAGAGCAAGACCCTGTCTCTAAAAAAATAAAGAAAAGAAAAAAGTTCATTTCAGTACATTAAATGTTAATATCTGTGCTATTAAACCAACACTCACCTAATTCACAGGCATATTGTATATGGTATAAATATACAATAAAATACATCAACAAGGTATAAATATCCTTCTCATTTTTACCTTTCTTTCTTTCAGGGGTTAGCAAGTCAGTCATCAAAACAATGTCCATCATGGATTTTGAAAAGGTGAATCTTGAATTAATAGAGGCCTTATTAGAGTGGATTGTGGATGGAAAGCACTCCTACCCTCCAGGTAACTGCTTCTTTATTCAGGCTTGAATGATCCACAAATGAAACACAGTCCTTGGTTACTGGGAGTCTACTCATGAGTGTTTGAATTACATGCAAACTCTTTGCACACAGGCTACAAGGCAGTGGGGTTAAGAGCACAGGCTTTGCAGTCTGATAAACTTCCCAGCTCTGCTATTCAGGAATCTTGTAACCTTGAATAAAGTCCTTATCTTTTTTTTTTTTTTTTTTTTTGAGACGGAGTTTCGCTCTTGTTGCCCAGGCTGAGTGCAATGGTGCGACCTTGGCTTACTGCAGTCTCCGCCTCCCGGGTTCAAGTGATTCTTCTGCCTCAGCCTCCTGAGTAGCTGGGATTACAAGCTTGCACCACCACACCTGGCTAATTTTGTATTTTTTAGTAGAGACAGGTTTTCTCCATGTTGGCCAGGCTGGTCTTGAACTCCTGATCTCAGGTGATCTGCCTGCCTTGGCCTCCCAAAGTGCTGGGATTACAGGCGTGAGCCACCATGCCCAGACTAGTCCTTATCTTCTCTATGCTTCAATTTCCTTGTTGTAAAATGAAGACAGTAATAAATGCTGTTACGTAAAACTATTTTGGGGATTAAAAGAAACCATATATAAGGCACTTAGCACAGTATAGTTAAGGCTCAGTAGATACTACCCCTAATACTGATGATGTTATAATTATAATAATACAGGCCAGGTGCAGTGGCTCACACTTGTAATCCCAGCACTTTGAGAGGCCAAGGAAGGTGAATCATTTGAGTCCAGGAGTTCGAGATCAACCTGGGAAATGTAGTGAAACCCCATCTCTACAAAAAAGTGCAAAAATTAGTCAGGCATGGTGGCACATGCCTGTAGTCCCAGCAAGGGGTTGGAGTGGGAGGATTGCCTGAGCCTGAGAGGTGGAGGCTGCCATGAGCCATGATCGCACCACTGCACTCCAGCTAAGGCAACAGAGCAAGACCCTGTCTCAAATAAACAGAAAAAAACCACACACCACATTTTGTATGTTATATGTATTACATACTGTCTTCTCTTTTGTTTCTTTCTTTCTTTTTTTTTTTTTTTTTGAGACAGGTTCTCACTCTCTTGCCCAGGCTGGAGTGCAGTGGCATGATGTCAGCTCACTGTAACCTCTTCCTCCCGGGTTCAAGCAGTCCTCTAGCCTCAGCTTCCCAAGTAGCTGGGACTACAGGTGTGCACCTCCACGCCTGGCTAATTTTTGTATTTTTAGTAGAGACAGGGTTTTGCCATGTTGGCCAGTCTGGTCTTGAACTCCTGACCTCACGTGATCTGCCCACCTTGGCTTCCCAAAGTGTTGGGATTACAGGCGTGAGCCACTGCACCTGGCATACATACTGTATTCTTACGATAAAGTAAACTAAAGAAAAGAAAATGTTATTTAAAAAGTCATAAGGAAGAGAAAATATATTTACTATTCATTAAGTGGAAGCAGTTTATCATAAAGGTCTTCATCTTTGTTGCCTTCACATTCAGTAGGCTGAGGAGGAGGAAGAGGAAGAGGAAGAGGAGGGGTTCCCCTTGCTGTCTCAGGTGGCAGAGGTGGAAGAAGTGGAAAGGGAGGCAAAAGAGGCAGGCATGCTCATTGCAACATTAAGGAAACATTGTAATTTCTGTCTGACTTTGCTCTTTCATTTCTCTAAAAATGTTTCTACATAGTACCAATCCTTACCCTGTTTGCTTTGGTTTCAGTGCTCTATCATAGAATGGTCCATTTCATAATAGAAGTTAAAAGCAGTCTTGAGTCTTTCTCCCAGTTTGTCTAATGTCAATGTGTTTGCTGGCCCTGCTGCTTCTTATACGCCTTCTTCCTCATTGTCTGGCACTGGTTCGGAAGCACTCATCTCCATCAAGTCATCTTCTGTTAATTCCCCTGGTGTGGTGTTTGCTAGCTCTTGAATTTCTCCAAGATCCATATCTTGAAATCCTTCACCACTGCCACCATCTCCCCAACTTTATTCCATATCCATAGTCTCTTTTATGATTTTCTCAATTGTCTTATAAATCCTATGAGGTCATGCACATCCGGACACAGCTTTGTCTAGTATCAGTTTATTGTTTTAGGCTTGATGGCTTTCACTCTGTTTCTGTAACAACCATGGCATCTTCAGTGGAATAATCCTTCCAGACTTTCATGATGTTCTCTCTATCAGAATTCTCTTTTGTAGCATTGACAGTCCTTTCCATAGAGTACCCTGTATAATGAGCCTTAAAGGTCCTCATGAACTCCTAATATAGAGGCTAAATTAGAGACATGTTTAGGGACAAGTAGACCACTTCAGTGTCTTCGGTGTTGAACTCATGGGGTTCTGGGTGGCCAGTGGCACTGTCCAATATGAAAAGAACTTTGGCAAGGTGCTTCCTGATTCCAGGGACAAAGCATTGATGGAACCAGTCCAGAAAAGGGGTTCCCACTGGCCAGCCTTTCTTGTACAACCAGAACACTGGCAGCTGGTGTTTCTTCTTTCCCTTCAAGGCCAGGGGTTAACTTTATAGACAGGGCAATGCTGATCATGAACCCAACTACATTTGCATAAAAGAGTAGAGTTAGTCTATCCCTTCCTGCCTTAAATCCTGGTACTCACTTCTTTTCCTTACTAATAAATGTCTTTTGTGGCATTTTTTTTCTAGAAGAGGGCACTTTCATCAGTTATTTGAAACCTTTTCAGGCAGATATCGTTTCTCCTCAGTGCTTTTCTTAATGGCATCTGGGAGCTCATCATCTGCTGCCTCTTGGTCAGCAGAAGCTGCTGCTTCTGTTATCTTGATATTTTAAAAGCCAAACCTTTCTAAAATTGTCAAACTATCCTTTGCTGGCATTAAATTTCCCAGCTTTAGATCCTTCCCTTCCATTTGCTTTAAGTTGTCATATAATACTTTGCTTTTTCTTGAATCATATAGGTATGCCTTATAGCAATCTTGCACCCTCATAAAAACTGCATTTTCAATGAGATCAAAAGGTATTCCTCGGCATAAGATTTTCACACCTGCTGCCATAGCTGCAGTGACGGCTTCACAAATTTCTTTTTCTTCTTTCACAATGGCCCTTACTCTGGATTCATTTATCTGGAAATGGCAGGCAACCACAGTTACAGACCTCCATCTGTGGAACATATTGAGCAATTCCCCTTTTGCTTGTAATGTCATGACTTTTCTCTGCTTCTTGGGAGTACTTACAGCATCACTAGTGGCACTTCGTATATGCCCCATGATGTCATTCAAGATTTACTGTATTCCACTAAACACAATGAAAAATGCACAAGAACCACAGAGATCACTTTTTACTGTAATATACAATATTCTGACAAAACAAATGACTTACTTGGAGATGATTAGTGTCACAATACATTTTTAAGTGGATTCTCACATCACTTGAGCTCACTGCAGTAGCAACAGGAGGTGGCTACAAAATCATTTTTTAAATAAAGTTACTACAGTAGTATACTGTACTATTATAGTTCACTGCATGCAGTTGTGATTTAATACTGCTTTTTTTTTTTTGAGACGGACTTTCGCTCTTGTTGACCAGGCTGGAGTGCAATGGCACGACCTCAGCTCACTGCAACCTCCGCCTCCCAGGTTCAAGCAATTCTCCTGCCTCAGCTTCCCAAGTAGCTGGGATTACAGGCATGCGCAACCACACCTGGCTAATTTTGTATTTTTTTAGTAGAGACGGGGTTTCACCGTGTTGGTCAGGCTGGTCTCGAGCTCCCAACCTCAGGTGATCCACCCACCTCAGCCTCCCAAAGTGCTGGGATTACAGGCATGAGCCACCATGCCCGGCCTGATTTAATACTTCATTTTTACATTTGTTCACATTTCTCTAGATGCAAATGGCACCAGGTATGGTCCATAAGTGTGTGTGTGTGAGTTTTGATTATTTTAACTTTTTATAATAGGTTTGTGTGTATTTTATGATATACTATTTTATGATATAAATAATAAAATAGGCTAGTATCTACATATGTCTTATGCATTCATGATATATCTCTTTCTTAATTTTTTTCATATTTCTAGGCTATGCAGTTTGTGTGCTAGTTTTTTTCAAATTGTCACAAATCTCCAAAAATTTTCCAATATATTCATTGAAAGAAAATTGCCAATGAGTAGACCCATGCAGTGCAAACCTATGTTGTTCAAGGATCAACCGAACACTTAAGTTAAACACTATTACTACTGCTGTACTAAACACAGAGCAATCGCTACTTTACTCACTGTCTTCCCATCCCGGTAGCCTTCTTAACCTCACTTGCAGTCTCTTATCCCTAGAATGAATACTCCAAATCTTCTCTTAACTAAATCCTTTATTTTCTTCAGGTTTCTCCTCAATTTACCTCTACAGACCACCCTATCTGTTGTCTTGCCCCACTCCCCTTACTCTATCATCTAAAAATAGGCCGGGTGCTGTGGCTCACGCCTGTAATCCCAGCACTTTGGGAGGCCAAGGCAGGCAGATCACCTGAGGTCAGGAGTTCGAGACCAGCCTGGCAAACATGGAGAAACCCCGTCTCTACTAAAAATACAAAAATTAGCTGGGCATGGTGGCGGATGCCTGTAATCCCAGCTACTCAGGAGGCTGAGGCAGGAGAATCACTTGAACCCGGGAGGCAGAGGTTGCAGTGAGCCAAGATCGCGCCACCACACTCCAGCCTGGGCTACAAGAGCAAGACTCCACCTCAAAAAAAAAAAAAAAAAAAATTCATTTTCATTGTAGCACTTAACACTGTCTGAAATTGGAGTTTTGCATACTTCAGTAGGATGTAAGCTCCTTAAGAGTAGAGATTTCAGCCAGGCACAGTGGCTGAACCACCAAGCAACAAGAGCAAAACTCCATCTCAAAAAAAAAGAAAAAAAGAATAGACATTTCTTGTTTACCACTGTATTTCTCAGACCCTAGAACAGTGCCTACAACATTTAGGTACAGAGTAAATATTTGTTGTGTGAATAAATGAATGTAATCATTAAATGGAATAATAGATCAAAAAATTACTACGTGTTGGCTGGGCATGGTAGCTCATGCCTGTAATGCCAGCACTTTGGGAGGCCGAGCTGGGTGGATCACCTAAAGTCAGGAGTTCGAGACCAGCCTAGCCAACATGGCAAAACCCCATCTCTACTAAAAATTAGCCAGACATGGTGATGGGCGCCTGTGATCCCAGCTACTTGGGAGGCTGAGGCAGGAGAGTCGCTTGAACCCAGGATATGGAGGTTGCAGTGAGCCAAGATTGCGCCACTTTACTCCAGCCTGGGTAACAGAGCAAGACTCTGTCTCTAAAAAAAAAATATATATATATATATTAATTTATGTGGTCATAAAGAACTTAAGAGTGCCAGGCGCGGTGGCTCACGTTTGTAATCCCAGCACTTTGGGAGGCCGAGGCAGGCGGATCACGAGGTCAGGAGATCGAGACCACGGTGAAACCCCGTCTCTATAAAAATACAAAAAATTAGCCGGGCGTGGTGGTGGGCGCCTGTAGTCCCAGCTACTCGGAGAGGCTGAGGCAGGAGAATGGCATGAACCCGGGAGGCGGAGCTTGCAGTGAGCCAAGATCGCGCCACTGCACTCCAGCCTGGGCGACAGAGCGAGACTCTGCCTCAAAAAAAAAAAAAAAAGAACTTAAGAGAAATGGGAACGGCTGCTCTCTTCTGCTTACACTTTAATCATTATGTGGTTTTCTTTTCTTTCTTTTTTTTTTTTTTCTTGTGACAGAGTCTCAGTCGCCCAGGCAACGGAGGTGCAGTGGCGCAATCTAGGCACTGCAACCTCCGCCTCCTGGGTTCAAGCAATTGTCCTGCCTCAGCCTCCCAAGTAGCTGGGACTACAGGCATGTGCCACCGCACCCAGCTAATTTTTGTATTTTTAGTAGAGACGGGGTTTCACAGTGTTGGCCAAGCTGGTATCGAATTCCTGACTCAGATGATCCACCTGTGTTGGCCTCCCAAAGTGCTGGGACTACAGGCGTGAGCCTCTGCACCCAGCCCATTGTGTGGTTGTCTAAAGAGACTTGTGAGCCATATAAAATTATTTAAATGCCTTATTTTTACTCGGCAAGTAGTGAGTGTTGGCTAATACAGTATCACTTCAGTGGACTGAATATCTTGTTTCTTTTTTTTTTGAGACAGTCTTGCTCTGTCGCCCAGGCTGGAGTGCAGTGGTGGGATCTCGGCTCACTGCAACCTCTGCCTCCTAGGTTGAAGCAATTCTCCTATCTCAGCCTCCTGAGTAACTGGGACTACAGGTGTGCACCACCATGCCCCCCAGCTAATTTTTGTAATTTTTTTTTTTTTTTGAGACGAAGTCTCACTCTGGAGTGTAGTGGCGTGATCTCAGCTCACTGCAACCTCTGCTGCCCGGGTTCAAGTGATTCTCCTGCCTCAGCCTCCTGAGTAGCTGGGATTACAGATGCACGCCACCAGGCTCGGCTAATTTTTTTGTTTTTTTTAGTGGAGACGGGGTTTCACTATGTTGGCCAGGCTGGTCTGGAACTCCTGACCTCAGGTGATCCACCCGCCTTGGCCTCCCAAAATGCTGGGATTACAGGCGTGAGCCACTGTGCCCAGCCTATGTTGTTTCATTCCAAAGGAGAAGACTGTTATTGAAAAAAATCAAGCATAGCAAAAAAAATCAGAAATGAAGAAGAAATGTTAGAAAATTACCTAAATTTTGTAATCCCAGCTACTTGGGAGGCTGAGGCAGGAGAATCGCTTGAACCCAGGAGGCGGAGGTTGCAGCGAGCCAAAATCCCGCCACTGCACTCCAGCCTGGCAGCCTGGGGGACAAGAGCGAGACTTCATCTCAAAAAAAAAAAGAAAGTAAATTACCTAAATTTAAAGCAGAGTAGATATAGTGACTAGGAAGTCAGTGACATATGTGACATATTTGTGAACATTAAAGCTATCCCAGACAGATGAGGCACATAAAAATATAGACAAAAATTTTTTCAATCCATATATAATAGTATGTTTCATCATTCTTTAATTTTGTGGCTTTTTTTCCTTTGTATTTTTCTTTTTACGTATCTTCTCTTTTAATAAATAATTTTTTTAATTTTTCTTTTTGAGACAGAGTTTCACTTTGTCACTTAGGCTAGAGTGCAGTGGCATGATCACGGGTCACTGCAGCCCCAAATTCCTGGCTTAAGCAATCCTACAACCTCTCTCAGCCTCTCAAGCCCTACTAAATTTTTAATTTTTTGTAGAGACAGTGTCTCCCTTTGTTGCCCAGACTGGTCTCAAACTCCTAGGCTCAAGCAGTCTTCCCACTTCAGCCTCTCAAAGTGCTGAGATTACAGGCATGAACCACCGTACCTGACCTCAATAAAATTTTGTGGCATTTTAGCAGAGAGGATCATGGGGTATGTAATGGAAAGAACATGGATCTGATGCCAGAAACCCTAGGTTTGTGTCTGTGACCTGAGTCTGAAATTACTGAGTCACTAGTAGGGGTACTAGTAGCCTTCTTTTTTTTTTTTTTTTAATTGAGACGGTGTCTCACACTGTGGCCCAGGGTGAAGTGCAATGGCATAGTCTCGGCTCACTGCAACCTCCATTTCCTGGGTTCAAGTGATTCTCATGCCTCAGCCTCCCGAGTAGCTGAGATTACAGGCATGCACCACCATGCCAGGCTAATTTTTGTATTTTTAGTAGAGATGGGGTTTCACCATGTTGGTCAGGCTAGTCTCGAACTCTTGACCTCAGGTGATCCACCCATCTTAGCCTCCTAAAGTGCTGGGATTACAGGCCTGAGCCACCGTGCCTGGCCACTAATAACCTTCTCAATGGATGGCTATGAAGATTAAATGAGATAATATATGTGAACATTCTTTGTTACTATGGAGTATTAAAAAAAATGCTGTAAGATCTCTTTCAGCCTTCGTCAGAGTTCCAGTTTTGTGGTAATTCAGATTCTTCATTTATTTAGTGGGAAGGCTAACTGTGACTGAATCATAGGTCATGAGTTCTCTGCTGACAGATCCTTGTTTTATATCCCATTGCGCTTCACATGGAGCTGACATAGGCACCCAATAAATATTTGTGGGATTAAAGGGGGGCTGGTGAAAACAGTACCATTTTTCTCCCTGAATAAAGCACAAAAGAAGGTGACTATTGCTGAGTGACTGCTCTTCACACAGAAATATACTATAATCAGTTTTCATGCTTATTTTCTTTAATGTAAAATTTAAAAGCCCATAAACTGTTAACATGATATGGCTAGTTAATGGGCTGTCTCTAAAATATATCTGAATTTAGATTACCAGATTGGCCAGCCAATTATAGTTTCTTTTTCTCATTTCCAGTAAAATGTTTATGGATTTTATTTATTAATAGAGAGAATAGTCTTCCTGTCTTATAAGGTTTGGAGAATAACTCTTCCTATAGAAATAGAATGTCAAGGTCAGGTGTAGTGGTGCATGCCTGTAGTCCCAGCTACTCGGGAGGCTAAAGCAGAAAGATTGCTTGGGCTCAAGAGATCAAGACCATCCTGGGCAGTATAGTGAGACCTCGTCTCTAAAAAAAGAAAAAAAGAAAAAAAATAGAAAGTAGCCAGTGGGGCCAGGTGCAGTGGCTCACGCCTGTAATCCCAGCACTTTGGGAGGCCAAGGCGGGCAGATCACGAGGTCAGGAGTTCGAGACCAGCCTGACCAACATGGTGAAACCTGTCTCTACTAAAAATACAAAAATTAGCCGGGCGTGGTGGCATGCACCTGTAATCCCAGCTACTCAGGAGACTGAGGCAGGAGAATCGCTTGAACCTAGGAGGTGGAGGTTGCAGTGAGCCGAGATCACATCACTGCACTTCAGCCTGGGCAACAGAGCAAGACACTGTCTCAAAAAAAAAATTAGCCAGTGTACTGAAAAAGTTTATTTATAGAGCTTAGCTAGGCCAGGCACAGTGGCTCACGCCTGTAATCCCAGCATTTTGGTAGGCTGAGGCAGGTGGATCACTTGAGTCCAGGAGTTTGAGACCAGCCTGGGCAACATTGCGAAACCCCGTCTCTACTAAAAATATAAAAAATTAGCCGGGTGTGATGGCATGTACCTGTAGTCCCAACTACTCAGGAGGCTAAGGTAGGAAAATCACCTGAGCCTGAGGAGGCTGAGGCTGCAGTGAGCCGTGATCGCCCAACTGCACTTCACCCTGGGTGACAGAGCAAGGCCTTATCTCAAAAAATAAAAATTAAAATAAAAAAAGAGCTTAGCTAATAATTCTTGGCATTATGCTGACAGACATTATACTTTTCCACACCTCAGTTTTTCTGGTTATAGAAAGATATATCTCCATTTTGTCCTTATTAAGTCAGATAATATATAAAACACGTAATTATTTATTTGTTTAAATCCTCTGGGACTTTACAAAGAAAATAAAACTGATAGTGAAAATTTCTCTCTCTCGCTCTGTTGCCCAGTCTAGAGTGCAGTGGCGCAATCTTGGCTTACTGCAAACTCCGCCTCCCTGGCTCAAGTGACCCTCCTACCTCAGCCTGCCGAGTAGCTGACACCACAGGCGAAATTCTCAGATTATTGCATATTTTGGTTAAAAACAGCTTTATAATCTATATTAGTTTTTCATTTACTTATCATATTCTTTTTTTAAAAAATTTTTGTTTCTTTTCTGTGCCTATGCTTACCCACATATTGATTCTTTTTATATACCCAGGTGCTATACTTGTATTTTTACCAGGACTAGCAGAAATCAAAATGCTTTATGAACAGCTACAGTCTAATTCTCTTTTCAACAACAGACGTAGTAATCGGTAAGCTAATTGCTTTCTATATTCTTAATCATCCATTGCAGTTACCTCTAAAGATATCATCACCCTCTTTAGACCCTGGAAGAGTACCACTCTTCGAGCATACATTTGTTTATGCCAGCTGGAAATGAACAAACCTATTTGCTGCAGGAAATCAGTTATTCCCCTTTTATTAAAGAAAAATATTGGCTGGGCGCAGTGGCTCATGCCTGTAATCCCAGCACTTTGGGAGGCCGAGGCGGGCAGATCACCTGAGGTCAGGAGTTCGAGACCAGCCTGACCAACGCAGAGAAATCCCATCTCTACTAAAAATACAAAATTCGCTGGGTGTGGTGGTGGGCGCCTGTAAACCCAGCTACTCGAGAGGCTGAGGCAGGAGAATAGCTTGAACCCGGGAGGCGGAGGTTTCGGTGAGCTGAGATCACACCATTGCACTCAAGCCTGGGTAACAGGAGTGAAACTCCGTTTCAAAAAATAATTCTCTTCACTTAGCATAGTGACTCAGCAAATTTGCATGTAATTTTAGATGTCAGAGCCCCAGATAGTGGGGGAAGGTGGGGGAAAGGCAGCGTTAGTAACAACAAAGAAGTCCTACCATTATGAGAGAAAATCATCTTCAATAGTTCCTATTCCAGGAGCAAGACACACTGGGTGTGTCTTCATATTTAAGGGGAAAACTATTTGACAAACGAACACTCCCTAAAAATGTAAGAATGAAGTTTCTGAGGTTACATCATTGTCATCGCCTCTCTTCTCTCTGTGTGTGTGTGTGTGAGTGTGTGTGTATGTGTATGTACATATATATATACACATATATAATATATACATATACATACACACACACACACTCACACACACACATATATATATATATATATATATATATATTTTTTTTTTTTTTTTTTTTTTTTTTTGAGACGCAGTCTCGCTCTGTGGCCCAGGCTGGAGTGCAGTGATGTGATCTCAGCTCACTGCAACCTCCGCCTCCCAGGTTCAAGCGATTCTTCTGCGTCAGCCTCCCAAGTAGCAGGGATTACAGGCTCTTCTCTGTATTTAAAGGAAGAATGATTCTTTGCTGATTAGTTTGCACTAGGCTTGTTGCTTGTAGAATATCAATTATTTATTCCTCTTCATTATTTATTACTGAATTACACTCCAATATTTTTCCCAAGTTGGTATGAGGTTTTTGGTTCCTAGAACTAAATAAATATTTTGTAAAAATCAGAAAGGACTTTACCTTTTATTTTATTTTATTTTATTTATTTTATTTTATTTTATTTTATTTTATTTTATCTTTTGAGACAGAGTCTCACTATTGTCGCCCAAGCTGAAGTGCAATGACAGGATCTCAGCTCACTGCAACCTCTGCCTCCTGGGCTCAAGTGATTCACCTGCCTCAGCCTCCCGAGTAACTGGGATTACAGGTGCCCACCAACACGCCTGGCTGATTTTTGTATTTTTAGTAGAGACGAGGTTTCACCATGTTGGCTAGGCTGATCTCAAACTCCTGACGTCGGGTGATCCACCCACCTCAGCCTTCCAAAGTGCTGGGATTACAGGTGTGAGCCACCGTACCCGGCCAAAACTTTACTATGTAGAAGAGCTGGGCTCTGAGGACAGGTTATGGAGAAGTTGCTAATATCTGAAGTCATGTTGTTGTTTTTAGTAGAAATTCACCCACTGTAATCTAGTTTCACTTCTATGTGCTAGAATACTTCATGTGCTTTTATTTCCTTCCAGATGTGTTATTCACCCACTTCATTCATCTTTATCCAGTGAAGAGCAGCAGGCTGTGTTTGTAAAACCGCCTGTAGGAGTAACTAAGATTATAATTTCCACCAACATTGCTGAGACATCCATAACCATCGATGATGTTGTCTATGTCATCGATTCTGGGAAAATGAAAGAAAAGAGGTATTCCGTCTTGTGGTGATGTAAGAGAGGGGCTAAAAATGCTTCATTTAGGGAGACACAGTTGTTAATGGCTAATGCTATTAAGCTACATGGATTACTGTATGAAAAAGTACTTTATGAAAACTGTACGTGGATGTGTGAGTGATTCTGTAGCCAAGACCATGGACCTTAACGTCAAATGGGGATGAAAAGTAATGAATTGCTTTTTCTCTCTTTTCGTCATGCAATTTTATATGTGCTTGCATGAAAAAGGGTTGAATAAAGAAACTGTGTAGTTTGGGAAACTCTGCCCTTGATGCCACTTAAATTAGCACTAGCTACTCCTACCAGGGACTCAACTATCCCAGAATATACAGGGCACTGTGTCCCTCTACAGGAGGAAGCTGGTTCATCTATTCATCATACCAAGCAGTCCTGGCCACGTTTTTATAAAATGACTCGATTTTATATTTTCTTTTTCTTTATAGATACGATGCCAGCAAAGGGATGGAAAGTCTAGAGGACACCTTTGTATCTCAAGCTAATGCTCTACAAAGGAAAGGCCGAGCAGGCCGTGTTGCATCTGGGGTCTGCTTCCATTTATTCACTAGCCATCACTACAATCACCAGCTTTTAAAGCAACAGCTACCAGAAATACAAAGAGTGCCATTGGAACAGCTGTGTCTAAGGTGACATCTGGTTTTTTGTGTTTTGCTTCCAAAAGGTCTAAATGTTTCTCACTCTATTAAGTTCCATGTTTTCCTTTTACTTCTAGAAGATATTTGGCTAAGAATGACCACCAATAATCGCATTTATTTGTGAAGAAAGAGATCCTTAGTGTTGCCTTTACCATTCCTTTTCAATTTCTGCACATAAAGATCTCTTAAATTGCAGAGCATGGCCCTAAAATAGAGCTTAAGAATACATATGTAGGGCCGGGCGTGGAGGCTCATGCTTGTAATCCCAGCACTTTGGGAGGCCGAGGTGGGTGGATCAGCTGAGGTCAGGAGTTCGAGACCAGCCTGGCCAACATGGCAAAACTCCATCTCTGCTAAAAATACAAAAATTAGCTGGGTGTGGTAGCACACACCTGTAATCCCAGCTACTTGGGAGGCTGAGGAAGGAGAATCTCTTGAACCCAGGAGGCAGAGGTTGCAGTGAGCTGAGATCATGACATTGCATTCCAGCTTGGGTGACAAGAGTGAGACGCCATCTCAAAAAAAATAAAATAAAATTTGAATATTAAAAAAATAATAATACATTTGTAGGCCTGGTGTGGTGGCTCACACCTGTAATCCCAGCACTTTGGGAAGCCAGCGTATGAGGATCACTTGAACCCAGGAGCTTGAGACCACCCTGGGCAACATGGCAAAACCCCATCTCTACAAAAAATATAAAACTTAGCTGAGCATGGGGGCACGCACCTGTGGTCCTATAGCTATTTGGGAGACTGAGATGAGAGGATTGCTTGAGCCCAGAGGTTGATCCTGCAGTAAGCCATGCACCACTGCCCACCAGCCTCTGAGACAGAGTGAGGCCCCATTTCAAAAATAAATGAATAAAATTGGCTGGGTGCCAAGGCTCACGCCTGTAATCCCAGCACTTTGGGAGGCTGAGGCGGGCAGATCATTTGAGGTCAGGAGTTCGAGACCAGCCTGGCCAACATGGTGAAGCCCCATCTCTAATAAAAATACAAAAAAAAATTAGCTGGGCATGGTGGTGCGTGCCTGTAATCTCAGCTACTGGGGGAGGCTGAGGCAGGAGAATCACTTGAACCCAAGAGACAGAGGTTGCAGTGAGCTGAGATCGTGCCACTGCACTCCAGCCTGGGCAGCAGAGCTAGACTCCACCTCAAAAAATAAAAAATAAATAAATGAATAAAATAAAAATGAAATTTAAGTAAGTGGATTACTGTCAATTCATGTCTTAAAGTGAACTACATTAAGTGAGAAAAGGCTAGGTACCAAAAATATACATGTTAATAAAAATGTAAAATTGTATGTATATAGATTGGCAACTTAAAAAGGAGCTGTATGTGAAGTAAATAAAATTTTATGTGTGTTGCACTTTTCTCTAAGTTGCTGATATTCATAATTTGTTTTTTCTGAATGAAGTTCATAATTTAAAACACTAGTTTTTGAAGAGCTATCACGAGGCAGGACACAATGCAGATTAATTTTATAAACAATGACTGCAGCTTTGGGCTGGGTGTGGTGGCTCATGCCTGTAATCCCAGCACTTTGGGAGGCTGGGGCAGGCAGATCACCTGAGGTCAGGAGTTTGAGACCAGCCTGGCCAACATGGTGAAACCCCATCTCCCGTAAAAAAATATAAAATTAGCCAGGTATAGTGGCGCACGCCTGTAATCCCAATTTCTTAGGAGGCTGAAGCAGGAGAATCACTTGAACCCAGGAGGTGGAGGTTGCAGTGAGCCAAGATCATACCATTGCACTCCAGCCTGATCAATAAGAGTGAAACTCCGTCCCAAAAATAAAAATAAAAATAAATAAATAATGACTGCAAAATAAATAATGACTGCAACTTCAGATGTGAGAAGGAATAAGTGGATCATTTAAACCTTTTTCATAAATACCGTTAATTGTATAGCAGTCAGAACTATCTAAGCTAATCATGTCCAGTTTTTATTATGGTAAGAATACTTAATATTAGATCTACCCTCTTAGCAAATGTTTAATTTTACAACACAGTACCGTTAACTATAGGCGTAATGTTGTACAGAAGAGCTCTCAAACTTAACTCATTTTGCGAAACTGAAACTTTATACCTATTGGACAGCAACTCTCCATTTTCCCCTCATGTCCAGCCCCTGGCAACCATTCTACTCTCCACTTCTGTGAGTTTGACTATTTTAGATACCTCATACAAGTAGAACCATCCAGCATTTGTCTTTTTGTGACTGGCTTATTTCACTTAACATAGTGTCCCCAAGGTTTCATCCATACTGTTGCACATTGCAGAATTTCTTTGTTTTTTAAGCCTGAGTGGTATTCCACTGTATGTATATATATACTGCACTTTCTTTATCCACTCATCTGTCAATTGACATTTAGGTTGTTTCCACATCTTGGATATTGTGAATAATATTACAGTGAACACAGGAGTGCAAGTGTCTCTGCTCTGCAAGATTTTTTTTTTTTTTTGGAAACAGAGTCTTGCTCGGTCACCCAGGCTAGAGTGCAGTGGCGTGATCTTGGCTCACTGCAACCTCCACCTCCGGGTTCAAGTGATTCTCCTGCCTCAGCCTCCCGAGTAGCTGGGATTACATGTGTACATCACCATGCCTGGCTAGTTTTTGTATTTTTAGTAGAGACGGGGTTTCACCATGTTGGCCAGGCTGGTCTCGAACTCCTGACCTCAAATGATCCACCTACCTCGGCCTCCCAAAGTGCTGGGATTACAGGCGTGTGCCACTGCACCTGGCCTCTCTACAAGATTCTGACTTCAATTCTTTTGGATGTATACTTAGAAGTGGGGTTGCTGGATCACATGGTAGTTCTATTTTTAATTTTTTGAGGAATCTCTATCCTGTTTTTCATAGTGGCTGCATCATTTTACATTCCCACAAACATTGTGCAGGGTTCCAAGTTCTCCACATCCTTGCCAACACTTACTATCTTTTGTCATGAACTCTATTTCATAATTCGATCCCACTGTTAACGGAAAGAAGCATTTTGAAAGTTTGTAGAGAGAATTTTATTCTGAATATGAATAAGTTTCAGAATCTGAACGTGTTTTTGTGGTTTATTGGTAGAAGTAGAAAACATGAGATTTTAAAAATTTTTACTTAAACTTGTAAATTATTATCACTCACAAAAGAAATTATTCCGCTGTGTCATCCCACCAGAAATAAAATTGACAAACATTATTTTGTTTCCTTTTCAGAATTAAAATTTTAGAGATGTTTAGTGCTCATAATCTCCAGTCTGTGTTTTCTCGGCTCATTGAACCTCCACACAACGATTCTCTTCGTGCCTCAAAAATACGATTACGAGACTTAGGAGCATTAACTCCAGATGAAAAATTGACCCCTCTTGGGTATCATTTGGCCTCTCTGCCCGTGGATGTGAGAATTGGCAAACTAATGTTGTTTGGATCTATCTTCCGCTGTTTGGATCCTGCTCTCACCATTGCTGCCAGTTTGGCTTTTAAGTCTCCATTTGTAAGTAAACAACATTCATCTAAACTGGAGTCTCTAAGAGGACCATAGGTCTCTAAGGAGACCATGGGGGAATCAAGGGCATGTGAGCCCCCTAAAAATATGCTTGTGTGTTAGATGTGAATTTTTTAGGGCACATCTGCATGGGACAGAGAAGGTCAAAAATAAATTTCTGAAAAGACAAAAACAAATAAAACAAACAAAAAGATTTTTTAGGGAACAATGTCATCCAATCCTCAAAGAGATCCACCCTCCAAGTAAAGACTGAGAACTAGAGATATAACTTATTAAAAGTAATCCAGGCCAGGTGCGGTGGCTTATGCCTGTAATCCCATCACTTTGGGTGGCTGAGGCGGGCAGATCATTTGAGGTCAGGAGTTCGAGACCAGCTTGGCCAACATGGTAAAACCCGTCTCTATTAAAAATACAAAAAATTAACCAGGTGTGGTGATGCGCACATGTAGTCCCAGCTACTTGGGAGACTGATGCAGGAGAATCACTTGAACCCGGGAGGAGGAGGTTGCACTGAGCCAAGATCACGCCACTGCATTCCAGCCTGGTGACAGAGAAAGACTCCGTCTAAAAAAAAGAACAACTGATATTAATTCTTCTTTAGGGTCGGGCGCGGTGGCTCACGCCTGTAATCCCAGCACTTTGGGAGGCTGAGGCAGGTGGATCACCTGAGGTCGGGAGTTTGAGACCAGCCTGACAAACATGGAGAAACCCCGTCTCTACTAAAAATACAAAATTAGCCGGGCATGCTGGTGCATGCCTGTAATCTCAGCTACTCAGGAGGCTGAGGCAGGAGAATCGCTTGAACCTGGGAGGCGGAGGTTGCAATGAGCCAGTCGCGCCATTGCACTCCAGCCTGGGCAACAAGAGCGAAATTCCGTCTCAAAAAAAAAAAAAAAAATTATCATTAAATGTTTAGTAGAATTCAGTGGTATAAACCACCTGGGCTGGGGGTGGTAGAGTGAGAGGGTTGGTGGGTAGTTGTTTTATTATTAATTCAATCTCTTCATTAGTTCTAGGACTCTTCAGATTGTCTATTTCTTTTTGAGTCAGTTGTTTTGAGTCAGCTGTGATAGTTTATGTTTTTCTAGGAATTTTATTTTCTCTAACTTATCTAATTTATTGGCATATAATTATTCATAATGTCCCTTTATAATCCTTTTTATTTCTGTAAGGCTAGTAATAATGTCCCTTTTTCTGATTCTAGTAACTTGAGTTTTCCCTCTCTTTTTCTTGGTCAGTCTAGCTAAAGATTTGTCAATTTTCTTTGTCTTTTCAGAGAATCAACTTTTGGTTTTATTTTTTGTTTTTGAGATGGGGTCTCGCTCTGTTGCCCAGGCTGGAGTGCAGGGGCGCAATCTCGGCTCGCTGCAACCTCTACCTTCCAGGTTCAAGCAATTCTCCTGCCTCAGCCTCCCGAGTAGCTGGGATTACAGGTGCATGCCACCACACCCAGCTAATTTTTGTATTTTTATAGAGATGGGGTTTCACCATGTTGGTCAGGCTGATCTCTAACTCCTGACCTCGTGATCTGCCTGCCTCAGCCTCCCAAAGTGCTGGGATTGCAGGTGTGAGCCACCGTGCCTGGTGGTTTTATTAATTTTTTTCAGTTGTTTTTCTGTTCTTTATTTCATTACTGTCTGCTCTTTATTCTTTCCTTCCTTCTGTTTACTTAAGGCTTAGGTGGCTCTTCTTTTTCTAGTGTCTTAAAGTAGAAGTTTAGATTATTGTTTTGAGATCTTTCTTTTTTATGTAAGCATGTACAGCTCTCAGTTTTTCTCTAAGGACTATTTTAGCTGCATCCCATACACTTTGGTTTTCCTTTTCATTCATCTCAAAGTATTTTCTGATTTTCCTTTTTATTCTCCTGTGACTCTTTGATTATTTAGGCATGGGTTAATTTCTATATATTTGTGAGTTTGCAATTTTTTTTCATTATTTCTAATTTCAGTCTATTGTGGACAGAGAACATATTTGTATTATTTCAATCCTCTTTAAAAAGTATTGAGCTTTGTTTTCTGTTCAAGCATATGGTCTATCCTGGAGGGTGTTCCACGTATACTTGAGAAGAAAGGATTTTCTGCTGTTGGGTGGAGTGTCAGTCTGCCTGGTTTTTTTTTTCTTCATTAAAAAAATCTTTTTTACTGGTCCTTTCATGATAAGCAATCTGCCTTTATTTTTATCATGGCTTATTTTATATAGTTAGGAGAATAAATGGATGTATTCATTTTCTTCAGTTTTAATGTTATATGTCATCGAATTATAAACTCACAGATCTGCAAAAATATCTTAGTCCAGCTCCCTGACTTAATAACAAATTATAAACCAGCTGGTCCAGTGGTAGTGAGTTATCTCAATTGGTTGTTGAGACTTGACTACTCTTTAAAAAAGGAAATGATAAAACCAAGGACCAGAAGAGGTGACATAACTTGCTGGGGGTACACAGTATCAACCTTGTGAACAGGACTTCCATTGCCTTTTCCTAAATCATCTAAACCAACCTCTCACTGACTATTTTCTTTTATTGGAATAAAGAAAGACTCATTAGAAATGTTGATGTCTGGTGTGAGGTTCCATGGTGTAATGGTGAGCACTCTGGACTCTGAATCCAGAAATGTTGACGTCTGCCTTCGTTTAGTGATCTGAAGAAAAAAAGAGAGAGAAAAGAAATGTTGATGTCATCCATGGCCAAAACTGAGCACTTGTCCTTTGCTGGACTCTGTAAACATAATATTAATCTCCCACGTGCAATCCTTTTCCCACTGGCCTGTCTAAAAAGGAAGGAATTTTACTTTCAAGTAGAAACTAAAATTTTATTGCTGTTGTATTAGTTATAAGATTATTTAAATATACAAAAATTAGAGAGAAGCGCTATGGTTGGTTTAGAATGATTTTCAGTGGTGTTGCAACTAGGGCATTGGTTTAGATTGCCATGAGAAACTACTGCAGCTCATGCTGATATCTTTAGAGCCTGAGAAGGCAGAAAATATCATCGGATTAATGAATTGGTATGTGTAAAGCGGTGAAATTTAACTTCCTTGCTGATTTTACACATTTGTAGGGAAAAGGAAGACCTGTAAACATTTGTAATAAAATAAGAGGATTCTTCCCAGTGTAGATTTTCAAGTAAAACAATAAATAAGAGTAAAACACTAGTTATAGGTATAGAAGCAAGGGAGACTCAAACATAGAAGACGAATAAGAATCTGTAAAATAACACAGATAACAGAATGTTAGGTTTTAGATATAGCTTTAGAATGAGTGGCTCTTTGATGACTCTTGCCACTTGGAACTAAAAGACCCAGAAGAGCTTATTTTGGGTGGGCAGGCAGACTGACAGAGCAAAGACTGTGAGCTTGCCATTTACCATCATAATTGCCTTTAATTAGCTGACCCACTAATTACACTTTTTCCACACAAAATCCTTTCCCAAGGTATCTGGCTTTAGCAATAGGAAAATGCCATTTGAAACCTCAGATAAAAAGTATCCTGTAGGACCTGGTGTGGTGGCTCATGCCTATAATGCCAGCACTTTGGTAGGCCAAGGTGGGCCAATTGCCTGAGCCCAGGAGTTCAAGACCAGCCTGCACAACATGATGAGACTCCGTCTCTACCGAAAATTTTAAAAAATTAGCTGGCATGATGGGGCACACCTGTAGTCCCAGCTACCAGGGAGGCTGAGGCAGGAGGATTGCTTAAGCCTGGGAGATAAAGGTTGCAGTGGGCTATGATCACACCACTGCACTCCAGCCTGGGCAACAGAACAAGACCCTGTCTTTGGAAAAAAAAAAAGTGTTCTTTAAATCTGATTTTCCTCTCTGCTTTAGGTATCTCCCTGGGATAAAAAAGAAGAAGCTAACCAGAAAAAGCTGGAATTTGCATTCGCAAACAGTGATTATCTGGCCCTTCTACGAGCGTATAAGGTAAGTATGTAACCTAATAGCTTAGTTTTATTACCAGTGTTGGCACTAAAGACTGAGTAAGCTCAGTTTGATTTTCTCCAAAATTTAGGGATGGCAGCTAAGTACAAAAGAAGGCATGCGTGCAAGTTATAATTACTGCAGACAAAACTTCTTGTCTGGAAGAGTTCTGCAGGTGAGTTGTGTCTGTGGCTTTTTCTTCATTTTGTATTAGAGTAGCTCACCAGAGGGTGCTGTAACTTTGTCTCATGTGTCCTGTCTTAACATTGCAAATGTTATTTCTGGAATATGTTTGGCTTTACCAGCCGTGTAAAATGGACTCCTGCACTGTGGCATCAGGCTTTCTGTGCTGAACCTTTCCACTGACCTCCTTTTCTGTGGTGAATTTTTGTTTACTTATGTGGAGGATAGGGTAGAACATAGGCAGTAAGATTGCTGCTTACTGGAAGTCAGTTTTTTCAGTAATTACACCAGGGATTCTTTTTCATTTGTTTGTTTGTTTTTTTGAGATAGAGTCTCATTCTGTCTCCCAGGCTGGAATGCAGTGGCGCAATCTCGGCTCACTGCAACCTCCGCCTCCTGGGGTCAAGCGATTCTCCTGCCTCAGGCACCTGAGTACCTGGGGCTACAGGCACATGCCACCATGCCCAGCTAATTTTTTTGTATTTTTAGTAGAGATGGAGTTTCACCATGCTGGCCGGGCTGCTCTCGAACTCCTGACCTCATGATCCACCCGCCTTGGCCACCCAAAGTGCTGGGATTACAGGTGTGAGAAACCATGCCGGGCTACACCAGGCATTCTTAACCTGAATCCCTGAGCCCCTGAAATTGTATACAAAATTGTATGCTTATACATATGTGCATTATTCTGGAGAGACGGACCATAGCTTTCATCAGCTTTTCAGAGAGGTCCATGGCCATCTCTAATCCCCTTACCCTCTCCCCAAAACCAAAAAACTAATACTGAACCAGATTTTGTTAATTTTTCTTAACATCTATCAGAACCTACTAAGTGAATATAATGAGTATACAAGAAAATGTTTAGCCGGGCGTGGTGGCTCATACCTATAATCCCAGCACTTTGGGAGGCTGAGGATTGCTTCAGCGCAGGAGCTTGAGACCATCCTGGGAAACATGGCAAAACCCCATCTCTACAAAAAATACAAAAATCAGCCAGACCTAGTGACATGGGCCTGTAATCCCATCTACTCCAGAGGCTGAGGTGGGAGGATCACTTGAGCCTGGGAGGTCAAGACTGCAGTGAGCCATGAATGCCCTACTGTACTCCAGCCTAGGCCAACAGAGGGAGATCCTGTCTAAAAAAATAAAAATAAAAAATGTCTTATCTTCTGTATAATGTAGACAGGGCTTCTGTCTCCTGTTGCAACAGTGTTTTAGGTGCCCTTTCAAAGTGATATGAGGCCAGGGACTATGGCTCATGCCTGTAATCCCAGCACTTTGGAAGGCCGAGGGAGGCAGATCACTTGAGGCCAGGAGTTCAAGACCAGCCTGGCCAACATAGCAAAACTCCATCTCTATTAAAAATACAAAAAATTAGCTGGGCATGGTAGCTCATGCCTGTAATCCCAGCTACTCGGGAGGCTGAGGCATGAGAATCGTTTGAACCCAGGAGATGAAGGTTTCAGTGAGTTGAGATTGTGCCATTGCACTCCAGTCTGGGCAACAGAGGGAGACTTTGTCTCAATAAATAAATAAATAAATTCCAAAGTGGTATGAGAAGCCAAACTGTGATGGCACACATCTTTGCAAAGCATGTTTTACTCAAAGATTTTGGGGCCCTGCACAGTGGCTCATGCCTATAATCCTAGCACTTTGGGAAGCCAAGGCAGGCAGAACCTTTGAGCCCAGGAGTTCGAGACCACCCTGGGCAACATGGCGAAACCCCGTCTCTACAAAAAATATAAAAATTAGGCCGGGCGCGGTGGCTCACGCTTGTAATCCCAGCACTTTGGGAGGCCGAGGCGGGCGGATCACGAGGTCAGGAGATCGAGACCATCCTGGCTAACACGGTGAAACCCCGTCTCTACTAAAAATACAAAAAATTAGCCGGGCGTGGTGGCGGGCGCCTGTGGTCCCAGCTACTCGGAGAGGCTGAGGCAGGAGAATGGCGTGAACCCAGGAGGCGGAGCTTGCAGCCTGCCGAGATCGCGCCACTGCACTCCAGCCTGGGCGACAGAGCGAGACTCCGTCTCAAAAAATAAAATAAAATAAAATTGTAATCTAGAGTTAAATAAATGATCCTTGGATTTACTGAATTTTTGCATTTCTGCATAACTGTTTCACTTTGTCTGCCAGTTTGTGTAAGTGAAAGCTGCTTCTTGGAAATGACCAAACAAGATCCTCTTCATACCTGAGTAATGAATCCACTTGAGCCTCATTGCTATCCCCTGAAATAATGCATTTTTGTAGTCACTCATTTTTGTAAGACTTAACACTTTGTTATGCTGATGCCCTTGCTTAAAGGTTTTTCCACTTCTTTCAGGAAATGGCCAGCCTCAAACGACAATTCACGGAACTGTTATCGGATATAGGGTTTGCAAGGGAAGGGCTCAGAGCAAGGGAAATTGAGAAAAGGGCCCAAGGAGGAGATGGTGTCT
Organism: Nomascus leucogenys; assembly: GCF_006542625.1. Classification (NCBI taxonomy): domain Eukaryota; kingdom Metazoa; phylum Chordata; class Mammalia; order Primates; family Hylobatidae; genus Nomascus; species Nomascus leucogenys. The sequence goes on from NC_044399.1 coordinate 47,996,373, forward strand.
TAGATGCCACAGGAGAAGAGGTAAAGACTGTGGAGTTGGTTCTTATTTCTCTTTAGTTAGCACCTAAATACAATCTTAACCTGGGAACACTTGTAGACATTCTTCTTCACTTAAGCCTATGAGCAGTGGGTTAATGGCATTCTTGATTTTCTACTTTGCACAAATAAATATCAGCTGACCTGGCACAGTGGCTTGTGCCTATAATCCCAACACTTTGGGAGGCTGAGGCAGGTGGATTGCTTGAGCTCAGGAGTTTGAGACCAGCTAGAGCAACATGGTGAAACCCCTCATCTCTATACAAAAAAATTAGCCAGGCATGGTGGTGTACCACCTGTTGTCCCAGCTGTGTGGGATGGTGAGGTGGGAGAATGATCTGGGCCTAGGAAGCAGAGGTTGCAGTGGGCTAAGATTGAGACACTATACTCTAGCCTGGGCAACAGAGCCAGACCCTGTCTCAAAAAAAAAAAAAAAAAGTATAAAAAAAATGTTTTAAGTGTCAGCTAACACTCATAAGAATAGAGGGGGCGGGGCATGGTGGCTCATGCCTGTAATCCCAGCACTTTGGAAGGCCAAGGTGGGCAAATCAGTTGAGGTCAGGAGCTCGAGACTAGCCTGCCCAACATGGAGAAACCCTGTCTCTACTAAAAATACAAAATTATCCAGGCGTGGTAGCACATGCCTGTAATCCCAGCTACTCGGGAGGCTGAGGCAGGAGAATCGCTTGAACCCGGGAGGCGGAGGTTGCAGTGAGCCGAGATCGCGCCATTGCACTCCAGCCTGGGCAGCAAGAATGAAACTCCATCTCAAAAAAAAAAAAAATAGAGGGTTTTCTGCTCATTGTTGCTGTTGTTTTTGGTTTTTAAATTTCATGCTGCTTCTTGATAAACTCATAATAGATAGAATAGACTTCCGGTAGAATTTTCTCAAATCAGGCCAGCATTTTTTCTAACAAAACACAGTTTTTTCTATAACTGTAGGAAAAGCACTTCTGTAAGATGAACCTGATACCCCTGTGTTCCGAGTGCAGTTAGCACTTTCCGGAGATTCTGAACATGTCATGAAGCAGGATTTTTTTCTCCATTTATACTTAGGAACACTGGCTTTGTAACCGCTTTGCAAAAGTCTAGAAAGTCATTGTAGGCTCCTTGGAGTGGGTCCAATGTGACTGTGGTCCAGTAGATTTGTTTTTTTACTTAGAAATAATTTTTCTAGCAAAGAGATAGAAATTAGGTGCTCTTTTTTTGCTTTAAGATAGAGATCAAATGTAATAAAATGGTAAATTCTACGGCACAGACAGAAATAGCCATATTAGAGCCAGACACAGTGGCTCACGCCTGTAATCTTAGTACTTTGAGAGGCCGAGGTGGGCAGATCACTTGAGGTCCAGAGTTAGAGACCAGCCTGGCCAACACGGTGAAACCTCGTCTCTACTAAAAATACAAAAATTAACAGGCATAGTGGTGTATGCCTGTAATCCCAGCTACTCGGGAGGCTGAGGCAGGAGAATCGCTTGAACCTGGGAGGTGGAGGTTGCAGTAAGCTGAGATGGCGCCACTGCACTCTGGCCTGGGTGACAGAGCAAGACTCCGTCTCAGAAAGAAAAAAAAAGGAATAGCCATATTACTTGTTAATTAATGCTGTACTTTTCTCATAGGCAAACTCAAATGCTGAGAACCCCAAGCTGATATCAGCAATGCTGTGTGCTGCTTTGTATCCAAATGTAGTGCAGGTAACAAAACATTTTTCCTAGAGCCTTCCATTTTTCGTTTGATTTGTAGCCAAGTGAAGTAAGTTAAGATGTGCATATTAATCATCTTAAAGAGATATATACACATGTGTGCACACACACACCCTTTTAAACTTAGTATACATTTTCGGCCAGGCGCGGTGGCTCACGCCTGTAATCCCAGCACTTTGGGAGGCCAAGGCGGGCAGATCACGAGGTCAGGAGATCGAGACCATCCTGGCTAACATGGTGAAACCCCATCTCTACTAAAAATACAAAAAAAGTTAGCCGGGCATGGTGGCGGGCGCCTGTAGTCCCAGCTACTCGGGAGGCTGAGGCAGGAGAATGGCGTGAACCCGGGAGGCAGAGCTTGCAGTGAGCCGAGATCGCGCCACTGCACTCCAGCCTGGGTGACAGAGGGAGATTCCGTCTCAAAAAAAAAAAACTTAGTATACATTTTCAATCCTTCAGTTCCCAAAATCTGTTTGGATACATTATTCAATAACACATTTATTGTATAAAATTTTTAATCCTTCTGACATATGATATTCCAAAAATTAAAATAGACATAAATGTCAGTCGGCCAACCTATATATAACTAACTTTCTATGTTAGTTGGAAACTTGATTCAACTACAGTTTATCTTACACTCTCTACTCTGGACTAAAAGTAAATAGCCAGGCATGGTGGCTCACGCCTGTAATCCCAACACTTTGGGAGGCCGAGGTGGGCAGATCACGAAGTCAGGAATTTGAGACCAGCCTGGCTAACATGGTGAAACCCCGTATCTACTAAAAATATAAAAATTGGCTGGGTGTGGTGGTGCATGCCTGTAATCCCAGCTACTCAGGAGGCTGAGGCAGGAAAATTGCTTGAACCCGGGAAGCAGAGGTTGTGGTGAGCCGAGATCACGCCATTGCACTCCAGCCTAGGCGACAGGAGCGAAACTCTGTCTCAAATAAAAATAAAAAATCAGTGCTTTGCCATAAGACCACCTGTGGCCAGCCTTCTGGAAACCCTACTGAGTGTGCTCTTGGACTTTTACCTGAGTTGTGATTATCCATCCTTTACAAGGCACGATTTTCCCCCAAAGAGTTTCAATTTGGCAGAATACTGAATCATTTTTCAAAGTCTTAACTTTTTTTATTAAATCCTCAGTTAACATCTGACTGATTTATGGCTCATTTTCTGCTTAGCATTTGTATGCTTTTCAAACCATTTGAAATGTACTTTTAAAAAATTGTTTGTGCTTTGTAGTGTGGTTATGAAAGGGAAAAAAGTCATTTGGATATAGATTTACTGGTTTTGATATTACACTCTAGTAATGTAAGGTCTTACCATTGGTGGAAGCTGGGTGAAGGGTACAAGGAACTCTCTACTATTTTGCCTCTTCCTGTGAGTCTATAATTATTTCAAAATAAAAAGATTATTTAAAAAAGAATGTGGGGGCCAGGAGCATTGGCTCATGCCTATAATCCAAGCACTTTGGGAGGCTGAGGTGGGCGGATTGCTTGAGCTCAGGAGTTTGAGACCAGCCTGGGCAACATGGCAAAACCCTGTCTCTAAAAAAAGAAAAAAGAAAAAGAATGTGGGGAAAAATCATTTGGAGACTTAAAATGTAGAAACAAAGAACATAAATGTGGTATAAGAAGTTTTAGGTGACAGTATAGTTTGGAGGCTAAACCAAAAAGGAAAAGGTGATATATCTGACTGTATATCTAAGAACTCGTCAATAAGAAAGACTTGGGCCCTGCTCTATTGCCTGCCATTGCTCCCCAGGCCCCGAGTGGTTCACTGAGCCATGAAGACAGATTCCAGGCATCAGGAATTGCACCTCCAATCCCAGATGCTATGTTCAGCAAAAGCTCCATGGTTCTGGCCTACAGTGGTGGCCTGGACACCTCCTGCATCCTCGTGTGGCTGAAGGAACAAGGCTATGACATCATTGCCTACCTGGACAACATCGGCCAGAAGGAAGACTTCAAGTAAGCCAAGAAGAAGGCACTGAACCTTGGGTCCAAAAAGGTGTTCATTGAGGACGTCAGCAAGGAGTTTGTGGAGGGAGTTCATCTGGCCGGCCATCCAGTCCAGTGCACTGTGTGAGGACTGCTACCTCCTGGGCCCCTCTCTTCCCGGGCCCTGCATCACCCGCAAACAAGTGGAAATTGCTCGGTGGGAGGGGGCCAAGTATGTGTCCCACAGTGCCATGGGAAAGGGGAACAATCAGGTCTGGTTTGAGCTCACCTGCTACTCGCTGGCCCCGCAGATTAAGGTCATTGCTCCTAGGAGGATCCCCGAGTTCCACAACCAGTTCAAGGGCCACAGTGATCTGATGGAATATGCAGAGAAACATGGGATTCCCATCCCAGTCACTCTGAAGCACCCATGGAACATGGACGAGAACCTCATGCACAACAACTATGAGGCTGGAATCTTGGAGAACCCCAAGAACCAAGCACCTTCAGGTCTCTACATGAAGATCCAGGAACCAGCCAAAGCCCCCAACACCCCCAACATTCTCAAGATTGGGTGAAGGCCGGGCGCGGTGGCTCACGCTTGTAATCCTAGCACTTTGGGAGGCCAAGGCGGGCGGATCACGAGGTCAGGAGATCGAGACCACGGTGAAACCCCGTCTCTACTAAAAATACAAAAAATTAGCCGGGCGTGGAGCGCCTGTAGTCCCAGCTACTTGGAGAGGCTGAGGCAGGAGGATGGCGTGAACCTGGGAGGCGGAGCTTGCAGTGAGCCGTGATCGCGCCACTGCACTCCAGCCTGGGCAACAGAGCGAGACTCCGTCTCAAAAAAAAAAAAAAAAGATTGGGTGAAAAAGGGGTCCCTGTGAAGGTGACCAGCATCAAGGATGGTACCACCCACCAGACCTCCTTGGAGCTCTTCATGTACCTGAATGAAGTCGCAGGCAAGCACAGCATGGGCCATATTGACGTCGTGGAGAATCGCTTCATTGAAATGAAGTCTTGAGGTATCTGCAAGACCCCAGCAGGCACCATCCTTTACCACCCTCACCTAGACATTGAGGAACAGGAAGTGCGCAAAATCAAACAAGGCCTGGGCTTGAAATTTGCTGAGTTGGTGTACACCGGTTTCTGGCACAGCCCTCAGTGTGACTTTGCCCACCACTGCATCGCCAAGTCCAAGGAGCGAGTGGAAAGGAAAGTGCAGGTGTCCATCTTCAAGGGCCAGGTGTACATCCTCTGCCAGGAGCCCCCACTGTCTCTCTACAGTGGACAGCAGGTGAGCGTGAACGTGCAGGGCGATGATGAGCCAGCCAGTCAATGCCACAAGTCTCATCAGCATCAATTCCCTCAGGCTGAAAGAATATCATCATCTCCAGAGCAAGGTCACTGCCAAATAGACCCCTGTACAATGGGGAGCTAGGGCCACCTCAGTTTGCAGATTCCGCAAGTACAGGCACTAATTGTTGTGGTAATTTGTAATTGTGACTTGTTCTCCCTGGCTGACAGTGTAGTGGGGCTGCCGGGCCCCAGCTTTGTTTCCTGGTCCCCCTGAAGCCTGCAAAAGTGGTCACCAAAGGGAAGGGTGAGGGGCAGCTACAGTGGGGAGCTATAAAATGACAATTTAAAAAAAAAAAAAAAGAGTAAGGCCAGACACGGTGGCTCACATCTGTAATCCCTGCACTTTGGGAGGCCGAGGCGGGCAGATCACCTGAGGTCAGGAGTTTGAGACCAGCCTGGCCAACATGGTGAAACCCCATCTCTACTAAAAAATACAAAAATTAGCTGGGCGTGGTGTTGTGTGCCTGTAACCCCAGCTACTTGGGAGGCTGAGGCAGAAGAATAGCTTGAGCCTGGGAGGCGGAGGTTGCAGTGGGCAGAGATCGTGTCATTGCACTCCATCCTGGGCTATAGAACATGACTCCATCTCAAAAAAAAAAAAAAAAAAAAGGAAGACTAAATAAAAGATCTAATAGAACCTAATAGAAAAGTGGGCAAAGGACATGACTGAACAGATAATACATACACAAAAATTATATTCAGTGTTACTAGTAAGAAGAAATGCGAATTAAAACGGTAAAGAAGGCTGGGTGCGGTGCCTCACGCCTGCAATCCCAGCACTTTGGGAGGCCGAGGAGGGCGGATCACAAGGTCAGGAGTTCAAGATCAGCCTGGCCAGTATGGTGAAACCCTGTCTCTACTAAAAATACAAAAAACATTAGCCAGGCATGGTGGCAGGTGCCTGTTGTCCCAACTACTCGGGAGGCTGAGGCAGGAGAATCACTTGAACCTGGGAGGCGGAGGTTGCAGTGAGCTGAGATTGCGCCACTACACTCCAGCCTGGGCGACAGAGCAAGACTCTGTCTAAAAAAAAAAAAAAAAAAAAAAAAAAAAAAAAAAAAAAAAAAAAAACAACGGAAAGAAGGAAAGAAATAGCCTCTTTTTACGTTCTAAACTGGGCTGGGCATAGTGGCTCGTGGCACTTTGTAAGGCTGAGGTGAGAAGATCACATGGGGCCAGGAGTTTGAGACCAGCTTGGGCAACAGAGTGAGACCTTGTCTCTACAAAAAAATTTTTTTTAATTAGCCAGGCATGGTGGTACATGCCTGTAGTCCCAGCTACTCAGGAGGCTGAGGTGGGAGGATAACTTGAGCCCGGAAGTTGAGGCTGCAGTGAGCCACGATTGTGCCACTACACTACAGCCGGGGTGACAGAGTGGGACACTGTCTCAAAAAATAATAAATAGGTAAAACTTTTTTAAAATTATAATACTGCCAGACGTGGTGGCATGCACTGGTAATCTCAGTTACTTGGGAGGCTAAGATAGGAGGATCACTTTAGCCCAGGAGTTCAAGGCTACAGTTAGCTATGACTGTGCCCGTAAATAGCCACTGCACTCCAGCCTGGGCAACATAGAGAGACCCTATCCCTAAAATAAAAAATAGGCCAGGTAAGGTGGCTCATACCTACAATCCCAACATTTTGGGAGGCCCAGGTGGGAGGATTGTGTAAGGCCAGGAATTGAAGACCAGCCTGGGCAACATAGCAAGACCCCATCGCTACCAAAAATAGATTAAAAATAAATAAATAAATAGTTGTTTGATAATAATGCAAATAAATAAATAATATAATGCTGGTGCTATCATGAACCCCCCAGAATGAGTACTCTTACTCTGGGTGGGAATATAAGTTTATACCCCCTTTCTAGATAGCAGTTTTTTTGTTTGTTTGTTTGTTTGTTTGTTTGGAGACAGAGTCTGGCTCTGTCGCCCAGGATGGAGTGCAGTGGCTTGATGTCTGCTCACTGCAGGCTCCGCCCCCCGGGGTTCATGCCATTCTCCTGCCTCAGCCTCCCGAATAGCTGGGACTACAGGCGCCCGCCACCGCGCCCGGCTAATTTTTTTTTCTTTTTGTATTTTTAGTAGAGACAGGGTTTCACTGTGTTAGCCAGGATGGTCTCGATCTCCTGACCTCGTGATCTGCCCGCCTCGGCCTCCCAAAGTGCTGGGATTACAGGCGTGAGCCACCGCGCCCGGCCAGATAGCAGTTTTATTCCTAGGGATTTGTTATTAGGAAATAATTGTACATATGCACAAAGATACAGCTAGGAGAATATTCATTTCAGCACTGTTTATAATTGCAGACAATCTAAATTTGAAAAAACAGGGAATTTATTGGTTAAATTATTATAAATTCTTACAACAAGGTCTTATATATCCACCAAAAATTACGTTTTAGGAAAATATGTCACAACATGGAAAAATGTTCTTAATATATTAAGTTTCAAAAAGTAGGCTATAAAAAAAGATTCTATTTTAGTTTCAAGACATGTTTATTTTCAAGACATCATTGAAAATACATCATTTTCAAGCTATTTATGTGTTTATGATTTTCTCTTTTTCTATAAATATAAATATAAATTTGGAAGAGAAGATTAAAATGATATTTACTGGCTGGGCACGGTGTCACGCCTGTAATCCCAGCACTTTGGGAGGCTGAGGTGGGTGGATCATGAGGTCAAGAGATCGAGACCATCCTGACCATGGTGAAACCCCGTCTCTACTAAAAATACAAAAATTAGCTGGGTGTGGTGGCACGCACATGTAGTCCCAGCTACTCAGGAGGCTGAGGCAGGAGAATCACTTGAACCCAAGAGGCGGAGGTTGCAGTGAGCCCAGATCACACCACTGCACTCCAGCCTGGTGACACAAGAAGACTCCATCTCAAAAAAAAAAAGGCAAGACACAGTGGCTCACGCCTGTAATCCCAGCACTTTGGGAGACTGAGACAAGTGGATCACCTGAGGTCGGGAGTTCGAGACCAGCCTGGCCAACATGGAGAAACCACTTCTACACTAAAAATACAAAATTAGCCAGGCGTGGTGGCACATGCCTGTAATCCCAGCTACTTGGGATGCTGAGGCAAGAGAATTGCTTGAACCCAGGAGGCGGAGGTTGCAGTGAGCCGAGATTGCACCGTTGCACTCCAGCCTGGGCAACAAGAGCGAAACTCCATCTCAAAAAAAAGGCCGGGCGCAGCGGCTCACACCTGTAATCCCAGCATTTTGGGAGGCCAAGGTGGGTGGATCACAAGGTCAGGAGATCGAGACCATCCTGGCTAACACGGTGAAACCCCGTCTCTACTAAAAATACAAAAAATTAGCTGGGTGTGGCGGCAGGCACCTGTAGTCCCAGCTACTTGGGAGGCTGAGGCAGGTGAATGGCGTGAACCTGGGAGGCGGAGCTTTTAGTGAGCCCAGATCGCTTCACTGCACTCCAGCCTGGGCAACAGAGGGAGACTCCGTCTCAAAAAATAAATAAATAAAATTATATTTACTGGTCCAGTCACAGTGGCTCACGCCTGTAATCCCAGCACTTTGGGAGGCCGAGGCAGGTGGATCGCTTGAGGTCAGGAGTTCAAGACCAGCCTTGCCAACATGGTGAAACCACATGTCTACTAAAAATACAAAAATTAGCTGGGTGTGGTGGCGCACACTTGTAATCCCAGCTACTTGGGATTACTGAGAAAGGAGAATTGCTTGAACCTGGGAGGCAGAGGTTGCAGTGAGCTGAGATCATACCACTGCACTCTGGCCTGGGAGACAGAGTGAGACTCGGTCTCAAAAAAAAAAAAAAAAAAAAAAAAAAAAAAAACAAGAAATGTGTTGGGATTGGGATACTCAGATCTCTGGTCCAGTGTCATCAGCTGGGTCACTGCACCTGATCATCAGTACAGACCCAAAATATCAATATAGTTTTCTCCCACATGGCTGCAATGTGGTATAGTCACCCAGAGCCACTGCACCTATATTCACACTTCTTGGTGGGGAAAAAAAAAAAAAAAAGCATGTGCTTGTTCTGCTTTCAGAAGGAAACAAAATAAGAAAGAAAGGGAAGAAACAGGAAAGCTATTCAAGCAAGACTGAGCAAGACTGGTTTTGTGCTTCTGTGCCAAGAGATACTTTCTATGAGAATATATATATTATATGTCTATTTTTACAAATACTTGTTGTTTAGGTGAAAAGCCCAGAAGGAAAATTTCAGAAGACCAGTACTGGAGCTGTCAGAATGCAACCAAAATCAGCTGAGTTGAAGTTTGTCACCAAGAACGATGGATATGTACATATTCACCCTTCATCAGTGAACTATCAGGTCAGAATGGTGGAGTATACTTAATGTTTACAGGTTGTCCTGGGGTAGGATACACAATTCCTTAAATTCAGCCACACCATGTTCTATCACTTGCTGTCCCCAGCAGTACCACTGACTTAGGGAAGATTGAATAAGAATAAACAGACTGGAAATTGGACTATTTCTGGAAAGACTATTTCCATTTGAAGAAAATTCTACTGAATACCAAAAAGTACTCAAGCCTGCTTTCAGATATAAAATTGTTTCTTTGCAATGGTAATTGAAGTCATGAGCTAATTACATCACTGAATCTGTGCCTTAAAAGGAAATGAATGACCTATTCTTGCATACCACTTCCTCAGCTCTCAGCCAGCCGCTGTGAGGCTTCTGCCCCCACCACTTCACTAAACCCATCAGAAGTAACAAATAACTTCTTAGTTGTTAAAGCCAGTGTCATCCTTTGGTCCTCATCATGCCACCTCTCACATGGTATTTGACATTGCTAATCTCTCTTCCTCTTGAAATTCTCCTTGATGTTATTTTTGCTTCTGAAATATCACTTTCTTCTCTCTCTCTGTTCATCCCCTCTATCTCCTTTATTAGCTTCTCTTCCTTTGCTCTGAAACAGTGGTTCTATCCTTTGTCCTTATTCTGTCATCATCATGCACTCTTCCTGAACCACCAAAGGCACAACAGCACTTACACATCCCAACTGCCACTTACACACAGACACAGACCCCAAATCTGTCTCTCCAGACCTGCAGTTTTTTTCTGAGCTCTCCTGCTGGAAAACATCAGCTAGAAGTCTTTTAGTCATCTCAAACATAAAAGCTGAAAAATCAAACTCATGATCCCCAATTCACTTTTCTCTTTCTGTGCTGTCTTGGTGGAATGATACCATCAAAATCAGAACGCTGAAGTCACATAGACTCCCACTTCTTTTCTTATGCCAACTCAGTTGGTCACCAGGTCCCAAGAATCCCTCCTTTTTGACATCTCTAAGATTTGCCTTTTATCCCTACTGCCACTTCCTTAGCTCAAATCCCAAACATCATTTGCCTGAAATTCTATAATAATCTTACATCTGGTGCTTTCTCTCTCCAACCTTCTACTACTCTACTGCTGCCAGAATTACCTTTACAAAACATCAATTTGACTATGTCGATTCCCTGCTTAAATCTTCATATCCAGAGTGTACCACACACTCTCACATGACTCTTTACGTGGCCCTTCCTATACCTTGTCACCAAATTTGAAACATTCAGGCTGCTCTATCCTCTGGAACTACTGCGGACCATGTTCACAAAGCCTGGAAAGGATTTCCTTAAGCTTAGAGGACTTTGAGGGTCAGGAGGTCATCTGCCCTTTCAGCCTGTTAGGAACCAGACACCTGAGTTAGCTCCACACCCCCTCCTTTTTTTAATATACTTTTTTATTGTTGTTTTGCATGTTTCTCAAGAACTACTACTCTTTTAAGAATCCAAATTGTTCATGCATCCATGTAATATCTACTAGCGCCTACTCTGTGCCAGGCACTGTTGTAGGCTGTTGAGGACAGTGGAAGAACCTAGATGGACACAGTCTCTGCCCTCAAGGAGCTTATGTTCTAGTGAGGGAGACAGGCAATACATAAGTAAACAGAATCTCAGGTAATGCTATAAAGCAAAATAGAGCAGGATAGAGAGCCAGAGAGTGACAGGAGAGGGGCCCTGCACGTGGGGTGGTCAGGGAAGAACTCCGGGATGAGAAAACAACTGAGCAAATCCTAAATGAAGAGCAAGTCATGCAGATGTAGAGAAAGGGGAAACATTCCAGCAGAGGACATAAGTGCAAACACCACAAGGTGGGAGTGTATTTGGTGTGTTCCAGGAAATGCACGAAAAGGCCAGTGGAGAGGGATGATCAAGGGTGAGAGTGGTGGGAGATGCACGGGGATGAGTAGGCAGGGGCAAGGTAGGGCGGGGTGGTACCCCGCCCCACCATTAGTCCTTCAAATGGCAAGGACTTGAGATTTTTATCCTTGGACACCATTGGAGGGTTTTGAGCCATAATTGGACTTAATGTTTTTGTTTTTATTTTTATTTTTATTTTATTTACTTATTGAGACAGAGTCTCTCTCTGTCACCAGGCTAGAGTGCAGTGGCACAATCTCAGCTCAATGCAACCTCCACTTCCCAGATTCAAGCGATTCTCATGCCTCAGCCCCCTGAGTAGCTGGGATTACAGGCATGCGTCACCACTCCCAGCTAATTTTTGCAGTTTTGTAGAGATGGGGTCTCACCATGTTAGCCAGGCCAGTTTCAAACTCCTGGCCTCAGGTGATCCACCTGCCTCAGTCTCCCAAAGTGCTGGGATTACAGGCGTGAGCCACCACGCCCTGCCAGACTTATGTTTTTAAAAGATCACCTTGATTTCTGGGTAGAAAAGTCACTATAAAAAATGCCTAACTAGAAGTGGGGAGAGCACTCAAGAAGACATCACAGTGGTTTCTGTGAGATGACAGTGGTTTGTACTAAGTTGGTAGCTGGGTGCCTGTAATCCCAGCCCTTTGAAAGGCCAAGGCGGGCAGATGACTTGAGTTCAGGAGTTTGAGACCAGCTGGCCAACATGGTGAAACCCTATCTCTACTAAAAATACAAAAATTAGCCAGGTGTGATGGTGCAAGCCTGTAGTCCCAGCTACTTGGGAGGCTGAGGCAGGGGAATCACTTGAACCTAGGAGGTAGAGGTTGCAGTGAGCCAAGATCAGGCCACTGCACTCCAGCCTGGGCGACAGAGCAAGACTGCATCTCAAAAGAAAAAAAGGCTGGGTGCGGTGGCTCACACCTGTAATCCCAGGACTTTGGGAGGCCGAGGCAGGCAGATCACCTGAGTTCAGGAGTTCAAGACCAGCCTGGCCAGCATGATGAAATCCCTGTCTCTATTAAAAACACAAAAATTAGCCAGGCATGGTGGCAGGCGCCTATAATCCCAACTACTTGGGAGGCTGAGGCAGGAGAATCACTTGAACCTGGGGGGCAGAGGTTGCAGTGAGCTGAGATCATACCATAGCACTCCAGCCTGGACAAAAAGAGCAAAACTCCGTCTTAAAAAAAAAAAAAATTTTGTATCTGCAGAAGTGGTGATAATATGTCAAGCCATTTTGTATTTTGAAAAGAGAGCTGACTGGACTTAGTGACAATGTAGATGGTGTGAGGGGAAAAAGAATAGTCAATGATGACTCCTAAATTGGGGGCCTGAGCAGCTGGGTGAATGGGAGCATCATTTCCTGAGATAGGGAACACTGCAAGGAAGAAGAATCAAGAATTCCATCTGGGCCAGGCACAGTGGCTCACACCTGTAATCCCAGCAATTTGGGAGGCCAAGGCAGAAGGATTGCTGGAGCCCAGGAGTTCGAGACCAGCCTGGGCAACATGGTGAGACCCTATCTCTACAAAAAAATTTAAAAAATAAAAGTTTTTTTTTTTTAACACAAGTGTGAGATACTTATTAAATGTCCAAGAGGAGATGGCAAGTCAATAGTTACGCATGCAAATCTGGAGCTCAGGAAAGTCACAGGCTATAGATAAATTTGGGGAGTCATTAATAGACAGGCAGTATTTAAATCCATGGAACTGGTGGTGTGTTCCCTTTCTGTTGCCAGTGACATCACTGTCATCATCGGAGGCTTTTTGTTACAGGTGAGACATTTTGACAGCCCCTACCTGTTGTACCACGAGAAGATAAAAACTAGTCGAGTATTCATCCGAGACTGCAGCATGGTGTCTGTGTACCCACTGGTCTTGTTTGGAGGAGGCCAAGTGAATGTGCAGCTTCAAAGAGGAGAGTTCGTTGTCTCTCTGGATGATGGTTGGATCCGTTTTGTAGCTGCTTCCCATCAGGTAAAGGGTGAATTGGTCTGTTCTATGAGGCTCAGGCCATGAGGGGCTTTGACAATAAGAAGTTATGAAGTCAAGGGCATTCCTCTAGGGACCAAGGTAACAGAGCTAATTAAAAATGAATGACGGTGGCCGAGCCCAGTGGCTCACACCTATAATCCCAGCACTTTGAGGGCCAAGGCAGGCAGATCATTTGGGGCCAGGAGTTCGAGACCAGCCCGGCCAACATGATCAAACCCTGTCTCTACTAAAAATACAAAAATTAGCTGGGCATGTTGGTGGGTGCCTGTAATCCCAGCTACTCAGGACGCTGAGACACGAGAATCGCTTGAACCCAGGGGGCAGAGGCTGCAGTGAGCCGAGATCGTGCCATTGCACTCCAGCCTCAGCAACAGAGCAAGACTCTGTCTCAAAAAAAAAAAAAAATGAATGATGGTCTACAATGGGACACTAAGAATGAGTGAGGCTGAAGTGAAGCCAGGAGTGGAGCCCTAGTAAGAGTTCCAGAAAGCACACTGTGAGGGGAAGTCTGGTATGGGCTGGGGTTGGTATAAAAGGCTAGGACAGAAGCTATAAAGTGAGGGTGCTGGACCTTCCTTATTGTTATGTAAATAATAGATGTTCACCAAAGAAAAGTCAGAAAATACAGATAAGCAAAAATAAATAAATAAAAAACACCCTGATTCCACCACTACCATTTTGAGAAAAAGATAATGGGTCTGAATTCTTCATTTATTCTTAGGTCTGAATTATTCACTATATGGAGTCTCTGTGAAAAACATTTCATGGAGAGTACATATTTAAGAAACAGAACTTCAGCCGGGTGCGGTGGCTTATGCCTGTAATCCCAGCACTTTGGGAGGCCGAGGTGGGCGGATCACCTGAGGTCAGGAGTTCAAGATCAGCCTGGCCAACATGGTGAAACCCCATCTCTACTAAAAATACAAAAAAATTAACCAGGTATGGTAGCGGGCACCTGTAATCCCAGCTATTCAGGATGCTGAGGCAGGAGAATCTCTTGAGCCCAGGAAACGGAGGTTGCAGTGAGCTGAGATCACGCCATTACACACCAGCCTGAGCAACAAGAGGGAAATTCCATCTCAAAAAAATGAATACATAAAAATACAGAAAAAAATTAGCTGTGCGTGGTGGCGGGCGCCTGTAATCCCAGCTACTCAGGAGGCTGAGACAGGAGAATCACTTGAACCCAGGAGGCAGAGGTTGCAGTGAGCCGAGATTGCACCACTGCACTTCAGCCTGGGTGACAGAATGAGACTCCGTCTCAAATAAATAAACAAATAGATAGATAGATAAAACTTCAGGCGGACACCTGTAATCCCAGCTGCCAGAGGCTAAGGTGGGAGGATTGCTCAAGCCCAAGAGGTCGAGGCTTCAGTGAGCCATGATTGCACCACTACACTCCAGCCTGGTGACAGAGTGAGACTCTGTCCCAAAAAAAGAAATAAATAAAACTTCATTTTAATATCTTCATCTGTTAGAATTCTTATGTTACAAGAAGCAGATATGCCAACTCAAACATAAAAAGAAATTGATTGGCATATTTAGCTTTAAAGTCTAGAGCAGCAATGTCCAACAGAAATATAACGTGACCCACATATGTAATTTTAATTGTTCTAGTAGCCACATTTTTAAAAGTAAAAAGAAATAGATGAAATTAATATATTTTACTTAACCTAATACATCCAAAATGTTTTAATTTTAACATGTAATCAATATAAAAATTATTGAGATCGTTTACATTACCTTTTCATATTAAGTCTTCAAAATCGGGTATATACTTTATATTCACAGCACATCTCAGTTTGGGCTGGCCACATTTCACGTAGACATTAGATAAGCCACTTGTGACTAGTGGCTACCTTACTGGATAGTCCAGGTCAAGAAGGCCAGGCAAGGTTGGTTTGATTTAGCAGTTCAGTGGTGACAAAAACGTGGTTAACCTAGTGGTATCGAAAGGGCTGCAATAGCTCCTGGCATCACATGTATGCAGCATACGGTCCAGAAGAGCCAGAAACTTTCTTGCCTACAAGCTCAATCAAAGCTCCCCTCCTAAACCAATCCCTGTGACCAAAGGGATGTCCTGAACTTGAAGACCTGGAGTACCTGAGCCATTCACCCTGGCAAGGCTCACAGTGTGAACCTGAGTTAGAGCAGGGTCCAAACTGCATGGTTCCCATACAGTGGGGAAGGGGCAAAACAGATGTTCAGAAGATGTCTACAGTGCCACAACATCAGCATAAGCAAAATGCCATAAAAGCATACAGTATATCCCAAAGCTACAGAGATTTTTGATTCATCTAATATCTTCCACTTTTTTTTTTTTTTTTTTTTTGAGATGGAGTCTTGCTCTGATGCCCAGGCTGGAGTGCAGTGGTGCGATCTCGGTTCACTGCAACCTCCACCTCCCATGTTCAAGTGATTCTCCTGCCTCAGCCTCCCGAGTAGCTGGGATTACAGGCATATGCCACCACCCGGCTAATTTTGTATTTTTAGTAGAGACAGGGTTTCTCCATGTTGGTCAGCCTGGTCTTGAACTCCTGACCTCAGGTGATCTGCCCTCCTCGGCCTCCCAAAGTGCTGGGATTACAGGCATGAGCCACTGCGCCGGCTAATTTTTGTATTTTTTTTTTTTTTTTGAGACGGAGTCTTGCTCTGTCGCCCAGGCTGGAGTGCAGTGGTGCGATCTTGGCTCACTGCAAGCTCCATCTCCCGGGTTCACGCCATTCTCCTGCCTCAGCCTCTCCGAGTAGCTGGGACTACAGGCACCTGCCACCATGCCCAGCTAATTTTTCGTATTTTTAGTAGAGACGGGGTTTCACTGTGGTCTCGATCTCCTGACCTCGTGATCCGCCCGCGTCGGCCTCCCAAAGTGCTGGGATTACAAGCGTGAGCCACCGCGCCCGGCTAATTTTTGTATTTTTATTAGAGATGGAGTTTCACCATATTGGACAGGCTGATCTCAAGATCTCAAACTCCTGACCTTGTGATCTGCCCACCTCGGCCTCCCAAAGTGCTGGAATTACAAGGCATGAGACACTGAGCCCGGCCCACCCTTTTTTTTTTTTTTTTTTTTTTTTGAGATAGAGTTTTGCTCTTGTTGCCGAGGCTGGAGTGCAATGGCGCGATCTCGGCTCACCACAACCTCTGCCTCCCGGGTTCAAGCAATTCTTCTGCCTCAGCCTCCCGAGTAGCTGGGATTACAGGCATGTGCCACCATGCCTGGCTAATTTTGTATTTTTAGTAGAGATGGGGTTTTTCCACATTGGTCAAGCTGGTCTCGAACTTCCACCTCAGATGATCCACCTGCCTCAGTCTCCCAAAGTGCTGGAATTACAAGTGTGAGCCACCCAGCCCAGCCTATCTACCATTTTTTTTTTTTTTTTGAGACAACAAGGTATGCAGTGGAGTGATCAGTGATCAGTAAATTTTCTTTTCCTTTTTTTTGAAACGGAGTTTCGCTCTTGTTGCCTAGGCTAGAGTGCAATGGCTCGATCTTGGCTCACCGCGACCTCCACCTCCCAGGTTCAAGCGATTCTTCTGCCTCAGCCTCCCAAGTAGCTGGGATTATAGGCATGCACCACCATGCCCAGCTAATTTTGTACTTTTAGTACTAAGAGACAGGGTTTCTCCACGTTGATCAGGCTGGTCTCGAACTCCTGACCTCAGGTGATCTGCCCATCTCAGCCTCCCAAAGTGCTGGGATTACAGGCGTGAGCCACCGTGCCCAGCCCTATCTACCACTTTTAATTCCCCATTTTCCTGCTTCTCCTCGTGGAATAAATCATAAAAATTGACCAAACTTTAATATGGAGAACACTATATAAAAGCCATACTTCCAGACTGAATCTTTTCTTTTTGGGGGAGCGGGGGGGACAGAGTCTCGCTATGTCACCCAGGCTGGAGTGCAATGGTGCAATCTCAGCTCCCTGCAACCTCTGCCTCCTGGGTTCAAGCAATTCTCCTGCCTCAGCCTCCTGAGTAGCTGGGATTACAGGCGCATGCCACCACGACTGGCTAATTTTTGTATTTCTAGTAGAGGCAGGATTTCACCACGTTGGCCAGCCTGGTCTTGAACTCCTGATCTCATGATCCGCCTGCCTCAGCCTCCCAAAGTGCTAGGATTACAGGCATGAGCCACTGCGCCTGGCCCGAATCTTTTCTTTAGATGAGATGTGATAGAGGCACTTTTTTACAATGGACCTCATTTAGTCTACTACAAAACGAAACTGTGTTTAGGTTTTTTGCTCCTAATGGAGTTAAAATTAGTACCAGAAATCTAAATAATGGTAATCATAACTGGGGTATTTCCCTCCAATAACTTATCCTGCCTGTTCCTCCAAGCACTGCTCATATTGTAGCTTTCATTTTAGGTGGCTGAATTGGTAAAGGAGCTTCGTTGCGAACTTGATCAGCTTCTCCAGGATAAAATTAAAAACCCAAGCATTGATCTGTGTACGTGTCCTCGAGGATCCCGGATCATCAGCACAATTGTGAAACTTGTCACCACACAATAAAGAGCAGTCTTAGAGAGTGCTTGCTACTCACCTGCTTCTAGCTCACCTGGGAAATAACAGCAGAACCTCTACCTCGAACTAAAGACCTGTTGGGGCTGGCCCTGGTGGAGGAGCCCAGGGCATGCAGCCCAAGGCAGCTGAGGCAGTGCATATACCCTTAGGGCCATTTCTAACGAAGCCTTGGCCACTCCCAGCACAATTTGGAGTGTCAAGGGTGAGCGCCTAAAACCCAGCTTGCCTGTCTTTGTCTCCGTGACTGTTCTGGAGTGAATTAAGTTCACCTGATAACTCAAAAGTGAATGTATAATACAATTCCATTTTAATCTGTGTATTCTTTTTCTCCTACTTTTTACTGGGGTGAGACAGGGGCATGAGGAGAAATACGCCTTTTTTTTCTTTTCTTTTCCTGTCGCCAAGGCTCGACTGAGAGAAGTCAGAACAGAGAAAGGGAAAAAAAAAACAAAATTATGTGAACAAGCAAAATTAAAATTTCATTTTAGGCTATTGGCTACTGAGTAAACTTGACTTGTGAGGGATTTTTATTTTTACTCATTAAAAGTCAACTTAAAAAAATTGAATGAGTTCTCTTTTGGTATTAAAATGCAAGCTGGTCTTATCGATAACACTCCTATTCTTACAGAACAATCTGGATGTCTTCATAGTTCTACATTTAGGAATCTTTACCCTGTCTTATGAACTCACCCAGACACAATGGCCATGTTTCTTATCACCGAAGGAGAATTTTAATAGTATTCCTGGGGCAGAGTTGGCATGGATGAGGTCAAAAAGGTTACCATCGGATTTACAGCCACCACAATGCTTTCCGTGAAATTGCTTATTTTCAACCACCTCTTAGGTTAATGGGGCGCTAGCATTTTGGAAACACATCAGGGGATTTACATTTTCCCTGGACATCTATCAGTATGGCCAGGAAGGATCCCAAATTGCTGAGTAGAAAAAATATTTGTATGTTTGTTTAGACCTCAGGGCCGGACGTGGTGGCTCATGCCTGTAATCCCAGCACTTTAGGAGGCCGAGGCGGGCCAATCACATGAGTTCAGAAGTTCAAGACCAGCTTGGGCAACTTGGTGAAACCCCATCTCAATTAAAAATACAAAAATTAGCCGGGTATGGTAACAGGCGCCTATAGTTCCAGCTACTCGGGAGACTGAGGCGGGAGAATCACTTGAACCTGGGAGGTGGGGGTTGGAGTGAGCCGAGATTGCACCATTGCACTCCAGCCTGGGTGACAGAGTGAGACACTGTCTCAAAAAAAAAAAAAAAAAAAAAAAGGACCTTAGGACAGGGTCACTACAGGTTCCATAGTATGGATAGAATTCAAACTAAATCAAAACCATCTCAGTGAAATCAGTGAAAGGTATTTACTTTTCAAGGTATTATTTTAGTTAAGTTTTCAGGAAGTCTCCTTGGCTGTCCAAAATGATTATTATCAAGTATATTTAAGCTTCGGTGCACTTGAAGAGCTTAGACTCTAAGCAGTATTTTTAAAAGGCATCGATTCATGTCATTGCTTTAAATAAAAAACATACATATGCAAGCACCCACAGAATCCAAATTCTGACTTGCTGTTGAAACAAGGCTCCTATTACAGAACTGATTAGGCTGAGACCTTTAGAAGAAATGAAGAGAACTGCATTAAGCCTCTAAAAAAGTTTTCTTTTCCTTTCTTTTTGACGGAGTTTCACTCTTATCGCCCAGGCTGGAGTGCAATGGTGGGTTCTCGGCTCACTGCAACCTCCGCCTCCTGAGTTCAAGCGATTCTCCTGCCTCAGCCTCCCGAGTAGCCAGGACTACAGGCACATACCACCACACCCAGCTAATTTTGTATTTTTTTAGTGGAGATGGGGTTTCACCATGTTGGCCAGGCTGGTCTCGAACTACTGACCTCAGGTGATCCACCCACCTCGGTCTCCCAAAGTGCTGGGATTACAGGTGTGAGCCACCGCGCTCAGCCTAAAAAAGTTTTTAAAAATCAGTTTTCATGGCCAGGAGTGGTGGTTCACGCCTGTAATCCCAACCCTTTGGGAGATCGAGGCAAGTGAATCACCTGAGGGCAGGAGTTCGAGACCAGCCTGACCAACGTGGAGAAACCCTGTCTATACTAAAAATACAAAATTAGCCAGGCGTGGTGGCGCATGCCTGTAATCCCAGCTACTCGGGAGGCTGAGGCAGGAGAATTGCTTGAACTTGGGAGGCGGAGATTGTGGTGAGCCGAGATCGCACCATTGCACTCCAGCCTGGGCAACAAGAGCGAAACTCCATCTCGAAAAACAAAAACAAAACCCATCAGTGTTCACTCTTGGTGCTACAGTGGTGCTCATGCCGCCCTAGCTAGAGCCATCTGCCCAAATGGACCTGCAGCATTTAACACAAGGTTGCCCCAGAGCACTCAGCTGGAAGATAATTAACAGCAAAACTTTCCACCCAGTGAAATTGATTCCCTTGGGAAAGCCAGCTCTTGGATGGTCACTTCCAACCACATATAGACGCACAAATACTGTCACGGTATAGATGTGTCAGAATGTGAAAAAGGTTGGGAAGCCTTGATATAACACATTGAGTAAGAATATCCTCGCCCCAAAGACTAAACTTCTTAAGCTCATCATTAAAATAATGAAATAAGAAATTAAATAGAATTACTTATTTATGATGAAAGATCAGAATGCAAGCCGGGCATGGTGGCTCATGCCTGTAATCCCAGCACGTTGGGAGGCTGAGGTGGGTGGACCACTTGAGGTCAGGAGTTCGAGACCAGCCTGACCAACATGGTGGAACCCCATTTCTACTAAAACTACAAAATTAGCCGCGCATGGTAGCGCATGCTGTAATCCCAGCTATTTGGAAGGCTGAGGCAGGAGAATCGTTTGAACCCAGGAGGTGGAGGTTGCAGTGAGCCAAGATCGCACCATTGCATTCCATCCCGGGCAATAAGAGCGAAACTCCATCTTAAAAAAAAAAAAGAAAGAAAGATCAGAATGCAGTATAGTGTTTCAAGGATTTTTTTTTTTTTTCCTGAGACGGAATCTCACTGCGTCGCCCAGGCTGGAGTGCAGTGGCGCAATCTCGGCTCACTGCAACCTCCGCCCCTGGGTTCAAGCGATTCTGCCTCAGCCTCCCGAGTATCTGGGATTACAGGCACCTGCCATCACACCTGGTTAATTTTTTTGTCTTTTTAGTAGAGATAGGGTTTCACCATCTTGGCCAGGCTGGTCTTCAACTCCTGAAGTTGGAGTGATCCACCCACCTCGGCCTCCCAAAGTGCAGATTCCTTCTGCTGTTTGATAAACAAATGATTAAAACTTGTAAGATTTTAAAGACCCTTAAGTATAAGTGATTGGCTACAAATCCCATCTAAGACCAATTTCTTTGATAAATAATTTTAGAGGTGACAGCTTAGAAACAGCAGAAAGTCTCTCCATGTTAATGATTCATCACGGTTAGCTGTTCGCCCAGCCATTCCATCGCTTTACATTTATGGGACCAAAAGACACAGAAGAAGCCTATCACTCCAGAACAGTCTGAAACTATTGCTCTGACAACAAACTGAATGAGTTGTTTCTATGTTGTTTCCATTTAGGGCACCTCTGTACTGTGATCACGCAAGTATTGACTGACACAGATTCATGACCAAGATCTAACTTCTGAAAACAACAACTAGCCTTGTATTTATTAACTAGCTGAGTATCTTAAGCAAACTTTACCCCTACATGTGGGGGAAAATAAGCCAGAGGAATTATGCTTAATTCCCGTGTGATTTAGGAGGAAAAAGCCAGCCTCTGCCTAGGCTTGTTCAAGCATAATGCAGTGTGAGCATATTCTGCTGCCTCCAGGAATTCATTATTTATGTGGCAACTGAGTGACATCCACGAGACAACCTCAATAGTGTGACTCCCTGAGTTCACCCGCTATGGGCCTTGCAATAGAGAAAACACAACACAGACTGGAGTCCCCACAGAGCCAGCCTGGGCTGCACCTGAAAAATCACATCCTCAGTCTTAATGCCTTACATTTGCTGTATTTTAATTTTACAAAGTGCTTTCACAGATCTTTTTTTTTTTTCCTGAGATGGAGTCTCACTGTGTCACCCAGGGTGGAGTGCAGTGGCACAGTCTTGGCTCACTGCAACCTCTGCCTCCCAGGTTCAATTGATTTTCCTGCCTCAGCCTCCTGAGTAGCTGGGATTACAGGCACATACAATCATGCCCAGCTAATTTTTGTATTTTTAGTAGAGACTGGGTTTCACCATTTTGGCCAGGCTGATCTTGAACTCCTGGCCTCAGGTGATCCACCCGCTTTGGCCTCCCAAAGTGCTGGGATTACAGGCATGAGGCACTGTGCCCAGCCCACAAAATCTTATTTTATGTTAACCTCTTAGGACCAGGTTCAAACCATTGCCCAGAAAGGAAAAGGAACTGACATTACCATATGCCTACAGATCCACATGCTAGGCTTAGATTTTTATCTAAATTAAGCTGCTCAGATAATATTAAATAGGAGGATAAAGATCAAAGTTCATTACTTGCCAGGGAGCTTGAGTTGTTAATAATCTGATATGGAACTCAAGGAAGAAGAAGACAAAGCTCATGCTTTGTCAGCCTATGACCCCTTCGATCAGAATGCTTAGCTCATCTCATTTCCTAAGATCTTCCCAATTAGTCATAGTACAAAATAGAAGAGCAGATTTGTTTCACAACAAGTATTTTATTAATATTGTTCCCTTGCTAGATTCCAATAGAAGTAAAACAAATATTTTATTTATTTTTTTTTTGAGATGGAGTCTCGCCCTGTCGCCCAGGCTGGAGTGCAATGACACCATCTTGGCTCACTGCAACCCCCACCTCCCAGGTTCAAGTGATTCTTCTGCCTCAGCCTCCCGAGTAGCTGGGATTACAGGCGTGTGCCACCACGCCTGGCTAATTTTTGTATCTTTAGTAGAGACAGGGTTTCACCATGTTGGCCATGGTGTTGTTTCATAAGAATACAGGACAGCCAGGCATGGTGACTCACGCCTGTAATCCCAGCACTTGCAGAGGCTGAGGCGGGAGGATTGCTTGAGCCCAGAAGTTCGAGACCAGCCTGGACGACATAGGGAGCCCCTGTCTCTATAAAAAATACAAAAAAAAATGGCCAGGCATGGTGGTGTGTGCCTGTAGTCCCAGCTACTTGGGGAGGCTGAGGCAGGAGGATCACCTGGAGCCTAGGAGGTTAGAGCCATGATTGTGCCAGAGCACCTAGCCTGGGTGACAGAGCAAGATCCTGTCCTAAACAACCAAACAAACAAAAAAGATAAAGGGCAGCAACCAAAACATGAACAACCTGTTCCCCCAGATAGTTCAGCCTCTTTGCCCCATCTCGGCTAGCCCCGGAGCTGCTCCTGAGTCAGTTCATGCCTGGCTAATTGACTAAATAAGCCAGGACACAGGGCCCCAATTGATACAGCTATGATAAGGGATGGCTTAGAATCTAGTCACCTAGATTTTTTTCACCTCTTTGAATTTTTTAGGAGAGAAATGGCAACAAAAACCATTATGAGGCATTTGTTTGGAAAACCAACTTCTAAGGGGTGGTCTTAGAAATTCAGCCCAATCTCATAACTACTAGCAATGAAAAATCAGTGTTTAAAATGATCCCTGATATGCTACAAACACAATATTGAGAAGTCAGGTATAATAATATATAATTGGGTCAGGTGCGGTGGCTCACGCTTGTAATCCCAACATTTTGGGAGGCCGAGGCGGGCGGATCACGAGGTCAGGAGGCTAGGCACAGCGTAGCCAATATGGTGAAACCCGTCTCTACTAAAAATATTTTAAAAATTAGCCAGGTGTGGTGGTACGCACCTGTCGTCCCAGTTAACCAGGAGGCTGAGGCAGGAGAATCACTTGAACCCAGGAGGTAGGGGTTGCAGTGAGCCGAGATTACGCCACTGCACTCCAGCCTGGACAACAGAGCAAGACTGTGTCTCAAATAATAATAATCATCATAATAATATACTATTATTATTTAATAAACATTCTCAGCAAGAGCATTTCAGTGAGGTGTTATTAATTATTCCTTTATTCAGAAAATGCAGTTACTGCTACCTCCTCCATCCTAGGTTTTACTGAAAATGGCCTGAAGGAGTTACTTCTCTTCTATGTTGAATGAATTTATACTATAGAAATTATCCATGTCTGGTTTTCTTTCGTGATAATAAAATACATGAACCTTCAGGTGGACAAAAAGAAAATAATAATAAAAGACAGGATAGCAGCCAAGAAGGTCCATTTATGTCCTGAGAGTCCACTTTGAGCAAGTGTTGCTTCATTCCATCCTTTGGGTCCTCTTTTTTTTTTTTTTGAGACAAGATCTCACTCCAGTGCCATGGAGCGCAGTGCTGCGATCACCGCTCACCGCAGCCTCAACCTCCCTCCCAGGGGATCCTCCTGCCTCAGCCTCTGGAGTAGCTGGGACTACAGACATGTGCCACCATGCCCAGCTAATTTTTTGTACTTTTTGTAGAGTCGGGGTTTCACCATGTTGCCCAGGCTGGTCCATCCTTGAGTTTGAAATGTATTTTAACAACAATGCCTGTTAACCTTTCAAATAAGACTTTATTTGTTCATAGAGATTAACAAATACGGGGCCCTATCCTGTACAAACAGTATAAAGAAGTTTCCTCACCCGGGAGACAATGTAGGGGTTCTTTTATTTTTCTGTTTTCTGAGACAGGGTCTTGCTCTGTAGGCCAGGCTGGAGTGCAGTAGTGCAATCTCTGCCTCTCGGGCTCAAGTGATCCTCCCACCTCAGCCTCCCGAGTAGGTGGGATTACAGGCATGCGCCACCATGCTGGGCTAATTTTTTTTTTTTTTTTTTTTGTACTTTTAGTAGAGACGGGGTTTTGCTGTTGCCTAGGCTGGTCTCCAACTCCTGGGCTCAAGCAATCCACCCACCTCTGCCTCCCAAAGTACTGCGATTACAGGCTTGAGCCTCTGTACCCGGCTCAATATAGTTTTTATTTGTTTTAAACAAATGGTTCTCAAATGCGGGCAGTTTTGAGGGGGCAGGAAACATTTGGCAATGTCCAAAGACATTGTTGGTTTTCACAGCTTGTGGGGTGGGAGTTGCTACTGGCATCTAGTGCTTAGAGGCCAGGGATGCTGCTAAATATCCCACAAGGCACAGGATATCCAAAGAAAAAACTACTATAGCCAAGGTGAAGAAAACCCTGCTTTAAACAAAATGAGGTAAGTAATCACTAACAAAGTCTAATAGCTATTAGGTGTAAATTATGCCCATAGACATCTCTGAAAACGAAAATATATTTTGAATTACAGAAAGTGAAAATCTCGGCTGGGCGCGGTGGCTCATGCCTGTAATCCCAGCAGTTTAGGAGGCCAAGGCAGGTGCATCACCTGAGGTCAGGAGTTCGAGACCAGCCTGGCCAACATGGTGAAACTCTGTCTCTACTAAAAATACAAAAAAATTTAGCCTGGTATGGTGGCACACGCCTGTAATCCCAGCTACTCAGGAGGCTGAGGCAGGAGAATCGCCTGAACCCAGGAGGCAGAGGTTGCAGTGAGCAGAGATCGTGCCATTGCACTCTACCCTGGGCAACAGAGCAAGACTCTGTCTCAAAAAAATAAAAATAAAAATAAAGTGAAAATCTCTGGCAAATCAACTCTAATAAATATGTACTGTGTGAATAAGAGCTTGTGTGTACATTGTGTTGTTATCAAGAATTCTGAGTACTTAAGAATTTGAAGAAATTGTATGTACAAATGAGAAAAGCCTGGCACAGATGAATAGGGATATATTTACTTTAAAAACATGTTCTACCATTAAATTTTGTTTTGGCTTTTTACCAAAAAAATCACTTTTGTTTTGTTTTTGTTTTTGAGATGGAGTCTCACTCTTGTTGCCCAGGCTGGAGTGCAATGGAGCGATCTCAGCTCACTGCAACCTCTGCCTCCCGGGTTTAAGCAATTCTTCTGCCTCAGCCTCCTGAGTAGCTGGGACTACAGGCACCTGCCAACATGCCTGGCTAATTTTTATATTTTTAGTAGAGATGGGGTTTCACCATGTTGGCCAGGCTGGTCTCAAACTCCTGACCTCAGGTTATCTGCCTACCTCAGCCTCCCAAAGTGCTGGGATTATAGGGATGAGCCACCGCGCCTGGCCAGAATCACTTATTTTGAAAATGTGAAGACATGACTTGTATGTGAATGCTGCTACTGCTAAACCTCTGCACTACAAAATTCAAGTTGTCACACTTAGGCCCACATTAAAATGTTTAAAACACACACATGTACACACACACCCTGTTACCTTATCTTTGAACAAAGTCCAACCTAGTTGACTTTGGCCAATATGCTTTTTTTTTTTGAGACGGAGTCTCGCTCTGTCGCCCAGGCTGGAGTGCAGTGGCACGATCTTGGCTCACTGCAAGCTCCGCCTCCCGGGTTCATGCCATTCTCCTGCCTCAGCCTCCCGAGTATTTGGGACTACAGGCGCCTGCCACCACACCTAGCTAATTTTTTTTGTATTTTTAGTAGAGACGGGGTTTCACCATGTTGGCCAGGATGGGCTCGATCTCCTGACCTCGTGATCTGCCCACCTTGGCCTCCCAAAGTGCTGGGATTACAGGCGTGAGCCACCGCGCCCAGCCTGTTTTGTTGTTTTGTTTTGTTTTGTTTTGTTTTGTTTGAGACAGACTCTTGCTCTGTCGCCCAGGCTGGAGTGCAGTGGTGCAATCTTGGCTCACTGCCAGCTCTGCCTCCCGGGTTCACGCCATTCTCCTGCCTCAGCCTCCCGAGTAGCTGGGACTACAGGCGCCCACCACCACGCCTGGCTAATTTTTTGTATTTAGTAGAGATGGGGTTTCACCGTGTTAGCCAGGATGGTCTCGATCTCCTGACCTCATGATCTGCCTGCCTCGGCCTCCCAAACTGCTGGGATTACAGGCTTGAGCCACCATGCCTGGACTGTTTTGTTTTAAAGTATATGACTCTAGGGTTATGAATGTAGAATTTTTTTTTTGTTTTTTGCTGTTTTTTGTTTGTTTTCTTTGAGAAGGAGTGTCACTGTGTTGCCCAGGCTGGAGTGCAATGGCATGATCTCAGCTCACTGCGACCTCCACCTCCTGGGTTCAAGCAATTTTCCTGCCTCAGCCTCCTGAGTAGCTGGGATTACAGGCACTCACCACCACGCTAATTACCACCTGGCTATTTTTTGCATTTTTAATAGAGATGGGGTTTCACCATGCTGATCACGCTGGTCTCGAATTCCTGATCTCAGGTGATCCACCCGCCTCGGCCTCCCAAAGTGCTAGGATTACAGGCGTGAGCCACCACACCTGGCTGACTGTAGGATGTTTAAAGTGAAGCCTGATTAGAAACTTTAGTTCCTAGGCTCAGTAACCCTTCTCCTATAGCGTGAACTGGAAAAATCCGTTTGTTTTAGGACTTGATTACTAGTAAGATTACCAGACAGAACAGCAAAGACATGCTATGCTCCTTAGAAGACAGATGTCTTTACAAATCAGGAGCCATGCTATAGGATGGACACCAAGGTACTATCCCATGTGGTAAAGAAACTAATCCACTGATTATAGACCAAGAGCAAAACAATTAGTAATTAGAAACGTTTCTGTTAATGCTGCCCTTCTGTCTCTGAAATTCACCTGTGCACCTTCCCATTCAAACTCCAGCTGTTGCTATTACTTCTAGCTCATAAATATTTATACCATCCTTTTTTACACTAAGCGTGACTAAGACTGAATTAACCGAAGCATGAAATCTGATTAGTCAACAAGAAAGCCACCCGGCGCGGTGGCTCACGCCTATAATCCCAGCACTTTTGGAGGCCGAGGCAGGCTGATCACCTGAGATCAGGAGTTTGAGACCAGCCTGACCAACAAGGAGAAACCCCATTTCTACTAAAAATACAAAATTAGCCAGGCGTGGTGGTGCATGCCTGTAATCCCAGCTATTCGGGAGGCCGGGACAGGAGAATCGCTTGAACCTGGGAGGCGGAGGTTGCGGTGAGCTGAGATCACACCATTGCACTCCAGCCTGGGGCAACAAGAGTGAAACTCCATCTAAAAAAAAAAAAAAGCCAATTGTCCAGTTTATAACTAATGTTTGCCACTTGGCTAGTTTGAAACCCATATTGGGGTTGCCAAAATGCCCCCCATGTTTATGCTTATAATTTATTTCCCTCCCTCCTTCCCTCTCTTTCTTTCTACACAGTGTCTTGCTCTGTTGCCCAGACTAGAGTGCAGTGGCACAATCTCGGCTCATTGCAACCTCCGCCTCCCAGGTTCAAGTAATTCTCATGCCTCAGCCTCCCGAGTAGCTGGGATTACACGCGTGAGCCACCACGCCCAGCTAATTTTTGTATTTTTTTGTAGAGATGGGGTTTCACCACGTTGGCCCGAACTGCTGACCTCAAGTGATCCACCCGCCTCGGCCTCCCAAAGTGCTGGGATTACAGACGTGAGTCGCAGCACCTGGCCTTAAAATTTCAATTTAGCATATTTTAAAGAAGTGCTATGTGTCAGTCACCCTGTTAGGAACTCAGAATACAAAGATAAATAGGGATACATGCAAACAGAGAAATAAAGTTTATTTGAACACTTTTTTTTTTTTTTGAGACGGAGTTTCACTCTGTCGCCCAAGCTGGAGTGCAGTAGTGTGATCCTGGCTCACTGCAACCTCCGCCTCCCGGGTTCAAGTTATTTGAATAATTCAATCTGGACCATAATTTAGCCTCCAGAAGGGTCTGAAGAGTATGGATGTCTGTCGAAATTAAAAGGGAGCTAAGGGATTCAACCAAGTCTCTTAATTGTGCTTTTTAAGACTTTCTCAGGCAGGGCTCTGTGGCTCATGCCTGTAATCCCAGCACTTTGAGAGGCTGAGCTCAGAAGTTCCAGACCAGCCTGGGAAACATAGTAAGACCCTTCCTCTACCAAAAAAAAAAAAAAACTTTTTTAATTAACTGGGCATGGTGGGTGTGCCTGTGGTTCCAGCTACTAGAGAGACTGTGGTGGGGGCACTGCTTGAGCCAGGTGTTCCATACCAGCCCCGGCAACATAGGGAGACCCCGTCTCTAAAAAACAGAAAAATGTAAAAATTAGCCAGGCATGGTTGGCGCCCGTATTCCCAGCTACTCTGAAGGCAGAGGTGGGAGCCCAGGAGGTAGTGGTTGCAGTGAGCTGAGATCGTGCCACTCCACTCCAGCCCAGGTGACTGAGTGAGACCCTGTCTCCAAAAACAAACAAACAAAAACAAAAAACAAGCACCGTTAAGAACATACAAATGAGAGAGGCTGGGAGAAAATATTTGCAAATCACTTATCTTCGTTTTTGAGAGGCGTGATCTCGGCTCACTGCAACCTCCGCCTCCCAGGTTCAGGAGATTCTCTTGCTTCAGCCTTCCGAGTAGCTGAGACTACAGGCGCACATCACCATGCCCAGCTAATTTTTGTATTTTTAGTAGAGACGCGGTTTCACCATGTTGGCCAGGATGATCTCAATCTCTTGACCTCGTCATCCGCCCGCCTCGGCCTATCCAAAGTGCTGAGATTACAGGCGTGAGCCATTGCGCCCGGCCAATAAATACCGTATTTTAAAAATCAGTGCCTTCCTGGAAGAAGTTGCAAAAAAAAAAAAGGGGGGGGGGGGGCAAAATAGCTCAATAAACGTTTCAACAAAGAAGATAAACTAAACGGTTTAATATGCACATGAAAAGATGCTCAATATCCTTAGTCGCTAGGGAAATGCAAAACGAAACCACAAGGAGATACTGCTTCACAACCTAACTAGAATGGCTGTCATCAAAAACAAAGGCTGGGTGTGGTTAGTGCCTCAAGCCTATAATCCCAGCACCTTGAGAGGCTGAGGAGGGAGGATCATTTGAGTCCAGAAATTGAAAACCAGGCCGGACAGCACAACCTAGACCTCCTCTTTGATTTAAAAAAAAAAAAAAAAATTAGCTCATGTGGTGGCCTGCACCTGGAGGCTGGATTGCTTGAACCTAGACGGTCATGGCGGCAGTGACCTATGATTTTGCCATTAAACTCCAACCCCTGTGACAGAGCCAGACTCTGTATCAAAAATTAATTAAAAATAAAAAACTCAGCAAAGTCTAAGTAATCACAATTTTATTTTTAAAAATGGGCTAGGTGCAGTGGCTCACGCCTGTAATCCCAGCACTTTGGGAGGCCGAGGCAGTCGGATCACCGGAGGTCAAGAGTTTGAGACCAGCCTGACCAACATGGAGAAACCCCGTCTCTACTAAAAAAATACAAAAATTAGCCGGGCGTGGTGGCACATTCCTGTAATCCCAGCTACTTGGGAGGCTGAGGCAGGAGAATCACTTGAACCCGGGAGGCGGAGGTTGTGGTGAGCTGAGATGGCACCCTTACACTCCAGCCTGGGCAACAAGAGCAAAACACCATCTCAAAAATAAATAAATAAATGAATAAAGACTACAGAAACAAAGAAAAAAGCATATACATTGATTACAATTACCTAAAAGTCTTTAAAGGATATTAATATGCAAAAGCGAAAAACATGTATGGGTACTGGAATAATTTTATTTTTGCTTGAAAAAACACTTAATGGGGGCCGGGTGTGGTGGCTCATGCCTGTAACCCCAGAACTTTGGGAGGCCGAGGTGGGTGGATTAGGAGTTTTAGACCACCCTGGCCAACTTGGTGAAACTCCGTCTCTACTGAAAATACAAAAAATTAGTTGGGCGTAGTGGTCCACGCCTATACTCCCAGGTACTCAGGAGGCTGAGGCAGGAGAATCACTTGAACCTGGGAGGCAGAGATTGCAGTGAGCCGAGACCGTGCCACTGCACTCCAGCCTCGGCAACAGAGCGAGACTCCGTCTCAAAAAAAAAAAAAAAATTAGCTGCATGGGTGGTGTGTGCCTGTAGTCCTAGTTACTCAGGAGGCTGAGGTGGGAGTATCGCGTGAGGCCAGGAGTTTGAGGCTGCAGTGAACTATAATCGCGCCACTGCACTCCAGCCTGGGTGACAGAGTGAGACCTTGACTCTTAAAAAAAAAAAAAGCATTGTGAAATTTTCATCAATTCTCAGCAAATTAAAACAATTGATTGAATGTTTTAAATGTCGCTTAAAAAAAACTAAGTGCATGGAAAAATCAACTTCAGTATCTTTAGAAGAAAGAAGTGGACTTAGGAAATCAGATGAAAAGGGGATGGTGAGAAATCAGTGCAAAGATTGGAAACTTTGCTTCCAAGTTTACAAAATACACAGTGGAAGTCGAAACAGCCTCTTATTTTAAAAAGTAGTCTTGATAATGTGTTCAAAGACTGCCCTGGCTACCGCCCAGAACTGGCAGTAAATAGAACCAGCTTTGGGGAGGAATCTATCTCCGGGGAATCTGGAATCACAGAGGCTGACAGCCCAAAGGAGGAACTGGAAACAGGTGAGTGAAACTCCTGGGGAGAATCTCAGCTGAGGAACTAGCTAGGGAAACTCCCTAAGCATGAAGGTTTCTATGGCAGATCAGGATCACTTCCCCTTCAAGCACTCAGGTTTTGTGTGCAGGCAAATTGTTTACACAATCAGAGGACTCAGTTGCCAGGAAATAGTCAATGTTCCCAGCTCATTAGTCTGATGGCAAATAAATCTACCAATATCAAGGCACCAGGCCTGGTCCCTGAGCCAAGATCAAGTCCAATTGATGCTGTGGATAATTTCCTACGTGGCTTTTTTTTTTTTTTTTTTTTTTGAGACAGTCTTGTTCTGTTGCCCAGGCTGGAATGCATACAATCTTGGCTCACTGCAACCTCCGCCTCCCAGATTCAAGCGAGTGCCTCAGCCTCCTGAGTAGCTGGGATTATAGGCGCTCGCCACCACACCCAGCTATTTCTTTTTTTAGTAGAGACGGGGTTTCACCATGTTGCCCAGGCTGGTCACGAATCCTGGCCTCAAGTGATCCGCCCGCCTCAGCCTCCCGAAGTGCTGGGATTACAGGCGTGAGCCACCGCGCCCAGCTGGCTTCTTCCTTTTCAAAGGCCTCCCTCATCTTGTCAGAGTCATTTCCTTGCTGACTTCAGTCTGTTCATGTTTCCCTTCTATTTACTTTCTGAAGACATCCAGGGTTTGAACAGGAGAGTCTTAGCCACTAGGAGAAAGGCGATGTGTGCTAAATTTTGCTTTCAGGATCATGGAACTTCGAAGCCGTGAGGGAGGAACTTTCTGTTCCCCTAAAGTTTCTGAACTGCTTCTGCAAGTGTGGTCTGGGAACGGTAACATCATTATCTGGGAGTTTGTTGGAAATGCAAATTCCTGGGTCCCAACTAGAACTACTGAATCAGAATCTGTTGGGAGGAGGGTCCAGCAATCTGTTTTGAAAAGCCCTGCAACTGATTCTGATGCTTGCCAACGTGGACTATACCATCTTGTTATTAGACAACTATGCAAGAAAACAGCTGTATTATCAGACTGTATTCAAAGGCCCTGAAACCTAAATATTTGCTGATTTTGATGCTTGCCAAAGTGCAAGAAGCACTGGGCTATACCATCTTGTTATTAGACAACTATGCAGGAAAATAGCTATGTTATCAGGGCCTGTATTCAAAGGCCCTGAAGCCTAAATATTTTAAAATATTTCTTACAGCTAGACATGGTAGCTCACACCTATAATCCCAGCACTTTGGGAGGCCAAGGTGGAAGGATCACTTGAACCCAGGAGTTGAAGACAAGCCTGGGCAACATATCAAGACCCTCTTTACATAAAAAAAAAAAAAAAAAGCCAGGCACGGAGGCTCTCATGCCTGTAATCCCAGCACTTTGGGAGGCCACGGCGGGCAGATCATGAGGTCAGGAGGTCGAGACTAGCCTGGTCAACATGGTGAAACCCTGTCTCTACTAGATATACAAACATTAGCTGGGCATGGTGCTATGTGCCTGGTAATCCCAGCTACTGGGAGGGGGGTGGCGTGAGGAAGAATGGCTTGAACTCAGGAGGCAGAGGTTGCAGTGAGCCGAGATTGTGCCACTGCACTCCAGCCTGAGTGACAAGAGCAAGACTCTGTCTCAAAAATAAACAAACAAACAAAAAACAGCCGGGTGCAGTGGCTCACACCTGTAATCCCTGCACTTTGGGAGGCCAAGGCGGGCAGATCACCTGAGGTCGGGAGTTTGAGACCAGACTGACCAACATGGAGAAACCCCATCTCTACTAAAAAAATACAAAATTAGTGGGGCGTGGTGGCACATGCCTGTAATCCCAGCTACTCGGGAGGCTGAGGCAGGAGAATCGCTTGAAGCTGGGAGGTGGAGGTTGTGGTGAGCCAAGATTGCACCATTGCACTGGTGGATTGCCTGGGGAACAAGAGTGAAACTCCATCTCAAAAACCAAAACAAAAACCCACAAAAAAAACAGAAAACAGTAGGCCGGGCGCGGTGGCTCACGCCTGTAATCCCAGCACTTTGGGAGGCCGAGGCGGGCGGATCACGAGGTCAGGAGATCGAGACCATCCTGGCTAACGGTGAAACCCCGTCTCTACTAAAAATACAGAAAAAAAAAAAAAAAAATTAGCGGGGCGTAGTGGTGGGCGCCTGTAGTCCCAGCTACTTGGGAGGCTGAGGCAGGAGAATGGCGTGAACCTGGGAGGCGGAGCTTGCAGTGAGCCGAGATTGCGCCACTGCACTCCAGCCTGGGTGACAGAGCGAGACTCCGTCTCAAAAAAAAAAAAAAAAAAAAAAAAAAAAAAACAGAAAACAGTAATTCAATAGGTAATGCTGTGTCACAATAAATTTTTTTTTTTTTTTTTTGAGATGGAGTCTCACTTTGTCACCCAGGCTAGAGTGCAGTGGCGCGATCTCGGCTCACTGCAAGCTCTGCCTCCCGGGTTCATGCCATTCTCCTGCCTCAGCCTCCCAAGTAGCTGGGACTACAGGTGCCTGCCACCATGCCCGGCTAATTTTTTTGTATTTTTAGTAGAGAAAGGGTTTCACCGTGTCAGCCAGGATGGTCTCGATCTCCTGACCTCGTGATCCACCCGCCTCGGCCTCCCAAAGCGCTGGGATTACAGGCGTGAGCCACCGCGCCCGGCCAAGACAAATCTTTTAAAAACAGACATATACAGTTAGTGAAGAGACTTAACAAGACCATGATCTTACCATAATATTTTATATTGAATCTAACATGTTACATTTTTTTCCAAATGCTTTTCTTGCCTAACAAAAATGGGGGCGTAACCCCATGACAAGAAAAGACCCATACAGATGAAACCCCGTCTCTACTAAAATATAAAAAATTAGCTGGGCGTGGTGGCGTGTGCCTGTAGTCCCAGCTACTTGAGAGGCTGAGGCAGGGGAATCAGTTGAACCTGGGAAGCGGAGGTTGCACTGAGCCCAGATTGCGCCACTGCACTCAAGCCTGGTGACAGAGCAAGACTCCATCTCAAAAAAAAAGAAAAAAAAAAAAGAAAAGACCCATACAATTCTAATGTCCCTGTGCTAATTTTATGCATGGGATGCTATACTTGCCCTGGTTCATTAATTTCCCAAGGAAATTAGCACTTATAACCCACTCCGATTTTACCAAAACAACACAGAATTACACACACACACACACACACACACACACACACACACACACAGTCATGTGCCTTTACATTCAAAACATTTTATGAGGGATAAAAAACAGTCTTTTTCTATCAGTATGTTCACACTTCCTGGCCTCTCATTGGGAAGCTGTAAGATGTCCTTCAATAAGATCCTGAACACGCGACAGAATAATCTCATTAGAGCTGCTGCAATTTTCTGGACCATACGGTGGGTCTATAGTCAGGACCCCAGCCACACAGAGAGTCCTGGGAGAATCTCCCTGTTCAGTGATGGGGATGTGGTTCTTCTCAAGCCATTTCTTTAGGCTGTTCTTTCTCTCTTCCAGATCCTCTGGGCTGTACGCTTTGCAGTCTCCAGACGTGAACAAATGCATCAGCTTCTCCCTTACTCTATGGTCACCTTCATTCATAGTTTCAACAGTCTGCACAGCATGTCCCATAATTCCGGTCACAGACATGCTGCCATCTTCAAGGAAGTTCACAAGGACGATACTTTGGAGGAAAAGTAAGTTTAGAGGCATCATCAACCCAAGTAGGTCACTAAAATAATAGATGACGCTCTACTCTGTTTGAAATTAATCCTGCACCAATGAATGCTTCCATTTATTCAACAAACATTCACTAAGGATCCTAAACATGTAAACTTTTTGCCCAGCCTACAACCAATCATTGTGGGATACAATTAAAGGATCAAACAAGAGTTATGAATGCCTTAAATGTGTATTAGAAAAGAAGGCAGGGTAGCCGGGCGCGGTGGCTCACGCCCGTAATCCCAGCACTTTGGGAGGCCAAGGCGGGTGGATCACGAGGTTAGGAGTTCAAGACCAACCTCTGGCCAAGATGGTAAAACCCAATCCCTACTAAAAATACAAATATTAGCTGGGCGTGCTGGCAGGCACCTGTAATCCCAGCTACTTGGGAGGCTGAGGCAGAGAATTGCTTGAACCTGGGAGGCGGAGGTTGCAGTGAGCCAAGATCATGCCACTGCACTCTATCCTGAGCAAGACTATCGCGGGAAAAAAAAAAAAAAAAAAAAGAAGGCAGGGTAGACTTAACTTTTAGAGTTAAAAAAACAGTAACTAGGCCGGGCACGGTGGCTCATGCCTATAATCCCAGCACTTTGGGAGGACAAGGCGGGCAAATCACTTGAGGTAAGGAGTTCAAGGCCAGCCTGGCCAACATGGTAAAACCCCATCTCTACTAAAAGTACAAAAATTAGCCGGGTGTGGTAGCACGCATCTGTAATCCCAGCTACTCAGGAGGCTGAGGCAGGAGAATCACTTGAATCCGGGAGGCAGAGGTTGCAGTGAGCTGAGATCGAGCCATTGAACTCCAGCCTGGGCAACAGAGCAAGGCTCCATCTCAAAAAAAAAAAGGCCAGGTGAGGTGGCCCACGCCTATAACCCCAGCACTTTGGGAGGTCAGGTGGGCGGATCACAAGGTCAGGAAATGGAGACCGTCCTGGCTAACACGGTGAAACCCCATCTCTACTAAAAATACATGACTGTAATCCTAGCTACTTAGGAGCCTGAGGCAGGAGAGTCACTTGAACTGGGGAGGTGGAGGTTGCAGTGAGCTGAGATCACGCCACTGCACTCCAGCCTGGGCAACACAGCGAGACTCCATCTCAAAAAAAAAAAGTTTTTGTGGTTACATTTATTTAAAGTCCTTATCTTTTTTTCTTTTTTTTTGAGACGGAGTCTCGCTCTGTCACCCAGGCTGGAGTGCAGTGGCACGATCTTGGCTCACGGCAAGCTCTGCCTCCCAGCTTCACGCCATTCTCCTGCCCCAGCCTCCAGAGTAGCTGAGACTACAGGCGCCTGCCACCACGCCCGGCTAATTTTTTTTTGTATTTTTAGTAGAGATGGGGTTTCACCGTGTTAGCCAGGATGGTCTTGATCTCCTGACCTCGTGATCCACCCACCTCGGCCTCCCAAAGTGCTGGGATTACAGGCGTGAGCCACCGTGCCCGGCCTTAAAGTCCTTTTCTTTCAAGAGATATAGTGAAGTATTTATAAACAAAATTATAGGCTGGGGATGGTGGCTCAAGAGTTCGAGACCAGCCTGGCCAACATAGTGAAACCCCGTCTCTACTAAAAATACAAAAAATTAGTGGGGCATGTTGGCACACATGTGTAACCCAGCTACTGGGGAGGCTGAGGCACGAGAATCACTTGAACCTGGGAGGCAGAAGCTGCAGTGAGCCAAGATCGTAACTGCACCACTCCAGCCTGGGCAACAGAGTGAGACTTCATCCCCCCCGCCCCCGCGCACACTCCCCCCACCAAAAAAAATATATATATATAGTAAGAATAATTTCTATGCCCAATTTCTATGAAGTTGCCTGGTCTGATAAGTAATCCATAGTCAGAACAGCATTTAGATTCAAAGGCAGTTAAGTTCTCATATGTAGGCTGGGTACAGTGACTCAGCCTGTAATGCCAGCACTCTGTGAGGCTAAAGCGGGCAGATCCTTGGAGCTCAGGAGTTTGAGACCAACCTGGGCAACATGGCGAAACCCCGTCTCCACAAAAAATACAAAAATTAGCCAGACGTGGTGGCGAATGCCTGTAGTCCCAGCTACTCTGGAGGCTAAGGCGGGAGAATCTCTTGAACCTGTGAGGCGGAAGTTACAGAGAGCCGAGATCTTGCCACTGCATTCCAGCCTGGGTGACAGTAGAACCCTGTCTCAAACAAACAAAAAATTCTTATATGAAAATATTAATAATTAGCTTTTCATTTATCTGCTTTCTTAGTTTGTCTGTAACATACAGGCAGCACAAAGGGGTGTCAAGATTTCAGGCAAGTAGGATGCATACTCACTTGGCAGAGACTGGGTCTGTAGTTAAAACCCATCCTTTATACTCCTTCTTCTCACTGGCTGTCACTCGGACCTCTTTGTAAATGTAATCTTGCCATTCTAAGGGGCCTTTCTTCATCCATTCACTCATGATTGCCACCTGGCTAGATCTGAAACAACCACCAGTGCTGGTTAATATATGTTCCACCTAAGCAAATGTCTTATCCCTAATCTCCATCCTATCCTAGAGACAGAGAACATCTGTTTTTTGCCTCAAGTTCGTAATAAGTTACTTAATACAATTAGGTATTAATGCATGTACTGATAGGAACTGATACTATAGTTGGGGAAAAGAACACGTGTAAAGGCTGCTTGAGAATTTTTATCAGGAAAAGGAAAATAGTTAATATGTACAATTCGGCCTAAACCAGAGGGGTCACCGATTTGCCGCGGGTGCAGTCTGAGGAAATTCATCTGGCACAGATCTATTCCGATCCACAACCACATTCCAAATCGCTTTCCCTCTGGCCTGCAGATGATGCTCAAATCCTTCAACTCTGCTTTTCCTTCCATCGATCAAAGGAGTTCGCCCCACTCCTCAACTGAAGCAGAAAACTCTCCTGATATCCACCCACGCGCTCTCTGGCTCTGTGTCTCCGCTGGATCCCGCCATCGAGAGGCACCCCCAATTTATGACAACTGCCCTTTAAAATTTGTTTGAAGGATGCACAAACGAGGCGGCAGCGGCTACAGCTCTAGAGCTTAGATTTCTGGTCCTGTCCTGCAGCCACACGATACCTAAGGCTGTACTCAAAACCAAGTGGTACTTAACGTTTAATCCTGACAAACGAGAAAAATACCAGTTAAAAAACCCCTCGCAGCACTGGGTACTCAGCAACCACGCTTTGAGGAAGGACCGTTGAGCGGAGCCCGCCTGAGACCAGCATGCTTTGCGCCGATCGTCACTTCCTTCCCCCAGAATCCTCTGTTTTGTAGTCCTACTTGGAAGTCTGAGAGTCGCGGGGCCTCGAGTGCAGGGTGCGGACGGGGGCTGAGATTCTTCTGTAG
Organism: Nomascus leucogenys; assembly: GCF_006542625.1. Lineage (NCBI taxonomy): Eukaryota > Metazoa > Chordata > Mammalia > Primates > Hylobatidae > Nomascus > Nomascus leucogenys. The sequence goes on from NC_044399.1 coordinate 48,034,594, forward strand.
TAATAATAATAATGAGCCGCCATGTCCTCTAGGGCTATCCCTCTCCATTGCCACGACGGACAGTTCAAATAATCTTTTTTTTTTTTCTTTAAAGAGGAAAAAGCGGCCGGGCGCCGTGGCTCACGCCTGTAATCCCAGCACTTTGGGATACCGAGGCGGGCGGATCAGGAGTTCGAGACCAGTCAGGAGTTCGAGACCAGCCTGGCCAACATGGTGAAACCCCGTCTCTACTAAAAATACCAAAAATTAGCCGGGCCTAGTGGCGGGCGCCTGTAATCCCAGCTACTTAGGAGGCTGAGACAGGAGAATCGCTTGAACCCGGGAGGCGGAGGTTGCAGTGAGCCGAGATGGCACCATTGCACTCCAGCCTAGGCAACAAGAGCGAAACTCCGTCTCAAAAAAATTAAAAATAAAAATAAATAAAGAGGAAAAAGCTCGTGCCAGGTCCTCAATGATAGTAGACTTGGAAATGCACTTTTGCCTTAGAATCAAAGCACATGAACCCTCAGAGTAAATCCTAAAGCTCTATGAATGTGAGGTGAACGTGCCGTGGAGAAGAGCGATAGGGCTGCTACAGGAAAGGGGTCCTGATCCAGACCCCAAGAGAGAGTTGTTGGATCTCGCGCAAGAAAGAATTCAGAGCGAGTCCGCAGTGCAAAGCAAAAGCAAGTTTATTAAGAAAGTAAAGTGGTGAAAGAACAGCTGCTCCATAGACAGAGTAGGATGCTCCCGAAAGTAAGAAGAAAATGTCCACCCTAGATACAATAGTCCTATGTATGAGGAGATGCACTCTGCTACAAGGGTTTATGATAAAGGATTAATTATCTTAATTACTATATTTTTCAAGCATCAATATTATTATCTTTAAAGCAAAATTAGGAATGCCTTTGTTCTCCAGCTATTGGGATATCTGGACACTCCCAAGTCTGGGTCTGTTTAGTAAACTTTTTTTTTTTTTTTTGAGACAGAGTCTCATATTGTCACCCAGGTGGAGTGCAATGGTGCAATCAAGGCTCACTGGAACCTCCACCTCCCGGGTTCAAGCGAGTCTTGTGCCACAGCCTCCCTAGTGGCTAGGATTACAGGCATGCACCACCACATCTGGCTAATTTTTGTATTTTTAGTAGAGATGGGGTTTTGCAATGTTGGCCAGACTGGTCTCAACTCCTGACCTCAAGTGATCCGCCCGCCTCAGCTTCCCAAAATGCTGGGATTACAGGTGTGAGCCACCACGCCTGGTGGTAAACGTTATTAATTTGTTGCCTTAACCGTAAACATCTAGAGGCTGGGAATGCCTAACTTTCTGAGAATGCAGCCCAGCAAGTCCCAGCCTCATTTTCCTAGCCCTCACTCAAAATGGAGTCACTCTGGTTCCAACGCCTCTGACAGGGCCAAGGTATTTCTTGTTTGCTTGGCTTGTATAGGCAATTAAAATGCCTGGTCCTTTGGGATGTGCCCTCAGTACAATCTTGAGAAAGGTGCAGAAGCTGGAAAGAAATGAACCAAACCGGGTTGAATTTTATCTAGCAGATCACTCTCTACAAACCCCTCCAGTGGAAAAGTGCAGAAGACTTGCTTCTGCTACGGATTTCTGGTCACGCACTTAACTGGCTTTTGGCATGATCCAGAATCTTTTTTAGGACTGAAAAATGGTACAAGGTGGTAAACACTGAATTCCTGGAAATGTAAAAACCAAGGGAGATTTACAAAAACCGAATGAAAACACTATTAAACAAAGGTGTAGAAAACATCAAAAATTAATCAGCTTTTCCCTTACTCCTTGAGATTTAGGTTCCATATAATCTTCAAAGTATATTTTCTTATTGTCATCATTTGAATAATCTTTCCCATAGCCTTTATTCATTGCATGATTGGCTGATTATATTAATGTAGTTTTAGCGGATTCTTAGATTTTGCTGGTTAAAGCCCTCTGTAAATCTACAAAGAACTCCTATAAGTGCCAATTGTTATCACAGTGTGAAGGAAAACACTTGAACTCGTAAAAATTCAGTCCAAAAGAGTTACAACCAACATGTGACAAACTGTTCATTTTCTTTTTTTTTTTTTTTGAGACGGAGTCTTGCTCTATCGCCAGGCTGGAGTACAATGGCACGATCTCACCTCACTGCAACCTCCGCCTCCCGGGTTCAAGCGATTCTCCTGCCTCAGCCTCCTGACTAGCTGGGAATACAGGTGCCTGTCACCACACCCAGTGAATTTTTGTATTTTTTTAGTAGAGACGGAGTTTCACCATGTTGGCCAGGATGGTCTCGATCTCTTGACCTTGTGATCCGCCTGCCTCGGCGTCCCAAAATGCTGGGATTACAGGCGTGAGCCACCGTGCCCCACCAACAAACTGTACATTTTCATTTTAAGCTATACTCTATACTCCAGAATGAAAGACTTTGGCCTTTGTGCGTGTGTGTGTGTGTCTGTGTGTGTGTGTGTGTGTGTGTATTCTGCAAGTAGAAACTAGTGTCAAGGTAAACTTCAGTTACTCCCCATTCTTTTTTTGTTTTGTTTTTGGTTTTGGTTTTGAGACAGGGTCTCATTCTTTCTCCCAGGGTGAAGTGCAGTGCAAGGATCATGATTCACTGCAGACTGGATTTCCTGGGCTCAAGTGATCCTCCTGTCCCAGCTTCCAGAGTAACAGGGACTACAGGCGTGTGCCACCATGCCCTCCCTGCTAATGTTTTTGTTTGTTTGTTTTAATTTTTGGTAGAGACAAGGTCTTGCCATGTTGCCGAGGATGGTCTCTAACTCCTGAGCTCAAGCGATCCTCCTGCCTCAGACTCGCAAAGTGCTGGGATTGCGGGCATGGGTCACCCTGCCTGGCCAGTTACCCTTTTTAAGGTGATGAGACTGGGGCAATTTCCCTACCTTTTTGCCCCTTTAGCCTCCTAAGTAAAATTCTCAGGAACTGCTGATGCAAATCACTGACTTCTAAGAGACTGTAAGTTCTCAGAATGGCCCTCTCCTGTAGCTGGTTGTCACTGAGTTCAAATGGTGCCACCTCCTTTCCTAGGTCAGCCCTTACCCTTGGTCCCCCTAGAGCCTCTCTCACTCCAGTTGGTGTCCCTCCCCTCACATTCTCTTCTTTTCTACTTCTTCTCTATCTCCTTCCAAAGGTTTGCCTGCCTCACCCTCAAACCCACAAATACACACATACCTTCCTCTGCCAAATCCAAAATGACTTATTTTATTTTATTTATTTATTATTGTTATTATTTTATACAGTCTTACTCTGTCATGCAGGCTGGAGTGTAGTGGCGCCACTCGGCTCATTGCAGCCTTGATCTCCCAGGATCAAGCAATCCTCCTGCCTTGGCCTCCCAAGTAGTTGGGACTACAGGAACGTTCCACCATGCCTGGGTAATTTTTTGTAGAGGCAGGGTCTCACTGTGTTGCTCCACTGGTCTTGAACTCCTGGGCTCAAACAATCTGCCAGACTTGGCCTCTCAAAGTACTAGGGTTACAGGGGTGAGACACAGTACCCGGCCACTTATTTAACAAACTTCTGTTTGTTAGAAGTTGTGCCAGGTACTATTCTAATGACTTTCAAACATTCACTCATTTGGTGAATGAGTAAATAGGCTATAGACAATGGAGAAATTTTGATATATGGAGTGGCATGATTCAATTAGTATATTAGAAAGGATTAGAATCAGTAAATAAGCTACAGAGAATGGGGAAATTTTGATTTATGGGATGATGATATGATTAAATTTGCATATTAGAAAGGATGCTGGGAAATTGGATATGGGGAAAATAGTGAAGTATAGAGCAGCTACACCATGAGACATTATGTAAAATATACTTTCCTGCTTAGACTAATAGTATTACGAAAAAGACTCCAGAACAACCATCTCTCTAATAGAAAATCCAGGCCGGGCACAGTGGCTCACACCTGTAATCCCAACACTTTGGGAGCCCAAGGTGGGAGGATTACAAGGTCAGGAGTTCAAGACCAGCCTGATCAATATGATGAAACCCCAACTCTACTAAAAATACAAAAATTAGCCAGGCATGGTGACTTGCGCCTGTAATCCCAGCTACTCGGGAGGCTGATGCAGGAGAATCACTTGAACCCGGGTGGTGGAGGTTGCAGTGAGCTGAGATCACACTACTGTACTCCAGTCTGGGCGACAGAGCGAGACTCCATCTCAAAAAAAAAAAAAAAAAAAAAGAAAGAGAGAAAGAAGGAAAAAAAGAAAGAAGAAAATCCAATTTTAGCCTGGGAGAGGTGGCTTATGACTGCAATCCCAGCACTTTGGGAGGCCGAGGCCAGTGGATCACTTGAGGTCAGGAGTTGGAGACCAGCTTGGCCAACATGGTGGAACCCCATCTCTACTAAAAATACAAAAAATTAGCCAGATGTGGTGGTGCGCACCTATAGTTCCAGCTGCTCAGGAGGCCAAGGAACCAAGAATTGCTTGAACCTGGGAGGCAGAGATTGCAGTAAGCTAAGATTGCACCACTGCACTCCAGCCTGGGCGACATTGAAAAAAAGAAGGAAGGAAGGAAGGAAGGGAGGGAGGGAGGGAGGAAGGAGGGAAGGAAGGAAAGAAGGAAGGAAGGAAGGAAGGAAGGAAGGAAGGAAGGAAGGAAGGAAGGAAGGAAGGAAGGGTCCAATTTTAGAGAGGGTGTCTCCAAATTGATTACTGTAATCTGCCCTGCCCAGAGGGAAGGTTTTACAACCTCAGAGAGGGAGGTTTGGTTTCCCTAGCAGTAAAGTGAAGGTAAGATTGTTTTCCAAGGATGAAAATGCTAGGCCGGGCGCGGTGGCTCACGCCTGTAATCCCAGCACTCTGGGAGGCCGAGGCGGGCGGATCACGAGGTCAGGTGATCGAGACCATCCTGGCTAACACAGTGAAACCCCGTCTCTACTAAAAATACAAAAAAATTAGCCGGGCGACGTGGCGAGCGCCTGTAGTCCCAGCTACTCCGGAGGCTGAGGCAGGAGAATGGCGGGAACCCCCGGGGGGCGGAGCCTGCAGTGAGCCGAGACCGCGCCACTGCACTCCAGCCTGGGAGACAGCGAGACTCTGTCTCAAAAAAAAAAAAAAAAAAAAAAAAAAAAAGAAAATGCTTTGGTTGGGTGTGGTGGCTCACTCCTGTAATCCCAGCACTTTGGGAGACTGAGGCGGGAGGATTGCTTGAGATCAGGAGTTCGAGACCAGCCCGGCCAACATGGTGAAACCCCATTTCTAGGCCGGGCGCGGTGGCTCACGCTTGTAATCCCAGCACTTTGGGAGGCCGAGGCGGGCGGATCGCGAGGTCAGGAGATCGAGACCACAGTGAAACCCCGTCTCTACTAAAAATACAAAAAAATTAGCCGGGCGTGGTGGCGGGCGCCTGTAGTCCCAGCTACTCGGAGAGGCTGAGGCAGGAGAATGGCATGAACCTGGGAGGCGGAGATTGCAGTGAGCCGAGATTGCGCCACTGCACTCCAGCCTGGGCGACAGATCGAGACTCTGTCTCAAAAAAAAAAAAAAAAAAAAACACGAAACCCCATTTCTACTAAAAATACAAAAATGAGTCAGGTGTGGTGGTGCGCATCTGTAGTCCCAGCTACTTGGGTGGCTGAGGCAGGAGAATCACTTGAACCCAGGAGGGGGAGGTTGCAAGGAGCCAAGATCACGCCACTGCACTCCAGCCTGGGCGACAGAGCAAGACTCCACCTCAAAAAAAAAGAAAAGAAAAATCATCTGTTCAATGGAAATGTTAAGAAAAAAAGAGAAAGAAGGAAAAAGTGCTTCAACGGCACTATATCTGTGTTTATGTACAGGAAAGCAACAGTGAGGTACTTTCTCCAAGCTCTAATAAACTGGCACTAAAAATTAAACTGAATGAGGCCAGGCGCGGTGGCTCACGCTTGTAATCCCAGCACTTTGGGAGGCCGAGGCGGGCGGATCACGAGGTCAGGAGATCGAGACCACGGTGAAACCCTGTCTCTACTAAAAATACAAAAAATTAGATGGGCGTGGTGGCGGGCGCCTGTAGTCCCAGCTACTTGGAGAGGCTGAGGCAGGAGAATGGCATGAACCTGGGAGGCGGAGCTTGCAGTGAGCCGAGATCGCGCCACTGCACTCCAGCCTTGGCGACAGAGCGAGACTCCGTCTCAAAAATAAATAAATAAATAAATAAAAATAAAAATAAAAACAAACTGAATGGACATGAGCACTTTGCTGGGTGCAGTGGCTCACACCTGTGATCCCAACACTTTGTCAAGACCCTGTCTAAAAAAAAAAACAGAGCATACACCAAATTTTGTTAGAAAAGAGATTAAGGGCCGGGCGCAGTGGCCCAGACTGTAATCCCAGCACTTTGAGAGGCTGAGGCAGGTGGATCATCTAAGGTCAGGAGTTGGGGCATGGTGGTGGGCACCTGTAATCCCAGGTACTCGGGAGACTGAGGCAGGAGAATTGCTTGAACCCAGGAGGCGGAGGTTGCAGTGAGCCAAGTTCGCGCCACTGCACTCCAGTCTGGCAATAGAGCGAGACTCCATCTCAAAAAAAAAGAAAAGAAAAAGAAAACAGCTCTCTCTCTAATGAGAGAGAGAGGACCTCCAATAGGAAAAGGCCCTCAAGAGCCCTTTGGAATTGTGAAACTTTGAGCTTTGAGAAGTTTCCTACATTGCAGGAAGTAGAAACTTAAATTCATCTTTGCAGAAGGTCTTTGCTTTGTTATGAGAAAGCCACCCTAAAAGACCTTTTAGTTATAGAACTAAAGCAAATCCTCATCTAACTCCAACGTTGAAACCGCCCCTATAAACTTTATAAAATTAATTGGGGAAGAAGTGAGGAGAAGAAACAAAAGTAAATCAAGTTTGCAGCACATTCAGCGTTCATCCTGAGGTCAGCTTGCTCCCTGACCTGCTTCCTCATAGTTGTTTGGTTCCTATTATCCTAGGATCATGTAGACCCCGTTAGAAGATTTTAGTTCCCCTTAACTGCTCTAGAGATAACTTGAACATTATTAAAGGGTTTCCCTTTGAGACATGCCTTTAGATCCCACATACTGGTAAAACTCCTATGCCAGCTGATCTACAGGACCTCGCTGATGCCAGCTGGTCTGAGGGACCTCAAAAAAGCTGATTCACCAAAGAATGCAGTTTCCACATCCTGATGATTTCATCCCCTTTGCCCTGACCAATTGATAACGCCAAATCTCTGGCCCCTTGCCCTTCATGATAGCCTTTAAAACCCAAGCCCAGGGCCGGGCATGGTGGCTCATGCCTGTAATCCCAGCACTCTGTGAGGCTGAGACAGGTGGATCACTTGAGGTCAGGAGTTCGAGACCAGCCTGGTCAACATGGTAAAACCCCATCTCTACCAAAAATACAAAAAATTAGCCAGGCATGGTGTTGGATGCCTGTAATTCCAGCTACTCGGGAGGCTGAGGCAGGAGAATCTCTTGAACCTAGGAGGCAGAGGTTGCAGTGAGCCAAGATTGTGCCATTGTACTCCAGCCTGGGCAACAAGAGCAAAATTCAGTTTAAAAAAAAAAAAAAAAAACACAAAACCCAAGCTCAGAACTCCTTGGAGAGATGGGTTTGAAAATCTCCTCCCATCTCCTCATCTCCTCACTCGGCACCCTGCCATCATTAAACTCTCTGCCACATCCCTGCTGTCTCAGTGTAATGGATCTGTTACTGTGCAGTGGGCATACAAACCTGTTGGTCCTATAACAGAGTATTGGGAGAAAACAGTGATATTGCAATTAATCTGAAAGCATCTGCTCTAGAGTTAGACTGAACAGCCAAATGAGCTGGTGCATTCATAGTTGTATATAGTTGTCATGTTATAATTTGGTTTTAAAGTACCTGTCTAAATGCTGTAGCTCAGTGTTACCTAGATTCCAAATGAATATTTATTAAAATGAAATTACATTCCCCCACCACCACCACCAAAAAAAAATTGTACATTATAGTGGTTTAAAATTAGAAAACTTTTCTTTTCTGAGAGACTGGGTCTCACATTGTCACCCAGGCTGGAGTGCAATGGTATAATCATAGCTCACTTGCAGCCTCAAACTCCTGGGCTCAACTGTTCTTCCTACCTCAGTCACTCAAGTAGCTGGGACCACAGGCATGCACCACTACGTCCAGTAGAAAACTTTAAAATCAGATTAAGAACTAGAAATCAAGATAACTGTAAATGATTAATTCCAGCTCCCGAAGGCAGCCTCCCAAAGTGTTAGAATTACAGGCGTGAGCCACCATGCCCGGCCTAAAATAAACCTTTTTAAGGCTCATAGTAAGTACTTAAATATCTGTTGATTGATGTGAGATTTCATTTGCTAGGAGAGAGTTCAGTTCAAGTTTTTCTAAAAAGTCCCTGAGAAAAGAATACACTATTTAGGGTAGATTATGTCTTAATGCACACACCCTGATTGGATAGACAGGCACTGGCTATAGGCTTCCAAGTTTCCATCTTTTAAACCAGTGAAAGAAAAAAATCCAAGCTTTTTAGTTTGGCTTCAGCACTATCAGTAAACTCCCTAGAGCCTTTCTGCAGCGGAAGATGGGGTGGGCCCACTTCCACTGCAGGGACCAGAGTCATGATGGCTTTGATCTGTGACACTAGAAAACCTAGTTTGACCAAAAATTTGATAAATCTGTGGATATAAATCTGCCCACTGCTCCAGTTGCTCCCATCACCAGAGCACTCAACAGTTGCTCATCCACCCTCAACAGGAAGGTCAACTATTGCTGGCGATTCTGATCGACACATTGCCTGAAGTCTAAGATCTGTGTCACTGAATTTCAGCCTTCAGAAAGTGGGGATCTTGGCCGGCCACATTGGCTCACACCTGTAATCCCAGCCATTTGGGGGCCAAGGCAGGCAGATCACTTGAGCTCAGGAGTTAAAGACCAGCCTGGGCAACATGGTGAAACCCCATCCCCCCAAAAAATACAAAATTTTGTCTGGGTATGGAGGCACATGCCTGTAGTCCCAGCTACTCTTTTTTTTTTTTTTTTTGAGACGGAGTCTTGCTCTGTGCCCCAGGCCGGAGTGCAGTGGCGCGATCTCGGCTCACTGCAAGCTCCGCCTCCCGGGTTCACGCCATTCTCCTGCCTCAGCCTCTCTGAGTAGCTGGGACTACAGGCGCCCGCCAACACACCCGGCTAATTTTTTGTATTTTTAGTAGAGACGGGTTTTCACTGTGTTAGCCAGGATGGTCTCGATCTCCTGACCTCGTGATCCGCCCGCCTCGGCCTCCCAAAGTGCTGGGATTACAGGCTTGAGCCACCGCACCCGGCCGAAAAAATGCTTTTTTAAAAACACTATAGGCCGAGTGCGGTGGCTCACGCCTGTAATCCCAGCACTTTGGGAGGCCAAAGTGGGCGGATCACCTGAGATCAGGAGTTCAAGACCAGCCTGGCCAACATGGTGAAACCCCGTCTCTACTAAAAATACAAAAAAAAAATAGCCCGGCATGGTGGCAGGCACCTGTAATCCCAGCTACTCAGGAGGCTGAGGCAGGAGAATTGCTTGAACCCGGGAGGCAGAGGTTGCAGAGAGCCGAGATCGTGCCGTTGCACTCCAGCCTGGGGGACAAGAGTGAGATTTTGTCTCAAAAAATAAATAAAAAACTGCAAAGTAAATCCTTTGTAAGCAAAATAATTATTTTGTAACCATTCCTCCAACATATCAATTTCATATGATCAAGCTTTTCTATATTTGTGTTGTAGAACTGTACTGTGATAGCTGTAAAATTTCTCTATGGGAAGGCCTTGGGGGACAAGAATCTGGCCAGAAAAGGGAATGTCTTTATGTAGCTCTCTCTGTTTCTTTTTTTTTTTTTTTTCTTTTTTGAGACAGAGTCTTGCCCTGTTGCCTAGGATGAAGTGCAGTGGTGCGATCTTGGCTCACTACAACGTCTGCCTCACAAATTCAGGAGATCCTCCCACCTCATCCTCTCAAATAGCTACGACTATAGGCATGCACCACCACGCCCAGCTACCTTTTTTTTTTTTTGGATTTTTTATAGAGATGAAGTTTTGCCATGTTGCCCAGGCTAGTCTCGAATTCCTGGGCTCAAGTGATCCACATGCATCTGCCTCCCAAAGTGTTGGGATTACAGTCGTGAGCCACTGCGCCTGGCCTAAAACTAACTTTTAATGAAATGAAATGTTATGGTCAGTTATATAGAACTTCGGACATGGAGAGAGTTGTGTAAACCTAGAAAGATTTCCTAGCATTGTTTTTGTTAGAAAAAAGAAATTCAGACTGGGTGCGGTGGCTCACGGCTCTAATCCCAGCACTTTGGGGAAGCCGAGATGGGCAGATCACGAAGTCAGGAGTTTGAGACCAGCCTGGCCAACATGGCAAAACCCTGTCTTTACTAAAAATACAAAAATTAACCGGGCATGGTGGTGGGTGCCTGTAATCCCAGCTACTCGGGATGGTGAGGCAGGAGAGTCTCTTGAACCCGGGAGGCGGAGGTTGCAGTGAGCCGAGATTATGCCATTACACTCCAGCCTGGGCAACAAGAGCAAGACTCCGTCTCAAAAAAAAAAAAAAAAGAAAGAAAGAAAAAGAAATTCAAATGTTAATAGTTGTTATCACAGCATTAACATAGTATTTGGTAGGAAATCTTTTTTTCCTACTGGGAGTCATTTAATACCTGGAAACTGGGGTGGGAGTGGGTACAATGGAAGGCCAATTACAAATAGCAAGCTGGGATTACAGGTATGAGCCACCGCACCTGGCCATAACCTAGCTTTTAAAAGATTAGTGATTACTGTTGCTAACAACCTGAAACATAACTGAATCTTCAGTGTAAAAACAAGCATTTATCAGGCCAGGCACAGCCAATTAGCTTGCTACAAGAGCAAAACTCCGTCTCAAAAGAAATAAAAATAAAATAAATAAATAAAAGCTAGGTTATTTATACATTTACCTGACAGGCTCAGTTCTGAGTGGAAAAGCCATGTAGCCAATTAATAGAGAAATTTTTTTTCTCCTTTTTTTTTTTTTTTGAAACGGAGTCTCGCTCTATCACCCAGGCTGGAGTGCAGTGACACGATCTCAGCTCACTGCAACCTCTGCCTCCCACGTTCAAACGATTCTCTTGCTTCAGCCTCCTGAGTAGCTGGGATTACAGGTGCATGCCACCATACCTGGCTAATTTTTGTATTATTAGTAGAGGCAGGGTTTCACCATGTTGGCTAGGCTGGTCTCAAACTCCTGACCTCAAGTGATCCACCCTCCTTGGCCTCCCAAAGTACTGGGATTACAGGAGAGAGCCACCACCCCTCACCAAATGTTTGTGTTTTTAGTAGAGATAGGGTTTCACCATATTGGCCAGGCTGGTCTCAAACTCCTGACCTCAGGTGATCCACCTACCTCCACTTCCCAAAGCGCTGGCATTATAGGTATGAGACACTGTGCCCAGTCCTATTTTTTTTATTTTTATTTTTTTTTTGAGACGGAGTCTCCCTCTGTCGCCCAGGCTGGAGTGCAGTGGCGCAATTTCGGCCCACTGCAAACTCCGCCTCCTGGGTTCACGCCATTCTCCTGCCTCAGCCTCTCTGAGTAGCTGGGACTACAGGCGCCCGCCACCACGCCCAGCTAATTTTTTGTATTTTTAGTAGAGACGGGGTTTCACCGTGGTCTCGATCTGCTGACCTCGTGATCCACCTGCCTCGGCCTCCCAAAGTGCTGGGATTACAAGCGTGAGCCACCGCGCCCGGCCGGTCCTATTTTTTTTAATTTGACATTTTTATTTTTCTTTTCTTTTATATATAGAGGTGAAGTATTTCTATGTTGCCTGGGCTAGTCTCAAACTCAAGCGAGTTCAAGCTTGAGTTCAAGCCTGAGTTCAAGCAATCCTCCGACCTAGGCCTTCCAAAGTGCTGGGATTACAGGCATGAGGCACTGCACCCAGCCTGTATTTTTAAACATTTGTCTTCTGATTATGTTTCTTGTATCTGTCTTCACCACTGATTACGACTGGCACTTCGTCATTAAACTAAGTTATGCTGGGAGTAGTGGGTCATGCCTGTAATCCCAGCATTTTGAGACGCAGAGGTAGAGGTGTGCTGAGGTAGGAGGATCATCTGATCCCAGGAATTCAAGACCAGCTTGGGCAACATGGCGAAACCCTGTCTCTACAAAAAAAAAAATACAGGCCGGGCGCGGTGGCTCAAGCCTGTAATCCCAGCACTTTGGGAGGCCGAGGCGGGCGGATCACGAGGTCAGGAGATCGAGACCATCCTGGCTAACACGGTGAAACCCCGTCTCTACTAAAAATACAAAAAATTAGCCGGGTGTGTTGGCGGGCGCCTGTAGTCCCAGCTACTCGGGAGGCTGAGGCAGGAGAATGGCGTGAACCCGGGAGGCGGAGCTTGCAGTGAGCTGAGATCGCGCCATTGCACTCCAGCCTGGGGGACAGAGCAAGACTCCGTCTCAAAAAAAATAAAAATAAAATAAAATAAAATAAATAAATAAATAAATAAATAAATAAATAAAAATACAAAAATTAGCCGGATGTGGTGGGGCGTGCCTGTGTCCCAGTTACTCTAGAGGCTAAGGTGGAAGGATCACCTGAGCCTGGGGAGGTCAAGGCCACAGTGAGCTGTGTGGGTGATAGAGTGAGACAAAGAAAAGAAAAAGAAAAAGAAAAAGAACAAGAACCTAGGCCGGGTGCTGTGGCTCGCCGGGACCAGTGGCTCATGCCTGTAATCCCAACACTCTGGGAGGCCGAGGCGGGTGGATCACCTGAGATCAGGAGTTGAGGTAAGGAATGTCATAGTACACGCCTGTAGTCCCAGCTACTTGGGAAACTGAGGCACAAGAATCGCTTGAACTAGGGAAGCAGAGGTTGCAGTGAGCTGAGATCATGCCATTCGCACTCCAGTCTGAGCAACAGAGTGATACTCTGTCTCAAAAAAAAGAAACAACCTAAATTAACATTTACCAGGTCGTTATGATTATTTTCAATATACATATACTATAACAAATTTAAGATAAAGTAATCATTTAACTGTTAATACCACAAAAGTCAAGAAAATATACCAGTGAATACAAACGACTGATGTCCTTAAAGTAGGAAGAGCTATGAATCAGTAAGCTAGAACATATACCCCAACAGAAAAAAATCAGCAAAGGACATAAACAAATTGCCAATAAGCATAATATTCAACCTCACTGTAAATCAACAAAATACAAATTAAAAAATATAAGATTCTTTTTTTTATTGTTGTCTCAGGAGTCTCTGTCACCCAGGCTAGAGTGCAGTGGCACGATCTTTGCTCACTGCAACCTCTGCCTTCCGAGTTCAAGCGATTCTCCTGTCTCAGCCTCCCGAGCAGCTGGGATTACAGGTACGTGCCAGCATGCCTGGCTAATATTTGTGTTTTTAGTGGAGATGGGATTTCGCCATGTTTGCCAGGCTGGTCTCGAACTCCTAACCTTGTGATTTGCCCACCTTGGCCTCCCAAAGTGCTGGGATTACAGGCATAATCCACCACGCCTGGCCAAAAAGATCATTTTTTTTTTCAGACGGAGTCTCGCTCTGTCGCCCAGGCTGGAGTGCAGTGGCACAATCTCGGCTCACTACAAGTTCTGCCTCCTGGGTTCACACCATTCTCCTGCCTCAGCCTCCTGAGTAGCTGGGACTACAGGCGCCCTCCACTACGCCTGGCTAATTTTTGTATTTTTAGTAGAGATAGGGTTTCACCACATTAGCCAGGATGGTCTCCATCTCCTGACCTCGTGATCCGCCTGCCTCGGCCTCCCAAAGTGCTGGGATTACAGGCATGAGCCACCATTCCCGGCCCAAAAATCCATTTTTAAAATCAAATTTGGCAGATTAAAAAATTAACATCCAGTATTAAGGAAGGTACTGAGAATCAAATACCATTGCAGACTTGTTTTTCACTTCAGCGTTACCTATAACATAAACCATGAAAGCAATCTAAACTTCTTACAAGAGAGGATTCCTAATTAATGGAATATTATGCAAACAAAACGTTGTAGAAGAATATTTAATGACTTAGAAAATTGTTTATGGCACAATGCATTGTATTAGTTGGGGTTCTCCAGGGAAACAAAATCAGTAGGATATCTATATCTATATCATCTATCTATCTATTGAGATTTAGTGTAAGGAATTGGCTCATGTAATTATAGAAGTGAAATAGTTTGAGTTTGCAAATCTATCAAAAAATAAAATGTCAATAAACTACAGGATTTTTAAAGAAAACAGACAGTCACAAATAGTGACTGGGAAGGTATAAAACTGAATGTGACTTTTAATTTTTTTTTTTTGAGACAGGGTCTTGCGATCTCGCCCAGGCTGGAGTGCAATGTCATGATAGCTAACTGTAATCTCTGCCTACTGGGCTTAAGCCATTCTCCTGCCTCAGCCACCCAAGTAGCTGGGGTTACAGTTGCATGCCACCATGCCTGGCTAATTTTTGTATTTTTAGTAGAGACGGGGTTTCACCATGTTGGCCAGACCGGTCTCAAACTCCTGACCTCAGATGATCCGCCTGCCTCTGCTTCCCAAAGTGCTGGGATTACAGGTATGAGCCACCGCACCCAGTCTTGAATGTGATTTTTTAAAAAAGATTCATGGGGCCGGGTGCAGTGGCTCACGCCTGTAATCTCATCACTCTGGGATACTGAGGAGGGCAGATTAGGAGGTCAGGAGTTCAAGAGCAGCCTGACCAACATAGTGAAACCTGTCTCTACTAAAAATGCAAAAAATTAGCCAGGCGTGGTGGCGTGGGCCTGTAATACCAGCTACTCAAGAGGCTGAGGCAGAAGCATAGCTTGAACCACAGTGGCGGAGGTTGCATGCCATTGCACTCCAGCCTGGGCAACAGAGCAAGACTCCGTCTCAAAAAAAAAAAAAAAAACAGAGGCCGGGCGCAGTGGCTAACTCGTGTAATCCCAACACTTTGGGAGACCAAAGTGGGCCTGGGCCTAGGAGTTCCAGACCAGCCTGGGCAGCACAGTGAGATTCCCTTCCCAATCTCCCCCACCCCCACCATCTCTACAAAAAAATAAAAAGCCAGGAGTGCTGTTGCATGCCTGTAGATCCGGTTAGTCAGAAGCTGAGGTGGGAGGATCCCTTGGGCCTGCGAGTTCCAGGCTGCATGAGTTGAGATCGCACTCCAGCCTGGATCAGGGAGAGAGATCCTGTCTTAAAAACAAACAAGCAAACAAACAAAAACCCACCCCACTGTTTCCTAGAATTATTCCGTCTGATTATGTACCATGGAAGGTTGTTTACTGTTTTTGGCTTTGTTTTTTAATTGTTTTGTAGAGATGGGGGTCTTATCATGTTACCCAGGCTGCTCTTGAACTGGATTCAAGCAATCCTCCTGCTTTGGCCTCCCAAGTGCTGGGATTGCAGGTGTGAGCCACCAGGCTCAGTCTATTGTATTTTTATGCACAAATACCTTTATTCCTTCTTTAGAAAAACAGCCCCTGGGCCGGGCATGGTGGCTCACGCCTGTAATCCCAGCACTTTGGGAGGCCAAGTCAGGCGGATCAACTGAGGTCGGGAGTTCGAGACCAGCCTGACCAACATGGAAAAACCCCATCTCTACTAAAAATACAAAACTAGCTGGGTGTGGTGGCACATGCCTGTAATCCCAGCTACTCAGGAGGCTAAGGCAGGAGAATCGCTTGAACCCAGGAGGCAGAGGTTGCAATAAGCTGCAATCGCGCCATTGCACTCCAGCCTGGGCAACAAGAGCGAAACTCTGTCTCAAAAATAAATAAATAAATAATAAATAATAATAAATAATAAAATTATTTTAAAAAAATAATATCGATAGGGTCTTGCCATGTTGCCCAGGCTGGTCTCAAACTCCTGAGCGCAAGTGATCCACCCACCTCTGCCTCCTGAGTGTTGGGATTACAGGATGAGCCACCTCACCCGGCTGTTTCATAATACAATGTAACATTCCTCAGAAAACCTCAACATTACCTAGATTGTTTTACACACCTAAACCATCCATTTAGGTAATATTTGTATCAGTGGGGCATTCCTACATCACATTAATCCTTTTCCTAGTTTCATTCTTGAAGTTAGTCAAAGCACTGCAGTTCTTTAACTATTGCTCTCTCTAGCCTCTCATCTTTTAGTACTGATGGTTGTCCTGTACTTGGCTAATGAGAAATTAATTTCTTAATACAGTATGAAAGAATTATGAACATGCCTCTTCCTTCCCAGAATGTCCTAACAGCATTCTAGAGGAAACAGAAAATCATGAAATGTTGAAAAAGAAAAGAAAGCTGAACATAGCTGTTTGGCTTGACCTACAGTACACATATACACAGCACATACATAAATACATATTAAAGACTAGTATTTGTTAGCATAGACTACTTATTTATATTAAAAATAGATTATTGGTGTGGCAGAGTGGAACGCTGGGGTCCAGGAGGTGGACTCTGAGGTCTGCCCACTTCTTACCCTGCCTTAAAAACAACAAAAAAAAACAAAATAGATTAATGTGCAGAAGGTTTAAATTTGTTTTTCCTTTCTTGTTTTAACGTTTTCACATCCAAGCTCAAATGGTGATAATGACTTAAAAGTGAAACTGAAATGGTGAGAGAAGTAAGATTAAAAAGGGAACTTTTTCTTTAATATTTATCTGGAAATACCAAATGTAGAAAATGCAGATACATTTTGAAAACTGCTGTAAAAGGCTTATGAATTACTCCCCTTTCCTAAACTAATAATATTGTTAAAATTTAACAATAGTAACATGTTAATAACTAATATTTCATATTAGGAAATATTACAATATTTGAATTAAGTAGTTTTCATATTCAAACAATCTGAGAATGTAATCTAAATTTAACACAGATTTCTAGAGGCAGAAACTTATGTGGGTGAATGTGATTTCAAAAAGAATCAGCAGGAATAAAATTTCTCTGCACAGTAAAATCTCCCTGATTTGGACTGACATTTAGTGAAAAGAATTGGTTGCCTGTTCTTAGAGAAAGCGTGTTCAGTAGAAAGTAGAATAGTCTATGGAAATAGTATACAGTACTATTATTTTTTCATGGTAACCAGATTAACAAAGCCTGGCCTTGTACTGGCCCTGCTTTCATAGGAATAAATAGTATGTAATTAGCTTATTGAACACCTGTCTCCAAGACAGGCATGTCTGTGAATCAGGATTTGAAAGCAATTGGTTATAAATTTTAAAACTGCTTCTGTTTACTATTACTTGCTTAGAAATTTCTTTAGTACAACTATAGACTTTGTTTTGTTTTGTTGGTAGAGATGGGGGTCTAGTTCTGTTGCCCAGGCTGGTCTCAAAGTCCTGGCCTCAAGCAATCCTCCCACCTCAACCTCCCAAAGTGCTGGGATTACCGGCATGAGCCACGAAGCCTGACCTAGACTTTGTATTCAGAGTCAAAAAAAGTTTATTGAAAAAAAAAAAGTTTATTGAGGTTTATTAGGAATTATACAGTATAATATGCATTGTCTTTCAAGCAGTTATCTATGCTTGGTTCAACAGTAATTTTCTTTTTTTTTGAGTCAGAGTTTTGCTCTTTTTTTTTGGAGACGGAGTTTCACTCTTGTTGCCCAGGCTGGAGTGCAATGGCGCGATCTCGGCTCCCTGCAACCTCCGCCTCCCGGGTTCAAGCAATTCTCCTGCCTCAGCCTCCCAAGTAGCTGGGATTACAGGTGTGCACCACCATGCCTGGCTAATTTTTTGTATTTTTAGTAGAGATGGGGTTTCACCATGGCCAGGCTGGTCTTGAACTTCTGACCTCAGGTGATCCGCCTGCCTCGGCCTCCCAGAGTGCTGGGATTACAGGCGTGAGCCACAGCGCCCAGCCTAGGAGTTTTGCTCTTGTTGCTCAGGCTGGAGTGCAATGGCAAGATCTCAGCTCACTGCAACCTCCACCTCTCAGGTTCAAGCAATTCTCCTGCCTCAGGCTCCTGAGTAGCTGGCATTACAGGCATGCACCACCATGCCCAGCTAATTTTGTATTTTTAGTAGAGATGGGGTTTCTCCATGTTGGTCAGGCTGGTCTCGAACTCCTGACCTCAGGTGATCCACCAGCTTCAGCCTCCCAAAGTGCTGGGATTACAGGCGTGAGCCACTGCGCGCGGCCTCAACAGTAATTTTCATAGCTTCTTAACAGAAGAAAGTCAACTTAGTGAGGCTTTACAGAATTTATATTCTATCTTTCAGGAACTATATCATCTTTTTTTTTTTTTTTTTTGAGATGGAGTCTTGCTCTGTCGCCCAGGCTGGAGTGCAGGGGCATGATCTCGGCTCACTGCAACCTCTGCCTCCTGGGTTCAAGCATTTCTCCTGCCTCAGCCTCCCGAGTAGCTGGGACTACAGGCACATGCCACCATGCCAGGCTAATTTTTTGTATTTTAGTAGGGACAGGGTTTTACTGTGTTGCCCAGGCTGGTCTCGAACTCCTGAGCTCAGGCAATCCGCCCGCCTAGGCCTCCCAAAGTGCTGGGATTACAGGTGTGAGCCACTGCGCCCGGCCCCTATATAGTCTTTATAATTATTGTTTAATTCTTTTGTGAAGAATCTATAGATCTTTATAATCATTTAATTCTTTTGAGAAGAACCTTGTTAAGACAAAAATCACCAAGACTAAAGGAGAACACATATACTCTACAGAGCTTCTATTTTCTTCTTAGAGATCTTCCTGAGACAGATTAATTCTCTCCATAACTTAATCAATTTAAAAAATATGCATAAAATCATAGCATGACCTGGAGAGAATCCATGCTTTATTCACCAACTAGGCCCGCTTTCCCTGTACTCTACCATTCCACACCTATACACACCAAATGAAGCTGCAGAAGATAAAAAAGATAAAAATGCAAATACCTAAATATGTCTTTTTTTATGTACATTTCCAACTTTTGTGTATTCCAAGAATTTACGATGTAATGTCTATGTTTCTGGCAAAAAAGAACTTTTTCTCTATTTGTAGTTGGTGTCTAGAGCAAATCTTTTTTTTTTTTTTTTTTTTTTTTTTTTTTTTTTTTTTTGAGACGGAGTCTTGCTCTGTCCCCCAGGCTGGAGTGCAGTGGCGCGATCTCGGCTCACTGCAAGCTCCGCCTCCCGGGTTCACGCCATTCTCCTGCCTCAGCCTCCCGAGTAGCTGGGACTACAGGCGCCCGCCAACACACCCGGCTAATTTTTTGTATTTTTAGTAGAGACGGGGTTTCACTGTGTTAGCCAGGATGGTCTCGATCTCCTGACCTCGTGATCCGCCCGCCTCGGCCTCCCAAAGTGCTGGGATTACAGGCTTGAGCCACCGCGCCCGGCCTAGAGCAATTCTAATGTAAAGAAGTTTTGCATTTATTTGGTACTGTTGAGTGGCTGAGCAGCAAGGCTGATATTTCCACTGAGTGGAGATACACAAAGATGACTTAGGAGTCCCAGTCGTCAGGATCTGAGTATTGGTGGATCACATATCAAATCCGCCCGCCTCGGCCTCCCAAAGTGCTGGGATTACAGGCTTGAGCCACCGCGCCCGGCCTAGAGCAATTCTAATGTAAAGAAGTTTTGCATTTATTTGGTACTGTTGAGTGGCTGAGCAGCAAGGCTGATATTTCCACTGAGTGGAGATACACAAAGATGACTTAGGAGTCCCAGTCGTCAGGATCTGAGTATTGGTGGATCACATACAAAGCAGAAAGCATTAGGAAGAGCAAATCAGTTACTTTGAGCTTCAGATGCAAATAATTTCCAAATTGTCACTGGCCAAAATGCTTTAAACATTCAGGGTTTTGTCACAATTTCAATATAACGGGGGGAGGGGGGAGCGGGACCCCACAGCTCTATTCCTTTGTCTTTCGTACTCCAAGAACTCAGACCGTAGTGGTGACAAACTGGTAACTGGTTCAGAAGAAGCTGGAGGGGGCGTGCAGGACAGGAGGCTTTACCACCAGTCCCTGGGTGCGTCATCCTTCCTAAGGTCTGTGGTGTAAAAACCACCACTCAGAATGACGGGGTTCACGGACTTTTCACCATGGCCAAACCTTCGATTACCTCTGATGAGCCCCAAAGATCACAGAGTAGCTGACTAGGCCAGGTCCCCCAACAGAAAGGCGCGACGGCTGCATCAGCGGTTAAATTGTACAGCCTTTCGTAGGCCGATCTAATGCATCCGTACTAAGGTTGTTAAGGCTGAGGGTCCCTAGACTGGGGAAAACGAAAGGAGGCAGAGGGTAGGGAGACGGGAAGGAAGACAAGGAGGGTGTAGAAAACCGGGAGACGAGGGGGCGGGACAGCATGGGGAAGGCCTCAGGTTTACGGGAGAGATCGTGGCGTTTCCATGGAAACGTATCCCTCCGCCCAAGATCCGCCTGTTAGTCTCTGCAGTTCCTTCCGCGTCGTTCCACGGCTGTTTCCGCCCAGCTCCTTTGTGCCGCGCAGAACAACGAGATGACGCATGCGCAAAGCTCAGCTGCCGCATATATAAATGCGAGCCCGGGTTCTTCCTCGTAGTGCCGCCGGGACTGTTGGCGGGTCAGGGTGTGTGTTAGCTTTTGTGTCACTCTAGCCTTGGGAGCTGCGAGCTGAAGAGCCGAGCACGCGCGTCGGTCATCATGTCGCGTTACGGGCGGTACGGAGGAGGTAAGAAGCTAGAGTCCGGTGAGGGACGTTGGCGTGGGTGTAGTGAGCACTGCGAGGCCGTAGGGTTGGCGCGGCGGTTGGGAGACGGTTATTCCGCGTGCGTAATGGCGGCTTCGGCGCACGCCATACGAAGCCGGAGGCAGCGGAGGCCGGGTGCTGAAGGGAGACAGGGCATGGCGGGTGTACATCTCTACCGAGTTCCGTACTCTTGGGCATTTTTGTGGCCCAATCCAGCCTGAAGCAGGGTTGAGATGACGGTTTTCGCGTTGCCTTTCTCGGAGCCGCCCGCCGGCCCCCCTCCCCCCGCCCTCGGCGGCGGCTGCCATTTTGCGCACATTGACGACCGTGGTGGCGCATTTCCTCAGCGCTTTCCCGCCACTTCAGCGGACAGATCTGGCCGCAGCTGTAAGATCGTGGTTGTGTTTGAGACGGAACGAAATTGGTAGCTGTGAGCTGCGTGTTCTCGTCAAACAATCGGTTAAATTGCGGAATGGGAATGGGGACGTAATCAACGACTGGCTTTTTTTTTTTTAGTTATTTCGAGCGCGGTTTATGGCTCTGGGGCGGGGAGCTGGAGTCTTGGGCGAGCCTGTGCCTGGGACGGTTGCCGCGGAGGACGAGAGGCGGCGCAGCCCTGCTCTCCTGGCCCGGCCCCTACCGAGGCGACGCCGCTGCCGCTGCGGGCCCGCGCGCTCCCGGTGCGCCCGGCGCTGCCGGGACTCATGGGCGGGGCCGGGTCGGGTCCCGCCCCAAGCCTCGGTGTATCCTACCACGCATCTCTGCTTGTGTTCGGGAGGGTCACCCCGCATTATTTAGAACGTTAAGAACTTTGTCAAAAGTCTAGTTTTTCAGGGATTTGCGGGCTTTCACCAGTTTTAGGACTAAGTTCAGTGTGGGATAGAGGGCATTAAATGTGCGTTACCCAATCTTGAGGATGGCCCGTTTTAAGGCAAATAAGTAATTCAAACTTGGGCCAGATTTTGCATAACGTGCATTCTTCTATTTGCGTTTTTAAACAGAAACCAAGGTGTATGTTGGTAACCTGGGAACTGGCGCTGGTAAAGGAGAGTTAGAAAGGGCTTTCAGTTATTATGGTCCTTTAAGAACTGTATGGATTGCGAGAAATCCTCCAGGATTTGCCTTTGTGGAATTCGAAGATCCTAGAGATGCAGAAGATGCAGTACGAGGACTGGATGGAAAGTAAGTAAGATGTTATGAAACTTCTGTTCATTAAAATATACTGTGGCTAGATAATGAACTTAGTGCTAAGTTTGGATTCTGAAGTCTGGAAGAGGTTTTAAATAGCTGGTCATAGTGTTACATGCTAAAGGTACACGAAGGTTAAAGAAGATAGCAGAGATGGAGTTAGGGCTTAGTAAAGACCGCCAAAGTTTCTGAGGGGGAAGGAGTGGTTGGAAAGAGTTCTTTGTAAATCTAGAAGTCCTGAATATATTTTTAACTTTAGAATTTTGTTAATTTGCTTTTATTAGAGTGATTTGTGGCTCCCGAGTGAGGGTTGAACTGTCGACAGGCATGCCTCGGAGATCACGTTTTGATAGACCACCTGCCCGACGTCCCTTTGATCCAAACGATAGATGCTATGAGTGTGGCGAAAAGGGACATTATGCTTATGATTGTCATCGTTACAGCCGGCGAAGAAGAAGCAGGTATTTATTTTAATAAAGGAATGGTTGGTATTCTAGTTAATCAAGTAATTCTTTTATTAGCAAGGCAGAAACTAGTGTTTTTCTATAAACTTGAATGTTAATTGTACAGGTGTATTTTACAATTTTTGTTTAATTAAAAAAATGTTACTATATTAATAATCAACCTGGTCAAAACCTTTCAGGTTTCTTCGTTTGAGTCAGTCGCCTTGATTCAGAATGTCACGAGCCTTATGATATGCTGAGGCGCCTTGCAAATCCGACAATTAAGATCCTCCTAGACCTTGAGGTGATCAGCATAAGAGGCCAGATCCCCTCGAGTCATCTACACCTAGCTTCACCTTATTCTTTAAAGGGCAGAAAATTTGAGACGGTGATCGCCGTAACAGTAAATTTGGCTTACAATTGGGGGCCCCCCTCCGGTTTAGAAAGAGGAACACCAGATTGACCACATTCCCAACTAGAAAAATCTTCTTGCGTCAATCAAGCCTCACCTGGCTCATTTGGCTGTCAGTTTGATCGTCGTTAGATTGAAGAAAACATCTAGATGCAGCGATCGGCTATAGATACTTCTAGATCGTCTAGATCTACTAGACCATGGGCCAAAGAGGGTCGACCTGCAAACTTGCAAGGTTTATTTTAAATACACATTACAGTGTTTTATATTATGTAATTCTAAGTTGTAATTCAGCTTTTAACAAATCTTTTTTTAGGTAGTAAAAAAAAAAAAATACTCAACAACTAATAGGCCCAGAGTTTATTTCCAAATGAGACACTAAATTTAAATAGTTTTGAGATTTGATTTCAGCAGAGGCACACAAACTCTTAAAAATGAGTTATTGTCTGACATTTTGTTTTTTCTCTAACTTGAAAAATAGGTCACGGTCTAGATCACATTCTCGATCCAGAGGAAGGCGATACTCTCGCTCACGCAGCAGGAGCAGGGGACGAAGGTGAGATCTCGTTTAATTGAAGTCTTTCTGTATTATTATTAAATTCACTGATAGTCCAACACAGAAAAAGCTCATTATTTTTTTGGAGACAGGGTCTTGCTCTGTCACCCAGGCTGGAGTACAGTGGCATAACCACGACTCACTGCATCCTTGATGACCTCTTGGGTTTAAGCAGTCCTCCTGCCTCAGCCTCCCGAGTAGCTGGGACTGTAGGCACTGCCACCATACCCAGCTAATTTTTATTTTTGTAGAAATGGTCTTGCACTGTTTCCCAGGCTGGTCTCAAGCTCCTGGGCTCAAATGATCCTCCCACAGTGCTGGGATTACAGGCATGAGCCACTGCACCGTTCCCCAGTTGAAGTCTTAACAGGCCAAAAAAAAAAAAAAAAAAAAACTGTGGAGATGGACTTAAAGTTGTTTATTGTAGGTCAAGGTCAGCATCTCCTCGACGATCAAGATCTATCTCTCTTCGTAGATCAAGATCAGCGTCACTCAGAAGATCTAGGTCTGGTTCCATAAAAGGATCGAGGTATTTCCAGTATGTAACACTTTTTTTCCTTACTTGTGTTTGGATTGTTCACATCTTAGCAGTAGAGTGTCTTAAAGACATAATTCAAATGGATTGCTTCAGGGAATATTTGAGATGTAAAAGTTTGGAATTTATATGTAACTTGTAAAAAAAACTAAAGAACCAGAGCTTTACTCTTTGTAGAAAGCCTTAAAAGGAGCTAGAATGGGAAAAATTGTAAAATAAGTATTGCAACATGTAATTAACAATATTGTTATCTGTACCAACGATAAAACCGTGGTACAGAATGCTACTGGGAGTTAAATGGCTGTTTAATAGCACAAAACCTTTAAATGCAGGAATTCTGAATCTTGTGGTCTATTTGAGAAAGCTATGAACCATCTCTTTAGATACATTTAAAAGATAGATATGTCAGTCTGATTTGGTTTGTCTGACAGATTGATGGCTCTCAAACCTAACTTGATGATCCAGGAATAAAACCTTACTAAGTGGGGGTGGCTTTCTTTTCGTCTGGCCTTATCACCTGAATTAGTCTCAGTTCAGGGGTCTGGTTATTTTCATCTTGCCTTAGCCTCCTGAGTAGCCGGGACTGCCATTCTGTACCACAGTGCCCAGCTGAGGGATCTGTGCCTTAAGTGA
Source organism: Nomascus leucogenys (assembly GCF_006542625.1). Classification (NCBI taxonomy): domain Eukaryota; kingdom Metazoa; phylum Chordata; class Mammalia; order Primates; family Hylobatidae; genus Nomascus; species Nomascus leucogenys. The sequence goes on from NC_044399.1 coordinate 48,058,981, forward strand.
GGTTAGTTTTTTTTTTTTTTTTTTTTTTTTTTTTTTTTTTTTTTGAGACGGAGTCTCGCTCTGTCGCCCAGGCTGGAGTGCAGTGATGCGATCTTGGCTCACTGCAAGCTCCGTCTCCCGGGTTCACGCCATTCTTCTGCCTCAGTCTCTCTGAGTAGCTGGGACTACAGGTGCCCGCCACCATGCCCGGCTAATTTTTTTGAATTTTTAGTAGAGACGGGGTTTCACCGTGGTCTCGATCTCCTGACCTCGTGATCCGCCCGCCTCAGCCTCCCAAAGTGCTGGGATTACAAGCGTGAGCCACCGCGCCCGGCCAAGTGAGGTTAGTTTTGCTTCCTTCATACCAGTCTCATCAAATGAAAACCATGTATTTCCCTTGGATATTACACAGTGTTTGAGAATGTTACTCCTATACGGAAACTAACCAATTGAGTGATAGAAACAAGTAATTGAAATGGTGGTTCCTTATGTCTGGTAACAGTTTGTTTGAAAGTGTTTTAGAGTAAGGCAAGTGTTGCATCTTGTTTAGTTTTAGCTTCTCTGCGCCTAACCTAATACAGTGTTGAGTAGTTAAGGAAATTCCTTTGGACTGATTGATATAATTGTGTTTTTCACTTTTTTTAATTAAGATCCCCGTCGAGGTCAAGATCAAGATCCAGGTCTATTTCACGACCAAGAAGCAGGTAGGGTAAAAATTTGATTATGCTTTTCTAGTTATATGGCACCAATATCCAAAGAGTTCAAAGTGTTTTTAATTGTTGAAGTTTTAAGTGTTAACTCTAAACTTAGGTGTCAGTGGGAACACAGTACCTTATTTATGTATGTCCTATTTATTACTGGCTGACTTTCCCTAAACAAGGGAATGTAAAACTATAGTGAGAAAGAAGCTTGTGACTTGGGGGATTATATTAAAGAGGCCCTTGTTAGAACTGATAGGTGCATGGAGAAGCATCCCGAAATTAATGTGCTTAAAGCAGAATGTAAAAGATTAATCATGGTGTAGTAATTGACTCATTTTTTGAAAAACAGTTGTTGAAAGATTGGCCTTTGTTAGCAACAACTGGTAGGATGTTTTTCAGTTTAAGTGCAGTCTGACATTTTAAGCTTAGGACATTTGGGGGTTTGTTTTGGTATTGGTGACTACAAGAAAGGGATTGGTTAGTACTCTTTATTTAATAGAATTTCTCATGTTTTGACAGCCGATCAAAGTCCAGATCTCCGTCTCCAAAAAGAAGGTAAGCTAAATGTTTTGTTGCCAAATCTTGCCTGTCAAGTGTGGCCTCTGCAGAATTTGTTTGCTTACTGCTTTGCAGTCTTTGAGCTCTTTGGAGAATTGGTGCTATATAGATTAAAATACTATGCTAAGTTTCTGAAATAATTTTTTTTTTAATTCAAGAACATTAGTTTATACTTTTGCTGGAAATATTTAGTCATAAAATGTTAGGGTGATTATTAAGATGTGATTGGTCCTGTGAGTACTTGGTAGAAATTTTTCTAAGAAATATGCCTTTTCCCCACATGTACAGTAGATACAAAGGAGAAAAGTCTTGCAAATAAGTTACCTGCCTAGTGCTACATAATGACCAGAAAACTTAAGATAGTTGTCATATTTAACTGCAAGTTGACCTTCCAATTTTGATGAGGAGGATAGTCTAATTTTTTTTTTTTTTTTTTGAGTTGGAGTTTTCGTTCTGTCATCCAGGCTGAGGTGCAGTGGCTCAATCTTGGTTCACTGCAGCCTCTGCTCCCCAGGTTCAAGCAATTATCCTGTCTCAGCCTCTTGAGCAGTTGGGATTACAGGCGCCCACCACCATGCCTGGCTAATTTTTTGTATTTTCAGTAGAGACAGAGTTTGACCATGTTGGCCAGGTTGGTCTCAAACTCCTGACCTCAGGTGATCCACCTGCCTCGGCCTCCCAAAGTGCTGGGGTTACAGGCGCAAGCCACCGTGCCTGGCCAGGATAGCCTAATCTTAAGCCAGGGACAAAAGATGAATATATGTAAGTCTCATGTCATTTTTAGGTGTTTGCTCTGGGAAATTAGTACCTTAGGCCACCTTTGAATTTATTGAAAGTTAGTACATGTACATGAGAGTTTCAATTGACACTAATTGGATCCAAACCTAATGTTTTTCTTTTTAGTCGTTCCCCATCAGGAAGTCCTCGCAGAAGTGCAAGTCCTGAAAGAATGGACTGAAGCTCTCAAGTTCACCCTTTAGGGAAAAGTTATTTTGTTTACATTATTATAAGGGATTTGTGATGTCTGTAAAGTGTAACCTAGGAAAGATAATTCAACCATCTAATCAAAATGGATCTGGATTACTATGTAAATTCACAGCAGTAAGATAATATAAATTTTTGTTGAATGTATTAACATCCTATGGTCTGAAAATGTGGGTTTTTATTTGGCACATTTAAATAAAACATTTCTAACTAGATTTTTGATTTGTGTTCAATATTAACACTTCTTAATTTGATAAATTTCAGAGTCAGACGTTATAATTGTTAACCTTATTCATGCATACCTACGTTCAGAATTGAAAGGTGTTGGTTAAGTCTTGAACATCACTATTCTATACATAAAACTTGGCCAGGATCTTTAGGGACTTTGAAAATTCCATTTTACCCTTGTAGCTTTGGGTAAGGTGACCTGAGTCCCCTATAACACAGCATGAATGCATCATGACAGATCCTTAAGTTGGCTAATCCGTTTGAAGTTGGCGTTAGTAGGTATTGTATGAACAGTAGTGAAGCTAGTAGGACCACGGATTTGTCTAAATGAGCATGACAGGAACTAAGCAAAACTGATTAAATGTATGAGAAATAGGGAGAAACTGATTTCTGGATGATAGTATAAATTGCAGCTTTCAGGCTGCTAGGTGGCATAGTGTCAATTAGAGAACTCCCCAAGATAATGGGGAGTTCTACTCAATGGTCTTTTGTTTCTTTGCTTTCTACATTAGTTAACCACTTTTATACCAAAAAATGCATGTGTGAGGAATTGTCTGAAATTGGGACAAAACACCTTCATGTAAACCAGCTTTGCAAAATTTTCCAGCCCAGATACTCTTCATCTATTCAAATGGATTGTCTTATTCTGAGCAAAGACCTGTTAATCTTCAAGCTAGGTTTTGCAGTTCCCAACCACAACATTCTTCTATTTTGCCAGGCTGGTGCAAAGTAATTAAAGATGTCAATCAGAAATGTCTATCAGACTAAAGTGGTTTTGTAAATCTCAGCTATATTTAGCAGCACTCCATGTAGCTTGTATTTTTTGGTAGCATCTGGTAGACCTTAGAATGTTATAGCCAGTAGGTTCTTTACTGGAATTTTAAATATCTTAAGAATAGGGCAGTAACAGTTACTTTTGAGAGTTTTCTGGTCAAGCTTTTACCAGGCATTCTCTAGCCTTGGTCCAAAAAAAAAAAATACCTGCTGGTTGCACAGATACCTAGGCTTGTCCATTTTATGCATTTCAGCAAAGTCATTGGATACCATTGCAACTTGGGAATACTGGTCTGCATCAAGTTTATTCGGTAGTTTGATCGCTAGTATGTTGGAAGTTATTTGGATTCTTTGTTTTTGGAATTTTGACTGGCTGAATTATGGTTGGTATAAAGTTATGTGTATAATTGGCAGGCTTATTTATCTGTTGCACTTGGTTAGCTTTAATTGTTCTGTATTATATAAAGATAAGTTTACTCAACAATAAATCTGCAGAGATTGAACAAATAATCCTGATACTTAATTTTTGGAAGTGGGAGCTCTCAGCCAAAAGTAGGAGGCATTAATCCTGTAGCTTTAGGATGGGCAGCTAGCAGTGTCCTAGAAATGAGTATTGAAAGGATAAAAAGGTGTGGAGGAGGGGTAGGGGCAAAAATGGTTTTAAACAAATTCTACACTTGTGGGGAAAAGGGCTGTTTGGGCCAATACCTCTTACATCACGTGCAGCTTGGCACCCCTGTTACCGATAGATGCATTTCAAAATAAGGTTTGGTGCATTCCCCACTTGTTGTCTGTGATTGGAACTGCCAAATTGATTGTTACTGATTTGAAGTGCTGGTCCAGACTCATTCCTTCTAAACTTCTAGCCTAGCACTGATGAGTAATCAGTTTTTATTTTTAATTTTTAAAATTTTTTTGCTTGGTGCAGTGGCTCATGCCTGTAATCCCCCAGCTACTTGGGAGTCTGAGGCAGGAGAATCGCTTGAACCTGATTGAGTAGAGGTTGCAGTGAGCCAAGATTGTGCCACTGTACTCCAGCCTGGGTGACAGAGAAAGACTCTGTCTCAAAAAAAATTACTTAGTATTGCAGTGAATAACTGTACAGTACATCATTGGCAGGTGAACATGCTTATTTAGATCATCCTCGGAAATGGGTATGTGCCTTATAATTTTTGCTGGGTACTGTTGGTTTGCCTTCATGGCAGTGCGTAGGAGTACATGTTTGTATCAGTTCCTACCTGATGGGCTATCAAACTTGATTTTTACCAATCTCAAGTTGAAAAATGGTGTTTCAGCATGGATTTTTTTTCTAAGACGGAGTCTCGCTTTGTTGCCCAGGCTGGAGTGCAGTGGCGTGATCTCGGCTCACTGCGCCCTTTGCTTCCTGGGTTCAAGTGATTCTCCTGCCTCAGCCTCCCAAGTAGCTGGGATTACAGGTGCCTGCCACCACGCCCTGCTAATTTCTACTTTTAGTAGAGACAGGGTTTTGCCATGTTGGGCAGGCTGGCCTTGAACTACTGACCTTAGGTGATCTGTCTGCCTCGGCCTCCCAAAGTGCTGGGATTACAGGCGTGAACCACCACGCCTGGCCTCAGCATAGATTTTTATTTTTTTTGAGGCAGGTTCTCTGTCGCACAGGCTGGAGTGCCATAGTACAATCAGCTTACTGCAGCCTCTGAACTCCTGGGCTCAGTGATTCTGCCACCTCAGTCTCCCAAGTTGCTGGGACTACAGACGTGCACCACCACACTTGGCTATTTTTTTTTCTTAATTTTTCTTAGAGATCTCGCCTTGTTGCCCAGGCTGTTCTTGGACTCCTGGGATTAAGTGATCCTTCCATTTTGGCCTCCCAAAGTGCTGGGATTCCAGGTGTGAGCCACCGTGCCCGGCCATTTTACATTTTGAAGTGTTTGAAAAAGAATAAAAATTGTAACATTTTATGACATGTAAGTTGTGTGAAATTTAAATTGTAGTGTTTATAAAGTTTTATGGAAATAGCTATGACTTGTTTGCTTATGGGCTGTGACTGTTTTTGTGCTAACAGTAGTGGAGTTGAGTAGTTGTGACAAAGTCCGACAAAGCCTATAATATCTACTCTCTCCTTTTCATTTTACAGAAAATATTTGCCAGCCCCTGGTTTAGATATTTGTCTTCAACTTTACAACTTTCAAAACAATTTTATCTCTGGGGATCTTGGGTACCAAGATTATTTGTAGGGTTGCCAGGGCCTTACCAAGATAGACTTTTGGTCTGGGAAGCCTGATTTCTCCAGGACTCTTTTCTTGAAGTGCTTTGTGAAGCTAGGGGGCAAATTCTAGCCCAACACATTTACGCACTTACCATAAAATTGATGAATGAGACCATACTAGGGAAAGCTTTTACTTTAGGGTAGTGGGCAGACTAAAGTCACCCAGGGTGCTTAAAGACATTCAAATGAAAGAATCACTGAGGGTGAAACCTGGGTATTAATCTAAAAATTTCGCCTGGTGATTTTTTCTGAAACAGCATCTGTCACCCAGGCTGGAGTGCAGTGGCATGATCGCTGCCTTTACTCCCTGGGCTCAGGTGATCCTCCTGCCTCTGCCTCCTGAGTAGCTGGGACTACAGGCACATGCCACCCCACCCAGCTAACTTTTGTATTTTTTTTCTTAAAGATGGGGTTTCACCATGTTGCTTAGGTGGGTCTCGAACTCCTGGGCTTAAGCATTCCACCGGCCTTGGCCTCCGAAAGTGCTAGGATTACAGGTGTGAGCCACAGTGCCTCACCTCTCCCCTGGTTCTTCTAATATGCAACCAGAATTGAAAACCACTGCTCTGGAAGTGGTGTTAGTTACTGGAAGATTGGCCTGGTTTATTCTACTATAATAAAGAAGTAGCAGCACTCACATGTGAATCAAAGAAGGATTCTACTATGCGTCCTCTAGGTTTCTCTGATTGTCTCCAAATGATCCCATGCTGGAAAGGAAACAACAAAAACCCAGAAACTGCATTTTAATTTATGTTAGTACCAGTAGAGGTCGCTGTGCTCAAAGAAATAATCATCTTAAAAAAGTTAACGTTCTATTCAGAAATTTTGTTTTTTTGTTTTTTTGGTTTTTTTTGAGACAGAGTTTTGCTCTTGTTGCCCAGGCTGGAGTGCAGTGGCACGATTTTGGTTCACCGCAACCTCCGCCTCCCGGGTTCAAGCTATTTTCCTGCCTCAGCCTCTTGAGTAGTTAGGATTATAGGCATGTGTCACCATGCCTGGCTAATTTTGTATTTTTAGTAGAGATGGGGTTTCTCCATGTTGATCAGGCTGGTCTCAAATTCTCAACCTCAGGTGATCCACCCGCCTCAGCCTCCCAAAGTGCTGGAGTTACAGGTGTGAGCCACCATGCCTGGCCCTCTATTAAGGAATTTTGAAGAAGTATTTACCAGGTCTGTATGACGACCTAAACTCCCCTATACCCCGTCACAAAATAAGCCCTGGCGGGGCACTGAAGGAGAAGGACAGCATTTTGTGTGTGTGTTTTTTTGGTGGTTGGTTTTTGTTTTTGTTTGTTTTTGAGATGGAGTCTTGCTCAGCCACCCAGGCTGGAATGCAGTGGCATGATCTTGGCTCACTGCAACCTCCTCCACCTCCTGGGTTCAAGTGATTTCTCCTGCCTCAGCCTCCCAAGTAGCTGGGATTACAGGTGTGCGCCACCATGCCCGGCTAATTTTGTATTTTTAGTAGAGATGGGGTTTTGCCATGTTGGCCAGGCTGGTTTCAAACCCCTGACCTCAGGTGATCCACCCGCCTTGGCCTCCCAAAGTGCTGGGATTATAGGCATGAGCCACCATGCCTGGCCTAAATATTTTTTTTAGTATAAAAAATTAAGTCTTAATTCCTCTTGATTTTTTAAAACTTTTTTAGTTAGTGGTTGAATCTTAATTTATCACAATCTAGTTCTGATTAATACTCTGGTAAAATATAGAAATTACACTCCAATGCTATTTCCTTTTACTCTTCCCTCTTTTAAACTCGATACTGTGTTGTAAGTATTGCTTTGCGCAATCTTACATCTTTTTTTTTTTTTGAGACAGAGTCCCACTCTTGCCAGGCTGGAGTGCAGTGGCGTGATCTCGGCTCACTGCAGCCTCTGCCTCCTGGGTTCAAGCAGTCCTCCTGCCTCAGCCTCCCGAGTAGCTGGGACTACAGGCACATGCCACCACGCCCGGTTAATTTTTGTAATTTTAATAGAGACGGGGTTTCACCATGTTGGCCAGGATGGTCTCGATCTCTTGACCTTGTGATCCGCCTGCCTCAGCCTCCCAAAGTGCTGGGATTACAGGCGTGAGCCACCATGCCCGGCCAATCTTATGTCTTTTAAGAGAATAAATGAAAAAATACAACGTCTTTCTTATTAATCCATATATTTACTATTTCTGATCTTTATTTCTTTCCATGGATTCTGGTGTAATTTCAGTATGAAGGACTTCCTCTAGTATTTCTCATAAGGCAGGCTTGCTAGCAATGAATTCCCTAGTCTTTATTTCACCTTTGCTTTTGAAGGATAGTTCTGGGTGATAATTGAATCTCTGGTTTTGAAGCACTTTGACCATGTCATTCCACGGCATTGTAGACTCCATTGTTCCAGATGAGAAGTCAGCTGTTAATTGTCTGGTGCTGGTGGTCCCCTGTAGCGAGGAGTCATTTTTCTCTTGCTGCTTTCAAATTTTGTTTGCTTTTGACATTCAACAGTTTAAATGTGTCAGCAGTTTGATGTATCTAGATGGGAATCCCTATTCTTGAAGTTTGTTGAGCTTCTTAGATTTATAGATTAATGGTTTTCATCAAATTTGGAAGTTTTTTGCCATTTTTTTTTTGTTCCTCTCTTTGGACTCCCATTACACATATGCTTATGTGCCTGTTTTCTCACAGGTCTCTGAGGTTCTGTTCAGTTTTCTTCAATCTCTTTTCTGTTTTTCAGATTGAATAATTCCTATTAATCTACCTTCAAGTTCACTTACTCTTCTGCTGTCTCAAATCTACTTCTGACCCTCTCTAGTTAACTTTTTGTTTTGTTTTGTTTTGAGACAGTTTCACTGTGTCACCCAGGCTGGAGTGCAGTGGCATGATCTTGGCTCACTGCAACCTCTGCCTCCCAGGTTCAAGTGATTCTCGTGTCTCAGCCTCCCAGTATTACAGGCACAGGCACGTGGTGATGCCTGGCTAATTTTTGTATTATTAGTAGAGATGGGGTTTCGCCAGGTTGACCAGGCTGGTCTTGAACTACTGTCCTCAAGTGATCTGCCCACCTCGGCCTCCCGAAGTGCTGGGATTACAGGTGTGAGCCATTGTGCCTGGCCTCTCTAGTTAACTTTTTATGCATTATTGTAGTGTTTTCAACAAACTTTTACTTGATTCCCTTTCTTTTTTTGAGGTAGTGTCTCACTCTGTCACCTAGGATGGAGTGCAGTGGCACGATCTCAGCTCACCACCTCCCAGGTTCAAGCAATTCTCCTGGCTCAGCCTCCCAAGTAGCTGGGATTACAGGTATGCACCACCACACCTGGCTAATTTTTGCATTTTTAGTAGAGATTGGGTTTTGCCATGTTGGCCAGGCTGGTCTCAAACTGCTGGCCTCAGGTGATCCACATGCTTCGGGCTCCCAAAGTGCTGGGATTACAGGTGTGAGCCATCAGGCCCAGCCTACTTGATTTCTTTTTATAATCTCCAGTTTTTTTGTTTTCGTTTTCAACATTCTTGTGTTAATCTTTTAAGAGACAGAGTCTCCCTGTGTTGTCCAGGCTGCAGTGCAGTTGGCTATTCACAGGTGGGATCATAGTATACTATAGTCTTGAACTCCTGGGCTCGAACAACCCTCCTGTCTCAGCCTCCCGAGTAGCTGGGACTACAGGCATGAACTACTATGCCCAGCTTCTTACGCTTATTTTAAAATTCTAGGGGGTTGCCTTGTGTCTGCACAGCTTAGGGGGCAGCCACTTTCTGGAGAGTTTGTGCTGACACCTCAACTAGTCCTCTGCTGATGGGTCTGTGTGTAGGTAGCTGAATAATTTTAATATTCAGGCTGCTTTCAAGTCTATCCTGAGTTTTACTTTTTGTTGAGCCCTTCATCTCTGTTGCACAGGCACCCAGCCTCCGATCAGCCAAAAATCTGCTTGCTGCAGCCACGACTGCAACGTCAGGCCAGTAGAGCCATAGGCCCTCCGTGCCTGCACAGCACTGGGATCGTTACTTCTATTGATGATGGTTTGGGTATGGCTGCCACTCACACCTCCAAATGGAGTGAACCGTCTTTCAACCACAGCTGCTTGCTCGTCCTCATGTTCTGTTTTGCCTCAGCAGAACCTTCACAATTACTGAGTTGGCGGAGTGAGGGGGATGCGAACAGCCCCAGGCAAGAACAGTACAGACTCCCACTATTCCTACTCAAAGCTCAGTAGTTTTTCAGACAACATATCTCAGACTGGAAGGTTTTATGTCTGTTTCCAGAGCACCAAAATTGTTTTGAGCTGGGAGTAGTGGTGTGTGCTTGTAGTTGCAGGTACTTAGGAGGCTGAGGCTGGAGGGGGGATTGCTTGAGGGCAGGAATTCAAGACCAACCTGGGCAACATAGCAAGACCCCCATCTCTATAAACAACAAAAAAAAGTTTTGTCAAATTTTTTCAGCATTTTAATTGCTTGAACTATAATAAGGAGAGGATTTGCTGACGTCCTTTCCTGACTATAGCTGGAAGTGCTGCCCAGAGCACGAGACTTTAATGATGATCTCTGTAACTGAGTTAAGCAGGAAATGCCTTGATTGGAAAAGGATTGCACTCCTGTCCAAACAGCCTCTTGAAAACTGGTGATCCAATTGCTTAAAATGGTTAAGAGTGAAAATGGGAACTGGCCAGGGACCAGGACACATGCTGGGCATCCTTCCTGCCCTGTGCTGGTAGTCCTGCATTTTTTTCATGTTCTACTTTTTGTAAACTCTCCAGTTCCACCTCCACAGCATGACATCTTAGTCTTTACAGAAATGTTTGTGTAATTATTTTAATATGACATCTTACCTTGTACAATTTTTTTTTTTTTTTTTTTGAGACGGAGTCTTGCTCTGTAACCCAGGCTGGAGTGCAGTGGCGCAATCTAGGCTCACTGTAACCTCCACCTTGCAGGTTCAAGCAGTTATCTGCCTCAGCCTCCCGAGTAGCTGTGATTACAGGCACCCGCCACCATGCCTGGCTAATTTTTGTGTTTTTAGTAGACAGGGTTTCACCATCTTGGCCAGGCAGGTCTTGAACTCCTTCCTGATCTAGCCATCTACTGCCTTGGCCTCCCAAAGTGCTGGGATTACAGGTGTGAGCCACTGCACCCAGCACCTTCTAAAATTTTATTTCTTGCTGGTGGCTTCAGCGATTTTATCATAAAATCACACAATTATGCTCACATGCTGTCACATGTCACAATCTATGTCTTATAAGCACATGGAAGGGCTTCTCAAGCAAAGTTCTCGTGTGTTTCATGAAAAAGGACAGATTGGTTGCTGCCACAAAAAGAGTTTCTCTAAATTTTTGCTTCCCTCAGATGCATGGTGTGGCAAACGTAGCCTTTTTTTTTTTTTTTAAAGAGTCTTGCTCTGTCGCCCAGGCTGGAGTGCAGTGGTGAGATCTCGGCTCACTGCAACCTCCACCTCCCTGGTTCAAGCAATTCCCCTCTCTCAGCCTCCTGAGTAGCTGGGATTACAGGTGCACACCACCACGCCCAGCTAATTTTTTTGTATTTTTAGTAGAGACTGGGTTTTACCAGGTTGGCCAGACTGGTCTCAAACTCTTGACCTCGGGTAATCCACCCGCCTTGGCCTCCCAAAGTGCTGGGATTACAGATGTGAGCCGCAGCGCCTGGCCGCCTTTTTACTTGCTTTTATAAACACCATTAATTTAAATGCCAGTAACTTATTTCAGCTGCCCCACAGGTAATGAATATCCTTACTTGGACTACTGTAGACTTGGCTTCTTATAAAAACAATAATCTTTTTGGACAGAAGAAAACAAAGTATTTGGCTAACTAATTAATTAATTTGGCATTCTCAAACCTAGAGGCCATTAAGAACTAATTTGTAGTTGTTACATTTCTTTGTTTTGTCTCAGTGGATCCAGGGCTGGAATCGCCCCCATAGTGGCAGCAGGGGAGACCCCATCAGGGAGTGCTCCAAACTGTCTCGAGGTAGGGCCGGCTGGGATTCCAAAGAAAGAAGCTCTAAGCGCCAGGGTGATCAATCCAAAGCGTTTATTAGAGGAACTTCCTTACAGAGTGCTGCAGCAATCGTTGAGAGAGAAAAGGGGTGTTCTGCCCAGGTATGTCAGCAGTGAGGGAGTTTCTATGACAGTTAAAGGAATTTGGCTCAGGGCCAGAGCCAGTTTCTTTTTTCTTTCTTTTTTTTTGAGACAGTCTTGCTGTCACCCAGGCTGGAGTGCGATGGCGCGATTTTGGCTCACTGCAACCTCCGCCTCCTGGGCTCAAGCAATTCTCCTGCTTCAGCCTCCCGACCAACTGAGATTACAGGCACCCTCCACCATGCCCAGCTAATTTTTTTGTATTTTTTTTTTTTTTAGTTGAGACGGGGTTTCACCATGTTGGCCAGGCTGGTCTTGAATGCCTGATCTCAGGTGATCCACCCGCCTCGGCCTCCCAAAGTGTTGGGATTACAGGCGTGAGCCACCGTGCCCGGCCCAGCGCCAGTTTCTTTTAGTGTTTTAGGGAACAACCTAGAGAGCTTTATCAGTGCCTGGGAATGTTCAAGGCCCGGTTTGGGTTCAAGCCTGCTGGGAAAAATCTGTAGCTGGCTAGGTGACAAAGGTCAAGGCACTCTGTGACTTTTGGTCAGGATACAGACAGCAGGGGCAACTGGCAACTCTACACTTGTGAATAAGAAAACGTTCATTCTCTTCTTCTCTGGGATTTCCTAAATGATTGCTGGCACCTAGAGTATGAGAACCCTGCATCGAACAATTTAATAATCAGATTGGTAGCTGGGTTGCAGTCAGCTTAATAGTTCACCTCTGAGGCCTCTTGGCTAATGTATACATTGGTAACTTTAAGTGTGGAGAGATCTGCAGGCAGCGTCTTACTCAAGTCATCAAAGTTAACCTCACCAGTGAGAAGACAACTGAGCATGTGCCCCACCTGACCGGCTGCCGTGGGCAGCATCACACCTGACCTGAACCCCTTCACAGACCCAGCAGAGGGCTGTGTACAGAGCAGGTGCTCAGAAAATCCATGCTGAAATGAATTAAAAAATAAACAAGATCTTTGGTTTACTATCAGTTACAAAGAAAGAGGAAGTGTGGAAAGCTACTTCCACTGAGATAGCTTTCTTAACTGTTAGGTAGGAAAATGCCAGGGCTCCCACTGGAGGGCAAAGTAGAATCCAGAACACACCCATATTCTTGGTCCATTTCCCAAAGGTCCACGCCTGAGAGATTTCAAGCTGAGTAAAGGAACAAGTCTTCTGAAGATGCAGATTTTGGTTTTATTTCAATTCAGTACAGTATGTATTAGTATAACATACTTTTTTTTCTTTTATTTTCAAAATCACCAACAAAAACCCATCACCGATACTTTGTCTAGGAAAGAAGGGGCCCCCAGCCTTGTCACATAAGTGCAATGTCATCCTCACTGTGCTGTGAAAGGCAAGGCTCTCTCCTCACCCTAATAGCTCCTATCTCCAGTGCTTGCCTGCCTTTCTTCCCAAGCGTTGGCCGGGCTGTGCTTTCTCAGTTAACCCAAAGGCTCCTGCCGGCCTTTTCCTCTCGGAAGTCCCCTCCCTCTCCCTAGAGAGAGAGAGCTGTTTTTTTTCTCTCTCTCTCTCTTTTTTTTTTTTTTTTTGAGATGGAGTTTTGCTCTGTTGCCCAGTGCAGTGGCACGATCTCGGCTCACTGCAACCTCCACCTCCCAGGTTCAAGCGATTCTCCTGCTTCAGCCTCCCAAGTAGCTGGGACTACAGGTGTGTGCCACCACACCTAGCTAATTTTTTATGTAGAGATGGGGTTTCACCGTGTTAGCCAGGATGGTCTCGATCTCCTGAACTTGTAATCCGCCTGCCTCAGCCTTCCAAAGTGCTGGGATTACAGGCGTGAGCCACCGTGCCCGGCCTCAACTTTTTATTTATTAGCTTGTTGGTCTTCGACCTCTGTAAGCCTCAGTTTCCTCACTTATCAATCATCTACTGCTGTACAGAGAAAGGTCCATCTCCTAGCATGCAGGGTGAGGCTAATGTGACATTTGAAAACTCCGGAGTGCTGCTGACAGTGGTTGGAGGTGAAGGAGGAGGAAACAAAAGCAATGTGAGAATAGCTTTAAAGAAAGGAAGGGTGAAAAGTTGAAAAGAAAGAGGCAGCGTGGAGAGATGGAGCCAATAGCAGCATGGGAGTCCCTGGCTAGGGTCAGGGCTTAGATGACGACATTGTTGGTTGGGTTCACTTGCTCTCGGAACTGCACAGGGAATTGAGTTGGTCATTAGACATGGCCTGGAGCCAGTCACTGGAAAAGGAAATCAATACCCAGACTGATTCTCACGACAGCCACCATTTGTATGATTTTAATCCATAGAATCATTCTGAAAGCTTCTTAATCTTCACCTTTTTTCTGGACAGGAGACAGCCCTGGACCGGATCATATCTTCACACTTTCTTAAGCCACAGAAAACTTGAACCAGGTGGTGTGGTCATACTCCTCACCAGGCCTCAGCAGCACAGGAGGGAAGCGGGGCTGTGAAGGGGGAAACAACACAGGTGATGCTTGACACCGCAGGCTGCAACATTAACCATTCAGGTGTGCTTCTGGATGGTCCTCTAGACCAGTGCTCTGTGGATGGCCGCCAGTGCGGGAACTGTTTGATTGGTTCATAGTGAGATAAAGAACTTTAATCAGAGTGAAAAAAGCACTTTGTTAAAGGAAGGCTTTCCTGATGAAGGGAAGCAGTGTGTTGATCTATAATCTGGTGCAACGTGTAGGCTTTTTTTTTTTTTTTTTTTTGAGATGGAGTCTCGCTCTGTCACCCAGGCTGGAGTGCAGTGGAGCGATCTCAGCTCACTGCAAACCCCGCTTCCTGGGTTCAAGCACTTCTCCTGCCTCAGCCTCCCGAGTAGCTGGGATCACAGGCACCTGCCCAGCTAATTTTTGTATTTTTACTAGAGACAGGGTTTGTCATGTTGACCAGGCTGGTGTCGAACTCCTGACCTCAAGTGATATGCCTGCCTCAGCCTCTCAAAGTGCTGGGATTACAGGTGTGAGCCACCGCACCTGGCCCCTTTTTTTTTTTTTTTTTTTAAGACGGTCTCATTCTGTTGCACAGGCTGGAATGCAGTGGTGTGATCATGGCTCACTGCAGCCTGGACCTCCCAGGCTCAGGTGATCCTCCCACTTCAGCCTCCCAAGTAGCTGGGGCCACAGGTGTGCACCACCACACCCAGCTAATTTTTCTAATAATCTGTAAAGATGGGGTCTCCCTGTGTTGCCCAGGCTAGCCTCAATCTCAGGCTCAAGCAATCCTCCCGCCTCAGCCTCCCAAAGTGCTGGGATTACAGGCATGAGCCACCTTGCCCAGCCCAAGGTGCAAGCTTCTTATTGTGGGCTGGCACTTTCAGGAGTACTGCTTTAGGTAACAACCAGAAAAGAAAGTTATGAGGGAGAACATAGGAGGAGACGATATGGAAGTTCTCCTTAAGTGTGGCTGCAGAAAACGAGACGGTATTGGTAAGGAGAAACAAACTGGATAAAGGCTTTGAAGGTACAAAATTTGAGCTTTCTTAAAACCATGTAAATCCCAAGTCAGTAGCTTGGCTATGGGTTTTCTGTGACTTGCAGAAAAGAATAAGCATGAACTTTTGAGCTGGGCACAGTGGCTCACGCCTGTAATCCCAGCACTTTGGGAGGCCAAGGCAGGTGGATCACTTGAGGTCAGGAGTTTGAGACCAGCCTGGCCAACATGGTGAAACCCTGTCTCTAATAAAAATAAAAGAATTAACCAGGCATGGTGGTAGGTGCCTGTAATCTCAGCTACTTGGAAGGCTGGGGCAGGAGAATCGCTTGGATCCAGGAGGCAGAGGTTGCAGTGAGCTGAGATCGTGCCACTGCACTGCAGCCTGGGCGACAAGAGTGAGACTCTGTCTCAAAAAACAAACCAAACAAACAAAGCATGAACTTTTGAATCATACAACCTGATTCGAGTGTAGTGAACTCTGTCGTATAATGTGACCTTGGACACAACTCCACTCCAACAAGCCAGCCTGTGGCATTACCTGATTGACTGCATCAGGCCAGTTCTGAGTCTCCAGGCAGAAACCAGAGTGCTTGGGATAGACAGCTCCATTCTTGCCCTTTAATGTGCCATCCAGGAAGTTGCCCGTGTAAAACTGGACCCCGGGCTGGGTGGTGTATACTTCCAGTACCCGCCCGCTTGCAGCATGATGCACCCTGGTAAGAAACACAACCAACATAAGTCCAGGGCAGAAAAGCAGGCGGGGAGGAGCAGAAGCTGGGAGGCGGCTTTGAGACAGGAATCAGACCCAGCCACAGAGCAGGGACAAGATGTAAGGAGGAGATAAAGGTAGGAAGAGCATGATGGAAAATTCTTCCAGTCTCAAAGGCAAGGCATGAGCAGGTGGCTTTCAGGATCCTCAGTAGCAACGTCTCACTCTGATCTTGGCTTCTTTGGGGGCATCACAAAACAGACTCACTCCTGCCAGCTGGGGAATAGGGAGGAAGGCAGCAGCCAGGTTGGAGAGAGGAAGGTCCTGAGAGGCTTCCTAGATCATGCCACTGCACTCCAGTCTGGGCAACAGAGCAAGACTCCGTCTCTCTCTCTCTCTCTCTCTCTCTCTCTCACACACACACACACACACAAAACTGTTAATTCTGCAAACATTTATTCATTATTTGCTAGTGCCAAGGATGATATTAGGTGTTGGGGTAGAGGTAGGGCTTCACAAAGATGAAATGGCATGAGGAACTGGGATTTGGTGAGAAGGCAAGAGCGTGCACACAAGTGTCTATCGGTCAAGGCTGGAGGCAGTGAGTGCTGCAGGAGATGCCTAGCCTCCAACTGGCCATGGAGTAGGCAGGCATAAGTCACAGATCAAGAAAGCACAAAGCCTCTGGAAGTTCAATGACGTCTGAGGTGACTTCACTAGGAAGAGTTAAGGCTTCTAACAGAAAATGGGCCTTTAAGAACAGGCAGAGAGGGAGAGAGGGGGCGCCAAGCAGGGGCAATAGGGGTAATGGCAGGTAGGGGGAGGGGGATAAATTCTACAGAGCTCACCTGTGCCATGGGAGCTTTGAGAAAATATGGGATGTGGTATTGGGTCACCTGTAGCATAGTAAATGCTATTGATATGGCCAGAGGAAAAGCTCCAAAGGAAAATAGGACTTGGTGTCATTTCTTCCTTACAGACTCAGGAAGTGAAAAGTACCTGACCTTGCACAAAAATGCTTTTCTTTACATCCCTTCAGACAGAAATTGTGGTCAAAACCATTGAGATGGAAGTCCTGCAGGTGTTTTCCAAGCTCCACTGGCTTTCTCAGGTCGAATGCAGTTCCTTGCACTGGGGCAACTTCTCCTGATGGGAAGAGACAGAAAACAAAGGTGATAAATGCCCAAGTCTCATCTTTATATAGAGCCTCCGCAAAGACTCACTGGTTCTACTCTCTGTGCCTTCATTTTAATTTGTTAAGGAGATGGAAGCCCAGATCCTGGGAAACATGCAGAGACCCCATCTCTACCTAAATAAATAAATAAATAAACAAATAAATAAATAAATAAATGCAAAAAATTAGTCAGGCATAGTGATGTGTCCCTGTGGTCTCAGCTACTCAGGAGGCTGAGGCAGGAGGACTGCTTGAGCCCAGGAGGTCAAGGCTACAGTGAACCATGATTGCACCACTGCACTCCAGCATAGGTAACAGAATGAGACTGTCTTAAAAAAGAAATATAGAGAGGGTGGGGAAGAGAAAAAAAACAACCCTCAAATAAATAGAGTATATGGGAGTATGGGCTCAGGTTATATGCAAATACTGCACCATTTTATAGAAGGAACTAGAGTATCCAATGATTTAAGTATCAGTAGAGGGTCCTGGAATCAATCTTCCATGGATTCCAAGGGACAATGGAAAATATATACTCATAAATATATAGTAACATATATATAAAAGCCAGAGTTGTTCTAGTGAATCAAGTACAGGTTCTGAGCAGCTCAGGTGGAAAACCCCAGGATAAGATGATGGCAGAGGTCCACTTCCTCTTAAAATTATGGCCCACCCAAGAGTAAGTAACAGCCAGGTGCTAGAACCTTGCACCAAGTACAGAGAATACCAGTTTCCTCTGTAGCAGGCCAAATCACTCTGACCATTTTTTCTCAAAGAGGAAAGAGAAAAGGGCTCTGTTTCAGAGCCTTAAACAATGATACGGTTGAGTTTTTGTTTTGTTTTGTTTTGTTTTGTTTTTTGAGATGGAGTCTTGCTCTGCCACCCAGGCAGTGGTGCGATCTCAGCTCAGTGCAACCTCCGCCCCCTGGGTTCAAGTGATTCTTCTGTCTCAGCCTCACGAGTAGCTGGGATTACAGGTGCGCACCACCACGCTTTTGTATTTTTAGTAGAGATGGGGTTTCACCATGTTGGCCAGGCTGGTCATGAACTCCTGACAGGTGATCTGCCCACCTCGGCCTCCCAAAGTGCTAGTATTATAGGCGTGAGCCACCGCACCTGGCCAAAAAAAAATTTTTTTTTTTTTTGAGACAGAGTTTTGCTCGTCGCCCAGCCTGGAGTGCAATGGCACAATCTCAGCTCACTGCCACCTCCACCTCCCAGGTTCAAGTGATTCTCCCACCTCAGCGTCTCAAGTAGCTGGGATTACAGGCACACACCACCATGCCCAGCTAATTTTTGTATTTTTAGTAGAGACAGGGTTTCACCATGTTGGCCAGGCTAGTCTCCAACTCCTGACCTCAGGTGATCCACCTGCCTTGGTCTCCCAAAGTGGTGGGATTACAGGTGTGAGCTACCATGCCTGGCCTAAAAAGTTTTCTTATAGTCCCAGAGCTGTCTTATATATTTTAAAGGTAAATGCAAATGTTAGGAGGTTAACGTACCCTTTTAGGGTGATAATTATTTTTCCCTTTCATGTGGTCAAATGGCAATTTTAGGAACTTGGCTTCCACTGTAATTAGGGGAGAGAAGTAGCATGCAAAGTAGGGCTGAAATCTTAGGAGGCTAAGAAAAAGCAGGAACTTGTACCTTACCATTAAAATAATTTAAAAAGTAAAAGAAGAACCAATTGCCAGTCATTTAAAACATTTGGTTCTGCTTTTGTGGGTTCCTAAATACTGAGAGAACACACAAATCTATCTGAGCAAAAGAGGACATTTCATTTCTTTTTCTTTTTTGAGACGTAGTCTCCCCACTGTTGCCTGGGCTGGAGTGCAATGGCCAGTCTAGGCTCACTGCAACCTCTGCCTCCTGGTTCAAGTGATTCTCCTGCCTCAGCCTCCCGAGGAGCTGGGACTACAGGCACATACCACCACACCCAGCTAATTTTGTATTTTTTTAGTGGAGATGGGGTTTCACCATGTTGGCCAGAGCGGTCTCGAACTCCTGACCTCATGAACCACCCACCTCGGCCTCCCAAAGGGCTGGGATTACAGGCGTGAACCACTGCGCCTGGCCCCATTTCTTTTCTTAAACTCAGAACTGCTGTTCAGAAATGTAGTCTCCCTAGTTCCTGAAGACTGGAGTTCTGAGTTCACATACAGGCTCAGGATGCCTAGGTACGAGGCACTCGAGTGAGACACTGAGGTCCAGGCGATACCATCCTGGTGTCTGGGTGTCCACTGTTCAACCGAGAGAATCTGGGAAGTGCACAAAGGATTCCTTTTCCTTGCTTTTTTTTTTTTGAGACGGAGTCTCACCCTGTCGCCCAAGCTGGAGTGCAGTGGCACGATCTTGGCTCACTGCAATCTCCGCCTCCCGGGTTCAAGTGATTCTCCTGCCTCAGCCTCCCAAACAGATGGGATTACAGGGGCACACCACCATGCCCAGTCAATTTTTGTATTTTTAGTAGAGACGGGGTTTCACTATGTTGGCCAGGCTGATCTCAAACTTCTGACCTCAAGTGACCTGCCCATCTTGGCCTCCCAAAGTGCTGGGATTACAGGTGTGATCTGGCCAAATTTTTAAATAGGGAATATTTGCACATGCAACCAATTTTTTTTTTTTTTTTTTTAAAGACAGAGTTTTGCTCTTGTTGCCCAGGCTGGAGTGCAGTGGCATGATCTTGGCTCACCACAACCTCGGCCTCCCCGGTTCAAGCGATTCTTCTGCCTCAGCCTCCCAAGTAGCTGGGATTACAGGTGCCTGCCACCACACCCAACTAATTGTTGTATTTTTAGTAGAGACGGGCTTTCACCGTTTTGGCCAAGCTGGTCTCAGGTGATCTGCCCATCTCGGCCTCCCAAAGTGCTGGGATTACAGGCAAGAGCCACTGAGCCCGGCCGAGACTACTTGGGCTTGCATTTGTCTGGTTTACTTTTGCATTCTTATTCTGAGTCACTTGGTTTGTATACAGCATTGTGTTGGGATTAAATGTGAGAGACTTGGCCAGGCGGGGTGGCTCATACCTGTAATCCCAGCACGTTGGGAGGCCAAGGTCGGCGGATCACTTGAGGTCAGAAGTTTGAGACCAGCCTGGCCTACATAGTGAAAACTTGTCTCTACTAAAATACAAAAATTAGCTGGGTGTGGTAGCACACGCCTGTAGTCCCAGCTACTCGGGAGGTTCAGGTGGGAGGATTGCTTGAGCCCAGGAGTTCAAGGCTGTAGTGAGTTATGATTGTGCCACTGCACCCACCCCAGCCTGGGTGACAGAGTGAGACTCCATCCCCCCAAAAAAACAAAAAACAAAACAAAACAAAAAACAAAAAAAAGAACAAAAACACACACACACACAAAATTGAGAGACTCTGTTTAATAGGCACATTTAACTGCATTAATACAGCATATATATATATATATGTATATATATAAACACGTGTGTGTGTGTGTGTGTGTGCTCTAACTGTTGTTAGTTCTGTCATTATACTTTATAGTATACTTTCTGTTTTTATGACTTCTGGTTTTTTGTTTTTCTTTTTAAATCTTTGGGATGCCAAGGCGGGGGGATCATTTGAGCTCAGAAGTTCAAGACCAGCCTGGGCAACATGATCAAACCCCATTTCTATTAAAAAAATGCAAAAATTAGCAGGGCATGGTGGTGCACACCTGTAGTCCCAGCTACTAGAAAGGCTGAGGTGGGAGGATCGCTTGAGCCCAGGAGGTCGAGGCTGCAGTGAGCCAAAATCATGCTACTGCACTCCAGGCTGGGTGACAGTGACACCCTGTCTCAAAAAAAAAAGAAAAAGAAAAAGAAAAAAAATCTTTTACCATATGGCCTGTGTTTGCTTGTGTGCATTTCTGATAATTTAAATTTAGGTTTGTTATTTTTGTTTTAGTGGTTCCATCTATATATAAGCATTTAATCCTCTTTTTCTTAGATAGAATCTGCTCTGAGCTTCTCTTTCCTCCCCTTTTCTCCTTCCTCTGCTACCTGAGTTAGGCTGCTGACACTTTCATCTGAAGGTATTTTAATAAAGGCACTTTTGTTTCCCAGTAGATGGTGCTAGAGACACAATAGAAAGAGGTTGCTTTACATCCTGTAAACCCTGATCAGTTCTGGCAGAACTCATAGTTGAACTTTTTGGATCTTGAAAGACAAAGGCCAAATCCTAGATAGCAATGTGACCCACTTGGGTATGCTTTTGTCCTGCAATGTTTACATGATAAACCACCTCCCAGACTTGCATGGTGGCTCATGCCTATAAACCCAGCGCTTTGGGAGGCCGAGCTGGGCGGATCACTTGAGGTCAGGAGTTTGAGACCAGCCTGGGCAACATGGCGAAACCCCGTCTCTACTAAAAATACAAAAATTAGCCAGGCGTGGTGGCGCATACCTGTAATATCAGCTACTCAGTAGACTGAGGCACAAGAATCGCTTGAACCCGGGAGATGGAGGTTGCGGTGAGCCAAGATTTCGCCACTGCACTCCAGAGAGTGAGACTCTGTCTCAACAAAACAAAACAAAACAAATGAAAAGAAAAAGGCAACAATAATTCTTCTTTTTTTTTTAGAGACAGGGTCCTGCTATGCTCAAGTGATCCTCCTGCCTTAGCCTCCTGAGTAGCTAGGACTACAGGTGTATGCCCAATTATATATATATACATATGTGTGTGTCTGTGTGTATGCGTGTGTGTGTGTGTGTGTGTGTGTGTGTGTGTAAGAGCGAGGATCTCATTCTGTTACCCAGGCTGTAGTGCAGTGGCATGATCACGGCTCACTGCAGCCTCGACCTGCCAGGCTCAGGTAATCCTCCTGTCTCAGCCTCCTGAGTAGCTGGGACCACAGGCATGTACCAGCACCCCTGGCTAATTTTTAAATTATTTGTAGAGATGGGGGTCTCACTTTGTTGCGCAGGCTGGTTTCAAACTCCTGGGCTCAAGCAATCCTCCTGCCTCAGCCTCCCAAAGTACTGGGTTTACAAGCATGAGCCACCATGCTCAGCAATTCTTCATGAAACAATTAGACTTGGAAAAAAACGCAGGTATTCTCATGGGCTCAGGAAGATTTTAGTCTTACCAACCTATATTCTGAGTGGTAACTTATGCTTTCTTCTGTAACTTTAAATGGTGTTCACAATATTTAATTCTTCCTTAAAGCCACAGTCAACTCAAAATCTAACCCTTATGACGGTCCTAGTGTGATCGACTCAGGTCAGTCAAAATTGCTTATAATTATCTCCCTTAAAGTATAACTACAGGTAGAAGGCTTGAAGAAATAAAGAAAGCTACAAAATTTTTGTGAAGGAAAGACAGAGGGCATACATCAGGTCTCTTTCCTGTTACCAGGCAATCTACAAATCAGTGTTTGCTTCAGCTCTTCCCTCTATAAAACGTAGCTGTTATTTGCTGCCACACTACATGGAAATATTTGATAAACGATATGCTTGAACACCTTCAGGAGGCTGGCATAAATAAATATATATAACAGGGCCAGATTTCAGGCTACCATATAGAACACAGAGCAGAGGGCACAGACGGTAAGACTTTAAGCATGACAAAGAAGCCCTGACTTAAAATTAGAAAACTGGGACAATTCTAAAATGATGAAATTTTTAGGCCGGGTGCGGTGGCTCACGCCTGTAATCCCAGCACTTTGGGAGGCCGAGGCGGGCGGATCACGAGGTCAGGAGATTGAGACCATCCTGGCTAACACAGTGAAACCCCATCTCTACTAAAAATACAAAAAATTAGCCGGGCGAGGTGGCGGGCGCCTGTAGTCCCAGCTACTCGGGAGGCTGAGGCAGGAGAATGGTGTGAACCCCGGGGGGCGGAGCCTGCAGTGAGCCGAGATCGCGCCACTGCACTCCAGCCTGGGCGACAGCGAGACTCTGTCTCAAAAAAAAAAAAAGATGAAATTTTTGCTAAATGAGAAGAAAAAAAGAGAGAAGGCTCCAATCTATCTTGTCCAATCTCATGCACTGACACACTTGGTCCTGTGCTTAATGGTCAGGTATATATGGAAAATGTGGAATTTGTCCCCCAGATTCGCCACATCTCTGGGCCCTTTCTCATAACTGGAATGAATGTTCCTTCTGGGTTCCCTATGCCCACCACACTCTGGCAAAGTCCAATTGATCGTTCAAGAATATTCTCTAACATAATTTCTTCTTGTGAAATATTCTGACCTCTATAGCCAGAACCAATCTTTTTTTCTTTGTTCCCATTATACTTAGAACAGACTTTTCTCAAAACATTCATCACATTATGACATAATTACAGGATTTGTCAAAGTCAAAATAAAATATAGAGATGAATCTCTCAATGTTTTATTTGAGAATCACAGAATTGGCCGGGCGCAGTGGCTCACGCCTGTAATCCCAGCACTTTGGGAGGCCGAGGCGGGCAGATCACGAGGTCAGGAGATTGAGACCATCCTGGCTAACACGGTGAAACCCCGTCTCTACTAAAAATACAAAAAATTAGCCGGGCGTGGTGGCGGCCGCCTGTAGTCCCAGCTACTTGGGAGGCTGAGGCAGGAGAATGGCGTGAACCTGGGAGGCCGAGCTTGCAGTGAGCTGCGATCGAGCCACTGTACTCCAGCCTGGGCAACACAGCAAGACTCCGTCTAAAAAAAAAAAGAATCACAGAATTGGCCAGGCGTGGTGGCTCATGCCTGTAATCCCAGCACTTTGGGAGGCCGAGATGGACAGATCACTTGAGGCCAGGAGTTCGAGACCAGTCTGGCCAACATGGTGAAACTCCGTCTTTACTAAAAATACAAAAATTAGCTGGGCATGGTGGTGCGCGCCTGTAGTACCAGCTACTCTGGAGGCTGAGGCAGAAGAATTGCTTGAACCAGGAGGTGGAGCTTGCAGTGAGCTGAGATTGTGCCACTGCACTCCAGCCTGGGCAACATAGCGAGACTCAGTCTCAAAAAAAAAAAAAAGAGAGAATCACAGAATTGCAATTCAGAGTGCACACACAGCCTGGGTGGTCCTCAGTATGTCTAGAAAACAAAGAGAAGGTTGGGAGTTTTATTAGATATATATATTTTTTGTTTTTGCTTTTTGTTTTGTTTTGTTTTTTGAGTCAGTGTCTTGCTCTCTCACCCAGGCTGGAGTGCAGTGGTTTGATCATAGCTCACTGCAGCCTCAAACTCCTGGGCTCAAGGGATTCTCCTGCCTCAGCCTCCCAAGTAGCTGTGACTACTGCAATACACCAACACACCAGCTATAGTTTTTAATTTTTTTTGTAGAGATGAGGTCTCACTAAGTTGCCCAGGTGGTCTTGAACTCCTGGCTTCAAGTGATCCTCCTGCCTCAGCTTCCCAAAATGCTATGGTTACAGGTGTGAGTTGCTGCACCTGGCCGGGAGTTTTATTAGAAAGAGAAATGTTACATACTGTTCTGAAAGAATGCTCATTGGCACTAAAGAAACTTCTGGGAGCTGGCAGGCTCTGACTGGTGAGTGACAGCAGTAGGTAAAACTAGTGTTAGAGTCACAGCAGGTCATTTTAGCAATTACTAGGGTGAAACTGGTCTTAGGGTTATAGCGGGCTGTTTCAGCTTTGCAGAAAAATGAATTCTTGGAGCAGGTGCTACGTACCCTGACTGCTCTTTTCCCCCAGCCTCTCAACTCTGACTTAGTTGGGTATGACAATGACCCAGTTTGTATAACCAACTTTCACATATATTAAGTGATTTGTCTATAAGGAAAGTGAGTTCCTAAAGGGCAAGAATTGTGCCCTATTTATCTCTGTACCCTCTGGGCATGAAGCAGAGCCTTTCGTTGATTGAAAAACTGATGAATGAAGGCAGGAGAGGCAGAAAAAAACCCAGAGGCAACCGTGTATATTGTAGCATCTGGTGAGGAAGAATGAAAGATCTGGAAAGGGGCTTAGGAATTCCCTCATCCCGTCCCCTCGCTTTGCAGATGGCGAGCTTGAGCCTCTGGCAACTGAAGGGACTTGCCCGAGGTTACACATCTGCGTAGTGTCAGAACCTTCACTCAGGCACTTTCCACCTCCCTCTGGAGTGTCCGACTTGGTTACATCCCGTTACACCCCCAACCCCGACAGGTGCTCTTGATTTTTCTCACTAAGACTTTAGAAAATGAATGTGCAGTTTTTCTAGCCTTGGTTTATCTGCATATATGACTTTGTGCTTTGGTGCTAAGAATAGAAGGAGCTGTCAAAATAGCTCTCTCAGCAATGCTGAGTGTTCAGAAAAATGAAGCGGAAGTGGAAGGGGTACCCTCAGACAGAATGTCACATCTTCCGACTTTAGTTCTGAAGCCACCAGAAAGCCAGGGGTGTCCGCAGGGAGAAGCAGTTTCTGAAGAGGGTTTCTTATTCTCCTGGAGGCCAGATGGGTGTGTATTAAGGTCTGGGCAGCGGTGCCTGGCAGATGAGGGGCTCTGACCCAACAATGTAGGGTTACAGCTCTGGGCCAGAGGAGCAGCTCATGCCCTATTTCGGAGAATGTCTGACTGCAGGCAGCATCAAGGGCCCACTAGAGGTTGTTTTCATAAATACAGAGACCAGAAGCTGCATGGTGACAGCTGTGGAGGGTGTGGGGGGTGGGGTTAATCAGGGTTGGGTTTGTCAGGAGCATACAAGAAGGAGGGAGGGGGCAAGAGAGTTGAGTGTGTGAGAAGGGGTGATTCTCATGAT
This sequence comes from Nomascus leucogenys, assembly GCF_006542625.1. Lineage (NCBI taxonomy): Eukaryota > Metazoa > Chordata > Mammalia > Primates > Hylobatidae > Nomascus > Nomascus leucogenys. The sequence goes on from NC_044399.1 coordinate 48,084,487, forward strand.
GGACTTCTTAGTAGAGACAGGGTTTCACCATGTTGGCCAGGCTGGTCTCGAACTCCCTACCTCAAGTGATCCACCTGCCTCCGCCTCCCAAAGTGCTGGGATTACAGGCGTGAGCTGCCTCACCCGGCCCGCATGATGCACTTCTGTTCTAGGTGGGTGGTGGGGGGGAGGTGGGGAAGGGAAGGCATAGTTGGGGAGGGACAGTGAAAAGGTGGTAGTTATACCAAAGAACTGTATGTTCTTTTGGTGCTGAAGAATTACTGGAGCTGAAAGACATCTAGAATAGCGATCATGGAAGGTTGCAAAGAGAGGTCATGACAAAGTCAAAGAAGTGAGCAGCTGAGAAGGGTGAAGGACAAGATCATTGGATGAGTGGATCTCAAGCTGAGTGGACCTGGCACAGTGGCTCACGCCTGTAATCCCAGCACTTTGGGAGGCCGAGGCAGACAGATCCCTTGAGCCCAGGAGTTCGAGACCAACCTGGGCAACCCGGTGAGATCCCGTCTCTACAAAAAATTTAAAAATTAGCCAGGTGTGGTATGGCGCACACCTGTGATCCCAGCTACTAGGGAGGCTGAGGTGGGAAGATCACTTGAGCCTGGGAGGTCAAGGCTGCGGAGAGCCATGATCATGCCACTGCACTCCAGCCTGGGTGACAGAGTGAGAGCTCATCTCAAAAAAGAAGCAGAGTGGTCAGGGTATCACCAACATGGACAAGAAAATAATCAAGGATTATGACAAGAGTGATGTCAGAGTGACAGTAAGCCAGGAAGAGGTGGAAGTGACTGGGAGGGGGGATGACTTAACAAAGAGAGTTTGTGAGGGTGTTACTCTAGCCACTACAACTGCCTCATTTTTGGAAGAAGATGAAGTAGATCTGATCACTGGCAATAGGACTTTCTAACATTCCAGATCTCTGTCACAAAAGATTAAACCTTCCTCTTTCTATTTGCATTCTTGACAGAGTTATAATTACCTGTACTCTGAAAGTGAAGGAAAAACTCACTGCCTTCACAAAATCCATCTGCCTTGATTCACATCTCTTGTCTTACATAAGAGATTCACACCCACATTCTATTATGAGGAATTTGGCCTTTTCCCCATGACTGCTTGTGACAGATTGCATTCTTCAAAGATGGCCACACTAGTCTAGATCCCATCCACATGCTCTCCTTACAATGTGATGTTGACACTTCTTCACTGAGCGGTGGACTCTGCGTTTCCTCTTTTGAACTTGGATGGACCTTTTTAACCACCTTAACCAAAAGAATGTGGCCAAGTGATGTTGTGTGATTTCTGTGGCCAGGTTATGTAAAAGGCTCCAGCCTTGCCCTCTCTCTCTCTCCAAGATGTTTGCCCTTGGAGCCTAGCCACCATGCTGTAAGGAAGCTCAAGTCACGTGGAGAGGCTGTGTGTGGGCTGTTCTGGCTGACAGCCCCAGCAAGGCCTCCAACCAACAGCCAACATCAACTGCCAGACATGTGAGTGAACAAGCCTTCTGATGATTCCAGCCCTGTTCTAATCTTTTAAGCTGAGGCCCTAGACATCATGTGCAGAGACAAGATGTGCCCTGTCTAAATTCCCGGCCAACAGAAACGATTAGAGATAATAAACGAAGTGCTGGAGTAATTTGTTGTATAGCAATGGATTGCTAGTATACTGCTAGTATCTAAGAGCTGACGTTTTCACCTCCTAGCACTGACTTCACAAATTCTGACAGGAGACTAATTTTCCTCCCCAGCTCCTCCTTGCCCCCACCCCCTGCCTTTTTTTATTTTTTTAACATAGTCAGAAGTGCCTTTACGTGATTATACCTTAAGTATATTAATCCTTGCAATTACTTTTGGATGGGGAAAAAACAAACACAAATTTGTTAGTTTACCAGTTTTTGAGCATTTTCTATGTGCCAGGCATTAAACTGACCTCAGAAAGCCTAGAATCTGGTGGAAGAGACAGATTAAAACAATAAAAATTTATTTATTTATTTATTTATTATTTAGAGATAAGGTCTCACTCTGTCACCTAGGCGGAGTGCAGTGGCGTGATCACAGCTTAATGAAGGCTTGACCTCCCTGGGCTCAGGTGATCCTCCCACTACAGCCTCCCGAGTAGCTAGAACTACAAGTGTGTGCCATTGCGCCTGGCTAATTATTATTATTATTATTATTATTTGCGCCTGGCTAATTATTATTATTATTATTATTTTAGTACAGACGGGGTTTCACTATCTTGCCCAGGCTGGTCTCAAACTCCTGGGCTCAAGCAATCCACCCAGTCAGCCTCTCAAAGTGTTGGTGTGAGCCAACGCACTTGGCCAAAACAATAAACATTTACAGGAGAGTGTGAGACATGCAAGGACAGTGAAATCCCTAAGGCTCTAGGGGAGCAAGGAGCAGCATCGAACTCAGCCTCGGGGGTCACAAAAGGTTCTCCGAGGTGTGACAGGATCCTAATCTTTTTTTTTTTTTTTTTGAGACAGAATTTCGCTCTTGTCGACCAGGCTGGAGTACAATGGCGTGATCTCAGCTCACTGCAACCTCCGCCTTCTGGGTTGAAGTGATTCTCCTGCCTTAGCTCCCAAGTAGCTGAGATTATAGGTGCCTACCACCACATCTGGCTCATTTTTGTATTTTCAGTAGAGACAGGATTTCACCATGTTGGCCAGGTTGGTCTCAAACTCCTGACCTCAAGTGATCCGCCCACTTCAGCCTCCCAAAGTGCTGGGATTACAGGTGTGAGTCACTGCACCCAGCCAGGATCCTAATTTTTTTTTTTTTTTTGAGACGAAGTCTCACTTTGTTGCCCAAGCTGGGGTGCAATGGTGTGATTTCGGCCCACTGCAACCTCCACCTCCCAGGTTCAAGCAATTATTTGCCTCAGCCTCTTGAGTAGCTGGGATTACAGGCACCCGCCACCACGCCTGGCTAATTTTTGTATTTTTAGTAGAGACAGGGTTTCACCATCTTGGCCAGGCTGGTCTTGAACTCCTGACCTCGTGATCCACCCACCTTGGGTTCCCAAAGTGTTGGGATTACAGGCATGGGCCACCGCGCCCAGCCAGGATCCTAATCTTGAAGGGTAAATTGGGATTGGCTAACTGACGAGGTGCAGGAGAGAACACGCACAGGACTGGCTCCAGCCACCAGTGACAGTGCAGCTGTAGCACAGGCAAGACACATTTATGCCACACACATTCTACAGGCTCCTAGCGCTAACTGAATTTTGAGGGGGAAGACTGAAGAAATGGAGTAGAAAGTGAACTGGGTCTATGAACTTCTGACCAAGCACTGATTACAGGAAAATAGCTTTTTTTGTAATATTTGGCCATGAACACTCTCACCTGGGTGAATTTTAATTAAAAGCTTTTAATTTCTCATGATCTGAAGTCATTTTTTTCCCTGCCTGGTGGCCCTCATGCCTGACTCTCTGAGAAGAGGAACAGATGGTAATGACGCTGTAAGAGTCGTTGACTCTTGACGTTCATTCATTTTTAGACTCTTCCTTCCCAACAGATCCTCTTTCTAGCCCATCTTCACACAACCCAGTAGATAGTGCAAGAATAAAACCACAGTCCTGCTAGACACTCCTTAGCACAGGTACATCCTGCTTATAATAACAATTAAAAATTATTTTAAGGGAGAAAAGATAAAAGAAAGGAAATCTGACATAGACTTCCTAGAAAAATTTGGGAAATTAGTAGGAAAGAAATTTTCTCCAATAATTTTTTCTCCCCTAAAAAAGAAATACTTGGGCCGGGTGCAGTGGCTCATGCTTGTAATCCCAGCACTTTGGGAGGCTGAGGCGGGCAGATCACCTGAGGTCAGGAGTTCGAGACCAGGCTGGCTAACATAGCAAAACCCCATCTCTACCGAAAATACAAAAATTAGCTGGGCGAGGTGGCGGCACTTGTAATCCCAGCTACTTGGGAGGCTGAGGCTGGAGAATCACTTGAACCTAGGGGGCAGAGGTTGCAGTGAGCCGAGATTGTGCCACTGCCCTCCAGCCTGGGCGAGAGAGGGAGATTCCATCTCAAAAAAAAAAAGAAAAAAAAAGGAAATACTTGTGCAAATATTAAGCATGTTATTTGGAAACTGTCTTCTGGCTGGGGGCAGTGGCTCACACATGTCATCTCAGCACTCTGGGAGGCCGAGATGGGAGGATCTCTTGAGCCCAGGAGTTCGAGACCAGCCTGGGCAACATAGCAGGATCCCTGTCTCTACAAAAAACAGAAAATATTAGCTAAGCATGGTGGTGTGTGCCTGTAGTCCTAACTACTTGGGAGGCTGAGGTGGGAAGATCGTTTAAGCCCGGGAGGTTAAGGCTGCAGTGAGCTGTGATTGTGCCACTGCACTCCAGCCTGGGCTACAGAGCGAGACTCTGTCTCAAAAAAAAAAGAAAATGGTTTTATATAATTTGTTCCGTATTTTGCTTTACAAATCTATGCAAGCTGTCTTAGGGCTCATATGGACTTACTCACTGATCTTGGGTATTTCTATGCCTCCGTAAGATTGAATTTCCCCATTTATAAAATGGAGCTAAGGCCAGGGATGGTGGCTTCCACCTATAATTCCAGCACTTTGGGAGGCTGAGGCGGCGGGGATCACTTGAGGCCGGGAGTTTGAGACCAGCCTGGCCAACATGGCAAAACGCTGTTTCTGCTAAAAATACAAAAAATTAGCCAGGCATGGTGGTGTGCACCTGTAACCCAGCTACTTGGGAGGCTCAAGCATGAGAATTGCTTGAACCCAGGAGGCGGAGGTTGCAGTGAGCCGAGATGGTGCCACTGCACTCCAGCCTGGGCGATAGAGTGAGACTCTGTCTCAAAAAGAAAAATGGAACTAATATTAGTATTTACCTGGCACATAGTGTGTGTGCATTCTCTTTTACACACACACACACACACACACACACACACACACCCTTAATACAGAGACCAGGTATTAATCACAGCATAAACTTTTTTTTTTCTTGAGACGGAGTTTCACTCTTGTTGCCCAGGCTGGAGTGCAATGGTGCGATCTTGGCTCACTGCAACCTCAGCCTCCCAGGTTCAAACGATTCTCCTGCCTCGGCCTGCCAAGTAGCTGGGACTACAGGCATGTGTCCCCACGCCTAGCTAATTTTGTATTTTTAGTAGAGATGAGGTTTTCCCACGTTGGTCAGGCTGGTCTTGAACTCCTGACCTCAGGTGATCCACCTGCCTCGGCCTCCCAAAGTGCTGGGATTACAGGCATGAGCCACTGTGCCCAGCCCCATAGCGTAAATCTTTCATGCAAAAAGGAAGGTGCATTTCTGCCTCCAGGGCACACTGTCATTTTCATTAGAGTACTTAAGGTTTCTGGTTTTGCTTTTTTTTGTTGTTTTTTGTTTTTGTTTTTTTTTAGAGTCAGGGTCTCTTATGTTGCCTAGGCTGCAGTGCAGTGGCTATTCACAGGTGCAATCATAGCTCACTGCAGCCTCAAACTCCTGGGCTCAAGCCATCCTTCCACCTCAGCCTCTTGAGTAGCTGGGACTGCAAGCACACACAACTGTGCCTGGCTTATTCTGTTTTCTGAAGCTTCCTCTTCTAGTGATTTTAAAATTGAGAACAATGGTTTTTAAATGATTTTTTTGGGTCATGAACTCCTTTGAGAATATTATAAAAGTTATGAGATCTCTCTCCAGTAAAATGCACACACACATACAGAATGTTTCCAGAGCCTCTGAAGCCCCGCCATGCATCCCTGGCTAAGAGTCCTTGGTCTATAGAATATGTTCTACTTATAGCGCTATTCATCACAAAGCAAGTTGCGCCGTCACAACCTGATGTTGAAATGCACATTTGGAATCTCACAGTCACATAACCTCAAGTGTTTGCTCAAGCAATACAGATTCCTCCCATAGCAATGTGGCAAAAACTTTGTGTAGTACACCAGGGCCTCCTTCTGGATTGTTTATGATTCCTCCATACTCTTGAACACGTACACAACAATCTGACACGCGAAAGGCACAGAAGCTGGTCTTAATCTGAGCAAATCAACAGCTTTCAGAAGCTGCAGGGAAATGAAGCATCAGAGAAAGTGAAAATTGTCCCTAACGATAGCTCAGAAAATAGGGCTGATTAGGCAAACTGCGTATCCCTGGGTTTCAGTGGACCCCAGAAGTCACGGATTACCAATCACTGTTACCACCCTCCTAGGAGCATCCTGCTCACCTGTTTGACAGTCAAACTCAATAGACCAGATTTTAGAGTCAGGAAGGCCTGGATTTAAATGCTGGCTTTCTTTGCTGTATAAATTTGTGGAGGCTGCTTAGCTTCTCCGAACCTTGGTTACCTCATCTGTAAAATGGGGATAACAAGACTCTACCTCATAGGATTATTGTGAACATTAAATGAAATAAGGCATGTAAAGTGTCCAGCACCATACTCAGCAAGTGGTAAGTACTCAGTAATATGGCTGTTACTATGGACAGTAGCAGAGGGCAATAACAGCGTCGGAGTTAGGAAAACTCGATTGCAGGCCGGACACGGTGGCTCACACCTATAATCCCAGCACTTTGGGAGGCCAAAGTGGGCAGATCACTTGAACCCAGGAGTTCAAGACCAGCCAGGACAACAAAACCCTGCCTCTACAAAAAATACAAAAATTAGCCAGGTGTGGTGGTGCATAACTGTGGTCCCAGCTACTCAGGAGGTTGAGGTGGGAGGATCACTTGAGTCCAGGAGGTTGAAGCTAAAGTGAGCTGTGATTGCACTACTGCACTTCAGCCTGGGCGACACAGCAAGGCCCTGTCTCCAAAACAAAAAATAAACAACAAAAACCCCTTGATTCTAGATTTTGACTTCACCAATTACTTACCAGTTTAACTTTGTGCAGGTTACTGAACTCTCCCATTTTTAGCTTCCTCAACTGAAGCACAGGGTTAAACCCTGTTTCAAAGTGTAGTTTAGCCGGGTGCAGTGGCTCACCTGTAATCCCAGTACTTTTGCAGGCCGAGGTGGGCGGATCACTTGAGGTCAGGAGTTCAAGACCAGTCTGACCAACATGGTGAAACCCTGTCTCTACTAAAAATACAGAAATTAGCCGGGTGTGGTGGTGCATGCCTATAGTCCCAGCTACTCGGGAGGCTGAAGCAGGAAAATTGCTTGAGCCTGGGAGGCAGAGGTTGCAGTGAGCCGAGATTGCACCACTGCACTCCTGCCTGGGCGACAGAGCAAGACTCCATCTCAAAAAACAACAACCTCCCCGCAAAAAAACCCCAAAGTAGTTCAATGAGCTAATAATGCATGTACTATATGTGTTTAGACATGTCCGGTACATATTAGACACTCAGTAAATAGTGGCAATAAAGATGATGATGGTACTAATAATAGTTAATATTTACAAAGCTCTTACTAAATGCCAGGAACTGTTCTAAGCACTTTACATGTATTTTTTTTTTTATTTAGTTGTTACAACCAATAAGGTAAGTCCAATTATTATCTTTGGATGAGGCCTACAGAACTCAAATAAATTGTCCTAGATCACACAGCTGGTAAATTTTTTTTTTTTTTTTTTTGAGGCAGGGTCTTGCCCTGTTGCCCAGGCTAGAGTGCTTTGGCACGATCACAGCTCATCACAAGCTCGACCTCCTGGAACCAAGTGATCCTCCTGCCTCAGCCTCCTCAGTAGCTGGGACTACAGGTGTGTGCCACCATGCCCAGCTAATTTTTTATTTTTTTTGTAGGGATGGGGTATCTCTATGTTGCTCAGACTGGTCTCAAACTCATGAGCTCAAGCAATCCTCCTGTCTTGGCCTCCCAAAGTGCTGGGATTACAAATGTGAGCCAGCACACCCGACAAGATTTCAACCTAGACAGAGCTTGAGACCATGCCCTAAACCAATGTTTTCCTGAGAATAATGTGTCAAAATCAGCCCTGTAAATCAGCGATTCAAGATCACTTCACTAAGGTTTGAGACACTTCCCATTTCAGGCTGGAGCTCCCCTGCCTGCCCCATCAGTTTTCATGGCATGAGGGGGCACCACTGTCCAAGAACAGGAAGACTGCTAGGGCCACATGCTGTTCTAAGAGAACCAAGACAGCCTTCTCCAAATCTTTCTAGATCTGCCGTTAGGCTCAGTCAGCTAATGGCCACTGACTGCTCTAGTATGAGAGAGACAACCCTTCTGCCTGACCACACCAAGAGAAGGCAGTCAGGGTTTGCTTGATGATTTCATGAGGGGAACATATTGGGGTGGAAGAATGTTCCCTGCATGCTTGTTTTGCTACTTCCCAGCAGCTCGGGCAGGCTCCGGTGACAATGGTGTGACTAGGGAGCCCATGCTGATGGCAGACCCAGGGCCTCCTGCTCTCCTCCAAAAGTCGCAAGGCTCCCACAGTCACGACTCACAGGAAGCCAAGAAGGGCACCAGGGACAGGTGGCAGACATCCCGGCATCGTGAAAAGGGTAGGTAATTGCAAATAGCTAGGTTACATTAATCACCTAGGGTCAGAGAACAGAACCAGGAAACGAGAGAGGGGAGAAATCAGTCCAGCCTTTCTAGGCAGTTGGTACAGGAGCAGTGGCACAAAATGGTTTTATGTGGGGGATTTAGCCCCATAATCTCTATCAGGGCACCCCCTGCTTGCACATCGCCCCAAATAAACATGGAACCTAAATTCGAGGCCAGCCCCAGCCTCCCCTCTGATGAGATTGCTGCCCTGCACTCCTCCTTTATAGCAATGCAGGCAACACCATGGCTGCTCAGTCACCTATGGTTTAGTGGGAACATAGAGGCTTACATTTGCACTGCTGGAGTCAGAGGCAGGGAGCCCTGAAGCCCAGGGACAGTCTCCTAGATCTAACTACCTGTGGGGATTAACTGGTCATTATCCCCTCTGGGATGTGTGTTCTGCAGACCCTGCTTTCTATTTGTTCCTTGCATCTGGCCCTGCCCAGAGGACTAATTTCAGCAACTATAAATTTGGAGGGTGCTGTCCATCTTGGAAAGGATTCTGGAATGGAGACCTGAAAGTGAAGAGGAAACATGTTTCCCAGGAACCAAATACAAATATGTTCAAATACAAATCATGCCTGACCACTCTCTAGGCTTCTCTGAGTGGGTTACAAGACTACAGGCTCAGGGAGCTTCAGGAGATACGCACCATCAGGCTTCAGTGAGCAGAATCTGTAGGGAATTGCCACATGGCCTCTGACCTCGTGTATGACTAGGTGAAGATACATATTTTTCTCACAATATAACAGACAGCATGAAGGTAGGAGGCAGATACACTTGGGATGACAGAACCAGGAATCCAAAAGATAGTGTAAAGTAAGGGTAAAATGCTGACTAAAAGAAGAAATTTATGAATAGCAGAAACAGATATGGTCTTGGACTTTTGTCAACAATGAAACAAACAAAACCGACCAAAGGACACTGTTCAGATTTAGATTCTTGTCACTGTTACCCTGGGCACAAAACATAATCTTGTGAGGCCCCACTTCCTCACTTGTAAAACTGGGATAACAATAGCCCCTACATCATGGAGTTGTTATGAGAATTAAATCAGTAAATGTAGGCAAAGTGCTTACTTAACATAGTGATGATGATGATGATGATGATGATGGTGATGATGATGATGGTGGTGGTGATGATGGTGATGATGGTGGTGATAGTGGTGGCAATGATGGTGATAGTGATGATGATGGTGATGGTGGTGGTGATAGTGATGGTGATAATGGTGGTGATAGTGATGGTGATGATGGTAATAGTGATGGTGATGATGGTGGCAATAGTGATGATGGTGATGGCGATGATGATGGTGGTGGTGATGATAATGATAGTGATGGTGATGGTGATGATGGTGATGATGGTGGTGATAGTGATGGTGATGATGAGGGTGGTGATAGTGATGGTGATGATGGTGATAGTGATGATGATGGTGATGATGGTGATGATGGTGGTGATAGTGATGATGGTGATGATGGTGGTGATAGTGATGGTGATGATGGTGGTGATAGTGATGGTGATGATGATGGTGCTGGTCATGATGATGATAGTGATGGTGATGGGGATGATGGTGGTTGTAGTGATGATGGTGATGGTGATGATGATGGTGCTGGTGATGATGATGATAGTGATGGTGATGGGGATGATGGTGGTTGTAGTGATGATGGTGATGGTGATGATGATGATGGTGGTAATAGTGATGATGGTGATGGTGATGATGATGGTGCTGGTGATGATGATGATGGTGATGGGGATGATGGTGGTAATAGTGATGATGGTGATGGTGATGATAATGGTGGTGATGGTGATGGATGATGGTGCTGGTGATGATGGTGATGGTGATTGTGATGATGGTGGTTGTAGTGATGATGGTAGGGATGGTGATGATGGTGGTGGTATGATGATGATGGTGATGGTGGTGACGGTGATGGTGATGATGATGGTGGTGATAGTGATGGTGATGATGGTGGTGATAGTGATGGTGATGATGATGGTGGTGATAGTGATGGTGATGATGATAGTGGTGGTAATAGTGATGATGGTGATGGTGATGATGATGGTGCTGGTGATGATGATGATGGTGATGGGGATGATGGTGGTTGTAGTGATGATGGTGATGGTGATGATAATGGTGGTGATGGTGATGGATGATGGTGCTGGTGATGATGGTGATGGTGATTGTGATGATGGTGGTTGTAGTGATGATGGTAGGGATGGTGATGATGGTGGTGGTATGATGATGATGGTGATGGTGGTGACGGTGATGGTGATGATGATGGTGGTGATAGTGATGGTGATGATGGTGGTGATAGTGATGATGACAATGATGGTGATAATGGTGGTGATAGTGATGGTGATGCTAATGATGATGGTGGTGATAGTGATGGTGATGGTGACAGATAACACACGGTGCTAATCATAGAGCTTCCCACTAGGCAGTCTCATTCCAGAGACTATGTTCTTAACCACCTTGTTATACTAACTCTCATAAGTATTCAGTATAATTATCATTATTACTGACTAGGAAGAAATGTGGCTGATCCACAGCATGTGTGAAAATGACTTTAAGGATGAGGGCTGACAGCAAGTTCAACACAAGTCACATAAAGGCTATCTGTAAGGCCAGGTGTGGTGGCTCATGCCTGTAATCCCAGCAATTTGGGAAGCCGAGGTGGGCGGATCACCCAAGGCTGGGAGTTCAAGACCAGCGTGACTAACGTGGGAAAACCTCATCTCTACTAAAAAATACAAAAATTAGCCAGGCGTGGTGGTGCGCGCCTGTAATCCCAGCTACTCAGGAGGCTGAGGCAGGAGAATTGCTTGAACCTGGGAGGCGGAGGTTGCAGTGAGCTGAGATGGTGCCATTGCATGCCAGCCTGGGCGACAGAGCAAGACTCCATCTCAAAAAAAAAAAAAAAAAAAAGGCTGTCTGTAATGAGGTGGTGACAGTCCCTAGCTACTTTTTGCAGCATGGGTATCACAAGAGGAGAGGCCTAAAGACACATAGAGCAGGATCAGAAGGAAATGACCAGGGGTGGGTGCAGTGGCTTACGCCTGTAATCCCAGCACTTTGGGAGGCTGAGGCAGGAGGATCACTTAAGCCCAGGAGTTTGAGACCAGCCTGGGCAACATAGTGAGACCCTATCTCTAAAAAAATTTTTTTAAATAATAGCCAGAGGACCTGGCATGTTTTGCCTGAATAAAATACTTGGGGGACATGCCAGCCACTTTCTAATGCCTTAAGCCTGCTACATAGGATCCAAGGCCCAGAAGTAGGCCAGGTGAGGGTGAGCCCTTGGTAGACAGATCTCAGCTTAATACAGGAAGGCCTTTCTGACATATTGACCCAAGATGGACAGTAGGCATCCTGTCCCAGAAGCATCTGAGTGCTGGCAGAATGCAGAAGTCTGGGACTCAGACACTGGATAGGGGAGTAACTATTTTATAGGATCTAAATAGCTCCTCCAAGTGTGGACCTAGGACCATCTGATGACCACATGCATCACCCAGGGGCTTGTTAGACACATAGATCCAGAGGCTCCACCCCAGCCAGAGTCTGAATCTTCATTTTCACAAGTTGCGCAGGTGATCTGTGTGCACATGAATGCTGACAAGCACTGATGTGGAGATCATCTGAGGAAGACCCAGGTTCAGGTGGGCTGCTGCTCTGAAAAGCAAAAGTTGGGAGGGACGCTGGGGCAAGGAAGAGCACGTGGTGCTAGAGTCTGGTCTCCATGGGGATGGCCCAGCTGTGCTTCCAGCCCAGCTGCTCCAATTATGTCTGTTTCTTTATCTAGTTGGGCTCAGAAGAGTCAAATTTGCATAAGGAGGCCTGTGGTAACGGGGCTCAGTAAAGGGGCTCGTGGGCACAGGAACTCATCTGACACCTCATTAAGCCATCTTGGTAAATCATCTCTAGAATGCCTGTTGTTATTTTAGGAAACAACATAAAGAGGATGATAATTAAAAGTAACACCCTGGGTGGGAATTTTTACTTCCAGTGGTTGGTAAGTAAAGCACCTTGGGAATTTTTTGGTAAGGTAACATTTCTATACATTTTTCACAGATCACACAACATCAAAGCTTGTCTATGCTGCAGGTTTTTTTCCCTTTCCTCTGCTGGTGCTTTGGGTTTGCGGCTTTATTCTATTGCTGGCTTTTTGTCTTATGGGTTTTTTTTTTTCCTTTCCACTGAGCATTTTCTGATTTTACTTTGACTTGCAACAGGGGAGGGTATTGCTTCTGGATGTTACATGACATCCGAAGCATAAAATGCTAAACCAAGCTGCAGGTCGTTTTCAGGTGAAAAGGCAATTTTACGCTTCATGGTTGGGACCATGTAAGGCATTTTCATGGTGGGGTATTTTTCATCTTAGATCCGTTAGGATGACATCCAGGGATTTGCTGTCTAGTAGGAAGTTCACCTTTCAGTTACCTACTCTCTGTCTGCAGCCTCCTAGTCTTGCTGCTCTCCTGCACAGGCGCAAGGGCATTCCTGCTAGACCTGCTCCCCTCCTGGGACTGCCAGGCCCGTGATGTTGCCATATTCCCCTGGTTTTCAGGGCCCCTTGCCATGCATCTTCCCCGCCCCCCACGACCCTCACTGCCTACCTGTCTAGGCCCACTGTCTAGGACCTGAGACCATTAGTAACACTCCTTGATCCGTCTTACACCCTGTCCTCCTGCTCCTCCTCTCTGATAAAACCCCAACTTCGGGTCATCCCACCATTTGCCTTGTCTGCTCCTGACTCCACCCTGCCGAGAGAGCTGGAGAAAGCCCACAGAAGCACCCGCTGAGGCCACCACAGATTCACAGTCTCGAGCCTCCCCTGGATTCCTGTGCTCTCTGACAACCATTTTACTTGTCCTAAATCAGCTCCTCTCCTTAAAAAAAAACAAAACTGTTATTTGACCCCACTTCCCTGCCTCACAGAGGAGCCTTCTCTTTGTCACAGCTTGTTCACAGCACTTTCTTTTTTTTTTGAGACAGAGTCTCGCTGTGTTGCCCAGGCTAGAGTGCAATGCACGATCTTGGCTCACTGCAAGCTCCGCCTCCTGGGTTCACGCCATTCTCCTGCCTCAGCCTCCTGAGTAGCTGGGACTACAGGCACCTGCTACCACACCCAGCTAATTTTTTGTATCTTTAGTAGAGGTGGGGTTTCACCGTGTTAGCCAGGATGGTCTTGATCTCCTGACCTCGTGATCTGCCCGCCTTGGCCTCTCAAAGTGCTGGGATTACAGGCGTGAGCCACTGCACCCGGCCGACAGCACTTTCAATACCAGTCCTTTCTGTTAACTCACTGAGGCAGCTTCTAGGATGCTGGGACAGATTCCATGGTCCTGTGCTAAAGCAAATGAATCAGAATCTCTGAGGTGGGGCCCAGGGTTCTTTTTTATTTATTTTTATTATTATTATTATTTTTTAGAGACAGGGTCTTGCTCTGTCACCCAGCTGGAGTGCAGTGGTATGATCATAGCTCACTGTAGCCCCTAGCTCTCTGGGCTCAAGAGATACTCTTGCCTTGGTCTCCCAAGCAGCTGGTACTACAGGTGCAAGCCACCATGCTGGGCTTTTTAATTTAATTTAATTTAATTTAATTTTTGATACAGTGTCTCACTCTGTTGCCCATGCTGGAGTGCAGCAGCACGACCTCGGCTCACTGCAACCTCCGCCTCCCAGGTTCAAGTGATTCTCCTGCCTTAGCCTACTGAGCTGCTGGGATTACAGGTGTGTGCCACCACGCCTCGCTAATTTTTTATTTTTAGTAGAGACAGGGTTTCACCATTTTGGCCAGGCTGGTCTTGAACTCCTGACCTCAAGTGATCCACCCGCCTCGGCCTCCCAGAGTGCTGGGATTATAGGCATGAGCCAGCACACCCGGCTGCGAATTTTTTATTTTATATATTTTTTTGTAGAGATGGGGTCTTGCTGTGTCCTGAACTCTTGGCCTCAAGTGATCCTTCCGACTCAGCTTCCCAAAGGACTGGGATTATAGGCGTGAGGCACTGTGCCTGGCAGGGTTCCGTATTCAAGAAAGCTGCCTAGTTGGGAACCAGTTATTGGCCTATATTCCTGAATCTTTCCTCACTTTTTGTCACTTCTCAAATGGTTACAGTCTGGCTTCTGCCCTGACCACTCTGTTAAATTCTTAAATGGGGTCAGGACAACAACCACCACAGCCATGCAGGTTCCCAGGTCTCCTGCCACTTGACCTCCCTGGAGTATTGACACTGTTGGTCACTCCAAAACTTCTAGACACCTCTTCTTCTTTGCCTTCTACCCCTGGCCATCTCCCTTGGCACTTTAAGGTAGACTCTTTTTGGACCTTAAATATTGGTGGTTGGTTCCTAGAGTTTCCCAGGGTTTGATCCTCAGACCACTGCTCTCCTCAATCTATGATTCCTCTCTGGGAAATCCACATGGCTTAATCTACAAAGTACACACTGATGTATGTCTCCAGCTCTCATTTCTCTAACGTCACACTCATGGGTCCATGGGTCCAACTGCTGGAGGTGTAAGGTCAGGTGTACAGGGGAGATGTACACCCCACAGGCACCCTAACCTCAAATATTTCAAGATCAAATCCACAGTTCCCCCAGCCCCATGCCAGCTCCCCCTCCTCCCCTACTCACGACTTACTGAACATCCGCATCTCTACTGCCCAGCAGCTGCTCTAGAGTCCCGGGGTCATCACACAGCCTTCCTGCTTCCTCATCTATGCATTCAATTCAGGCCTCCTGAGTTTTACCTCCTAAATATGATTAAACTGCCTTCTTCCACCTGACCCTTAATTTGGGTCTCATCTCTTGCTTGGACTATTAAAATAGCGACCCCCCGCACCCCCTTTTTTAAAGAGATGGAGTCTCACTATGTTGCCCAGACTGGACTTGAACTCCTAGATTCAAATGATCCTCCTGCCTCTGCCTCCTGAGTAGCTGGGACTGGAGGTACATACCATTGTGCCTGGCTCCAGCAACAGCATCTCAACTGGTCTCTGTCTCCAGTCAAGTCCCACCAGAACAGTTGCTGGGGTGATAGTTCTTTGTTTCTGAAACAGGATCTCCCTCTGTCACCCAGGCTAGATCACAATTCACTGCAACCTCCACCTCCCTGGCTCAAGGGATCCTTGTACCTCAGCCTCCTGAGTAGCTGAGACTACAGGTGTGGGCCACTGCACCTGGCTAATTTTTTTTTTGTAGAGATGGGGTCTTGATATGTTGCCCAGGCTGATCTCGAACTCCTGGGCTCAAGCAATCCACCTGCCTTGAACTCCCAAAGTGCTGGGATTACTGGTGTGAGCCACCAGGCCCAACCTGGGGTGATATTTCTAAAATGCCAATCTTGACAGGTCAGTCCCCAGCTTAGAATGCTTGAAAGCCCTCCATGATCTAAAGTTAAAATTCCAGCCAGGCGCAGTGGCTCATGCCTGTAATCCCAGCACTTTGGGAGGCAGAGGCGGGTGGATCACGAGGTCAGGAGTTCAAGACCAGCCTGGCCAACAGAGTGAAATCTCGTCTCTCCTAAAAATACAAAAATTAGCTGGGCATGATGGTGGGCACGTGTAATCCCAGCTACTTGGGAGGTAAGGCAGGAGAATCGCTTGAACCTGGGAGGCGGAGGTTGCAGTGAGCCAAGATCGTGCCACTGCACTCCAGCTTGGGCAACAGAGTGAGATTTCGTCTCAAAAAAAAATTAGCCGGGTGTGGTGGTGCACGCCTGTAATCCCTGCTACTCGGGAGGCTGAGGTGGGAGAATAGCTTGAACCCAGAGGGGGAGGTTGCACCACTGAACCCGGAGCAGGAGGTTGCGCCACTGCACTCCAGCCTGGGCGACAGTGCAAGACTCCATCAAAAATAAAATATAAAAAAAATCCCAGCTCATCAGCATGGCCCAGAAAGACAATCACGACTGTACCCAACTGTAGGGGTGGGCAAATGAGGTGCCTAGAGTGCAAAATTTAAGAAGACACACACTCTCAGGTGCTGACCCTGCACGTGCACAACCCTGAGAGTGGATGCTGCCTTAAATTTTGCACCCTAGCCTTTGCCCTGCCCAATTGCCTCTTTGGCTTCTTGGCTTAACAGTCATCACCACTCCTGCATTCTGTGCTTTGGTACTGTCACTCTCCTTGTGGCTAGATCCTCACAGACACTGATAAGCTTCTCACAGCTCAGGACAATCTTGAGAAGCCTCTTTCTACCCTGGCTTCTATACTCCTTCAGTCCCACAGGCATTATCTCTACAACTGCTCTAAGCTTCTCAAGGGCAGAGACAGTGTTCCGTCCTCTCTATCTCTCAGGCAGCATGTAGCAATCAGTAGGTGCTCTACAAATGTTAGCTGAACTGAATACAAATCTGCTCTGGGAACTCACTTGAGTTAACATCAGGTCCACTGCCCAAGGCCCACAGTCCCACTAAGCCCCTTCAGAATGTAGTGACCACTAAGGATGGCTATGCACCAGGAATGAACTAGAGCCAGCCCTTGTCCAGACCTGGGCTGGAGGAAGGGTAGATGTGAACCATCAACTCTCCAAGGGTGGTGGTCAGAGCTCTAGCAAATAATTCCCCTTCTGACAAATTCACTGACTGTTAGCCTGCAATTTTCACAGGAATTACACATTGCCTGGCCAAGTGCTAAATTTTGAGCTTTCTTCCTGCCAAATTTCTACCATGCTGGTTCATGTTTGCCAATCTTGTAGAGGTAATGTGTTTTCCAGTAGGGAACATGAGTAGCTTCAGGAGTTATTCTGAAGGCTCATAAAAAGGATCTTGTGACCATTTTACAGGAAGGATTCAGTAATGTGCCCTCTTAAAGAATACCACTGCTACCAAGAGAGGTCCTTGGAGTTTTTGCATTAAACCTTGCATACTATCTAGCAGGGACCTATCATACAATAAACAGCTCTAGGGTAAACACATTTCATAGGGTCCAATGTCATGAGTTTAACTTTTTTACTGTTATCCAAGTACTTTCTTATCTGTAGCCTTACTTTTTTTTTTTTTAATGGAGACAGAGTCTTGCTGTGTCACCAAGGCTGAGTGCAGTGCACAATCATAGCTCAATTTGCCTTGAACTCCTGGGTTCAAGCAATCCTCTGCCTCAGCCTCATAAGTAGCTGGCATTACAGGTGAATGCCACTGGGCCTGGCTAATTTTTTGATTTTATTTTTTTGTAGTAAAAATGGGGTCTCTCTATATTTCTCTGGTTCTTGAACTCCTGGACTCAATCAATCCTCCCGCCGTGGCCTCTCAAAGTTCTGGGATTAAAGGCATGAACCACTGTGCCCAGCCTCAAAAAAAATATTTTTTAAATTAGCTGAGCATGGTGGGGGCATGCCTGTGATCCTAGCTATGCAGGAGGCTGAGGTGGGATGACCGCTTGAGCCCAGGAGGCCAAGGCTGCAGTGAGCTATAATTGCACCACTGCACTCCAGCCTGGATAACAGAGTGAGACCCTGTCTCTAAAAAAATAAAATAATAAATAAAATAATAAAAAGAGAATACATAGTAGGGCAACCATAGACTATCATTACTTTGAAAGAGGAAAAAAGATAAGAAAACCCCCTTTGTGGGCCAAGGTGATGCAACAAGTTCACAAAGGATTTTACATAAATTTATCTTATTTTATTTATTTATTCATTTATTTTTTGAGACAGAGTTTCTCCTTGTCTCCCAGGTTGGAGTACAGTGGCACGATCTTGGCTCACTGCAACCTCTGCCTCCTGGGTTCAAAGCAATTCTTGTGCCTCAGCCTCCTGAGTAGCTGGGACTATAGGCATATGCCACCACACCCAGCTGATTGTTTTTGTATTTTCATAGAGACGGGGTTTCACTATGTTGCCCAGGCTGGTCTCGAACTCCTGAGCTCAGGCAATCTGCCTGCCTTAGCCTCCCAAAGTGCTGGGATTACAAGCGTGAGCCACCACGCCCAGCCTTGGATTTTATGTAGAATTTAAAGAGTTCGTGATCTCCTTGAAGTTCTTTCATCATCTTCCCAGACATACAAGAACCCTAGTTAAGAATGAATATCTGGGTTAGAGATTCTGTGCGGTCTTTGAATCAGGGTGTAAGAAATGGACAGGACCTCAGAGTTCAATGAATATAATCCTCATCAAGTCAGATTTTACAGATTCAGTCAATGAGGCCCAGAGAATTTTCATGGCTGACTCATAGCATAGCTAGTGGATGACAGAACGGAGACCTATATCTTGGTTTTCTGAATCCCAGTTCTCACACAGTGTTGGACTAATATACCGTGTTTAAGGCTGGGTGCGGTGGCTCACGTTTGTAATCCCAGCACTTTGAGAGGCCAAGGTGGGTGGATCACCTGAGGTCGGGAATTAGAGACCAGCCTGACCAACATGGAGAAACCTGTCTCTACTAAAAATACAAAATTAGCCAGGCATAGTGGTGCATACCTGTAATCCCACCTACTCAGGAGGCTGAGGAAGGAGAATCACTTAAACCCAGGAGGCAGAGGTTGCGGTGAGCTGAGATCGCACCATTGCAATCCAGCCTGGGCAACAAGAGCAAAACTCTGTCTCTGTCTCAAAAAACAAAACAAAACAAAACAAAAAATATATATATATAATCCCAAATATCATCCCACCTCAGCCTCCCAGCCTCCTGAGTAGCTAGGATCACAGGCACACCCCACCATGCCCAGCTAATTAAAAAAAAATTATATATATATATAAAAGTTATATATATAGTGTTCAAAACAAATGTAAAGAAGGAGAGAGGAGTGTGGAGAGACTGGCTGGGGACAAAAAAAGCTATAGTTAATTCCTAAGATGTATAGGTTGGCTATTACTCAGCTTCATTTTTGTGTTCAGTATAGATTAGTTTTCTAGCTTCAACCCAAAGAGACCAAGCCTGAAGCTCCCTTCTAGCTCCCTGCTTTGGATTTGTGACTAAATCCTGATGGATTATCTGAGCAAGCTCTGTGGAGAGGCAGATAGCAGAGACTGGGCACATCATGAATTCTAAATGGCTGATGTCATTACAAAAACCATAAGCAAGAAAGAATCTACAGTTTCCAGAAAGTGGGGGGAAGAGTTTCTAAGGGGAAAGTATGAGTCTTGAAGAAGGAGGGTAAGGGTTATGTAGCAAAGAAGAGGTCATTGGGTGGTCTCTGTAGGCTGGGGGTGGGAAAGGGGTGCATAGCAGGGTGGGGTGTGAGTAAGGCATGCTCAGAGATCATTTTTGTTTTTGTTTTTTGACCAGTAAAATGTTCAATTTTTTTTTAGTTTTAAAATTTTTAAATTTTTATTTTTTTGATCAGTGAAATGAGAGATGGTTTTGGGGAGGTCTGGGAGCTAAGAGGTTTATTAACCTGGAGATTATCAAAGTAAGATTTGCATTTTAGATAGATGCTTTTACATGGAAGATAGATCTTAAGATTTTTTTTTTCCAGTTAGGTGTTAGAGTGTAGTTGTCCAGATTATGAATCATTCATTCATTGATCCCACTTTATGAAGCCCATAATATAAGCCAGGCACTAATCTAGACAAGAAAAGATAGTCTAAAGCAGCACAGTGACAATGGAGATGGAGTTATATAACCAACAATACATACTGAGGAGACAGATTTGAGAAATACTTAGGAGTTAAAAATCAGTAGGGGCCAGGCGCGGTGGCTCACGCCTGTAATCCCAGCACTTTGGGAGGCCAAGGCGGGCGGATCACAAGGTCAGGAGATCGAGACCATCCTGGCTAATGTGGTGAAACCCCGTCTCTACTAAAAATACAAAAAATTAGCCGGGCCTAGTGGCGGGCGCCTGTAGTCCCAGCTACTCAGGAGGCTGAGGCAGGAGAATTGCGTGAACCCGGGAGGCGGAGCTTGCAGTGAGCAGAGATTGTGCCACTGCACTCCAGCCCAGGCGACAAAGCAAGATTCCGTCTCAAAAAAAAAAAAAAAAAAAAAAAAAACAGTAGGACCTGATGACTAATTAAGGCAGTGGGGAGTGGAATGGAAAGAGTAAGGATACTGACAGAAGCTTGAAACAAATATGTCCAATATTTTAGAATTATATAATAAAGGAATTTTCTGTCAGGAGCTCCAGAAAGATTAAAACCCAAATGCTAATACATAAAGATCAAAACAGCCTTCGTTTGCAACATCTTTGAATGAGGAGACTACTTCGGACTTTGTTATTTCTCCAAGGCAGAGATAGAGACCTGCCCCAGGGAGGTAATTATATTATCTACTGAATTGTGGGTTCAACCGAGAGAGGTTGAAATAAAATACAAAAGTCTTGCTGGGCCTCTCTCCACAGCCTCGTGGCAAGCGTTTCCTACCAGAATTCTAATTTTGTCAAAATGGGGTTGCTTTCATGTAATTTTAGAATAAGCGTTTAAAAACTGAGAGGAGCAAGAACAGCAAGTGAACACAGATGGGCTGGGGGGCAGAGTGAATTGGGTAAATTTTATAAGAATAAAAAAGAAGAGGGGATTTTACTAATGTTACTTTCAAAGGCAAAAGACCTAGTCAAAGCACTCATTTTTGCTTTCTTAATTCCTTATCTGCTACTACAAATAAAGAGCAGCAAAATTATAAGGAAAAAAAAAAGCTATGTGCTGTAAATGCCTTTAAAGACACCTCCTTAGTAGTGCACTGTACTGTATCCATCACAATGTCTTGCTGGGCAGGCTGCCCAGCTCACCTCCTAATTCTACAGTTCTGTGAGGTGAAAGGTGAAATGTAATATTTACAATCCTGAGAATGAATTAATCCCTGGCAAAATAGAAGGATTTGATTTTCTCATCTGCTCACATCTAGCTGGCGTAATACTTAAGCAGGGTACCAGGGATCTGTTTCTACTTGTTGCCACAGGGCAGGGAACTAGAAGCAGGTCCTGAAGCTAAATGCCTGACATGTCTCAGACAAATAAAAACTGAGAGAATTCATCACCACTGGGCTGGGTGCAGTGGCTCATGCCTGTAATCCCAGCATTTTGGGAGGCCAAGGTGGGCGGATCATGAGGTCAGGAAATCGAGACCATCCTGGCTACCATGGTGAAATCCCGTCTCTACTAAAAATACAAAAAATTAGCTGGGTGTGTTGGCGGGCGCCTGTAGTCCCAGCTACTCGGGAGGCTGAGGCAGGAGAATGGCGTGAACCCGGGAGGCGGAGCTTGCAGTGAGCCAAGGTCGCGCCACTGCACTCCAGCCTGAGCGACAGAGCGAGACTCTCTCTCAAAAAAAAGAAAAAAAAAAAAAAAAGAATTCATCACCACTAGACCAGCCTTACAAGAAATGCTCAAGGGAGTCCCACATCTGGAAGTGAAATGATAATTACTATCAAGAAAACACAAAAAAGTAGACAACTCACTGGTAGAGCACATACTCAAAGGAGAAAGAGAAAAGAATCAAACTTTACTACTACAGAAAACCACCAAATCACAAGGATGAACAATAAGAGGGGAAGAAAGGAACAAAGGATATATTTTAAAAAACAGAAAATAATTAATAAAATGACAGAAGTCCTCACCTATCAATAATAATCTTGAATGTAAACTGATTGAACTCCCCCCCTTAAAATATATAGACTGGCTGAATGGATTAAAAAACATGGCCCAACTACGGTTGCCTACAAGAAACTCACTTCATCTGCAAAGACACACATAGACTGAAAGGGTGGAAAAAGATATTCCATGCAAACAGAAACCAAAAGCAAGCAGGGTAGCTGTACTTGTATCAGATGAAACAGACTTCAAGTAAAAAACGATTAAAAAAAGGAAAAAGGTTATTATATAGTGATAAAGGTATCAATTCAGCAAGAGGACGTAACAATTCTAAATATATATGCACCCAACACTGGAGCGCCCAGATATATAATATAAAGCAAATATTATTAGATCTAAAGGGAGACATAGACACCAATACAATAGCTAGGGAATTCAACACCCCATTCTCCGCAATGAACAGATCACCTAGACAGAAAATCAACAACAAAACACTAAATTTAAACTGCATTTTATGCTGAGTGCAGTGGTTCACATCTGTTATCCTAGTATGTTGGGAGGCTGAGGTGGGTGGATCACTTGAGGCCAGGAGTTTAAAACCAGCCTGGTCAACATGGTAAAACCCTGTCTCTACTAAAAATACAAAAATTAGGTGGGTGTGGTGGCGGGCACCTGTAATCCCAGCTACTTGGGAGGCTGAGGCACAAGAATTGCTTGAACCTGGGAAGTGGAGGTTGCAGTGAGTCAAGATCATGCTACTGCACTCCCAGCCTGGGCAACAGAGTAAGCTTCTCTCAAAAAAACAAAAACCCCTGCATTTTAGACTAACGAAGAGACATTGACAGAACATTTCATCCAACAGATTCAGAAAACACATTATTTCATCAGCACAAGAAACATTCTCCAGAATAGACCATATGTTAGGCCACAAAACAAGCCTCAACAAATTTAAAATAATTGAAATTATATCCAGTATCTTTCCTGACCACAATGGAATAAAACTAGAACTCTACAGCAAAGTGAACTTTTGAAATTGTACAAATACACAGAAATTACACAATGTGCTCCTGAATAATCAGTGAAGAAAATTTTACATTTTGTTTTCTTTTTTAAGACGGTTCTTGCTATGTTGCCCAGGCTGGTCTTGAACTCCTGACCTCAGGTGATCCGCCCACCTCGGCCTCCCAAAGTGCTGGGATTACAGGCATGAGCCACCATGCACAGCCTAAAGGTTGTTTAATGGAAATAAAAGTACAGCTAGATAGGGGGAATAAGTTCTAGTGCTCTAAAGCACTATAGGGTGACTATAATTAACAACAACTTATTGTATATTTTCAAATAGCTAGAACAGCAGATTTTGAATGTCCCAACACAAAAAAATGATAAATGTTTGAGGTGATGGATATGCTGATTACCCTGATTTGATCCTTATACATTGTAAACATGTCTCAAAATATCACAATGTACCCTGTAAATATGCATTAGGTATCAATAAAATATGTATTAGGTATCAAGTATTAGGTATCAATTAAAAATAATAACAGCTGGGGCCAGGTACGGTGGCTCATGCCTGTAACCCCAGCACTTTGAGAGGCCGAGGTGGGCAGATCACCTAAAGTTAGGAGTTCGAAACCAGCCTGGCCAACATGATGAAACCCTGTCTCTACTAAAAATACAAAAATCAGCTGGGCATGGTGGCGGGTGTCTGTAATCCCAACTACTCGGGAGGCTGAGGCAGGAGAATTGCTTGAACCCAGGAGGCGGAGGTTGCAGTGAGCCGAGGTTGTGCCACTGCACTCCAGCCTAGGCAACAAGAGCAAAACTCTGTCTCAAAATAATAATAATAATAATAATAATAATAACAGCTGTACACAGTGGCTCATGCCTGTAATCCCAGCACTTTAGGAGGCTGAGGTGGGAGGATCGCTTGAGCTCAGGAGTTCAAGATCAGCCTGGGCAACATAGTGAGACCCCATCTCAAAAACAAACAAAATAATACATAAACAAATGTCTGACAAAGCAGTACAGGGATCTGGCACTGGAGTGTTCTCTATCTCTGGACATCCATTATCTACACCCCTGTCCTTTCTGGGAAACAGCTTCGGGGAGTTCTACTTCTGGGAAACTACAGGCACAGCCCTGACAACAATAAACATGGAAAACATATGCCAGAGGGCCTCAAATGCCCAACAACAGAGTGTGCTCCCATCCTACGGAGCAGCAAATGCTTTATGGGGGTCATTTTTTTCCTTTTTTTTTTTTTTTAAAGTAGCTAAGAATAATTGCTCTGAAGACGCAAAGCTAAATTAACTGCTAACATCCAAACACAGCCTGACAGTGTACCTGCAAACTTTGCTCCTGGTCCATGGGTAAAAGGAGCTCTCAGCCTTGCAGAAACCTTCTCTTGGTGCCATCTGCCATGGGACAGGAAAGAAGCACCTGTGAGCAAGGGCCATGCACTCAATACACCACTGCTGACTCCTAAGTGCCAGAATTTCATCTACAGAAGTAGCTTTAGAAGTTAGGTGATGAATTCTATTCATTTATTTAAAATATATATATATATAATCCCAGCACTTTGGAAGGCTGAGGTGGACAGATCACTTGAGGTCAGGAGTTTGAGACCAGCCTGGGCAATATGGTGAAACCCCATCTCTACTAAAAATACAAAAATTAGCTGGCTGTGGTGGTGCGCACCTGTAGTCCCAGCTAATTGGGAGGCTGAAGCAAGAGGATCATTTGAACCCAGGAGGCGGAGACTGCAGTGAGCTGAGATTGCACCACTGTACTCCAGCCTGGTGATGGAGAGAGATTCTGTCTAAAAAAAAACCCAAAACCCAAAATTGCCAACAGGAAGAAGGCAGGAGCAAAACAGGTGCTCACGGCTGCCAGAGATTTGTCGGCCCTGCCTGGGATAGAGGTCTAAATGCCAGCTCTGCATTGAAGACATAAGGGAATTTCTTTGTCTTGCTCTTGCTCTGGCTCCCTGTAACTGCATACCACGGTACCTCTTTTCTTTCTAGGTGATAATGCCCCATCCATAAGCGGGTTACTAACAAAATGGAGGACAGGACTTCACTCCTCCCCAAACACCTACAGGGGGAAGGTCCCCTTTTACAGAGCACCATGGCCACAATTTTAACAGTTACTGCAAAATAAAAGTTGCTACATTCTCATGATGATGTGTTTTCCCAACACCTGAAAAATTATTTACCAAGTGTCTGTAGCCAGGGTGAAAAACACCCCTAAAGTTTAGATATGCATCAGTATTTCCCTCTCAAGAATAGCACACGTTAAAACTTTCATAAAGAGAAAACAAAAATAAGGAGTTGAAAAACATATAAGTATAAATTAATAGCCACAAAAGGGAGAAGTTAAAGAGAGACTATGAAAAACATCTTTGTCTTGCAGAAAGACACAATCTGAGAAGCAACCCTGCAGGACTTGGCTGAAAGTCAACGGGCGGCTGATCAAATGAAGCAATAGAAGCTGTGTAATTTGTCACACCAAGCATCTGCGACAAACCCACGCACAATCCGAGGAATGTAGGTGATCTGACAAAAGGCCTCATGTTTAAAATTTACCCTAAGTTTCCCCAAATCCATCACAAATTTCCCCGCATGAGCCACTTTTTCAGACACAGTTTAGCTATCTGTTCTTGTGACACTAGATGCATTTAAAGAGTTCTTGGGGGCTGGGTGCAGTGGCTCATGCCCATAATCCCAGCACTTTGGGAGGCCACGGCAGGTGGATCACTTGAGGTCAGGAGTTCGAGACTATCCTGGCCAACATGGTGAAACCCCGTCTTTACTAAAAATACAAAAATTAGCCAGGTGTGGTGGTGTGTGCCTGTAATTCTAGTTACTTGGGAGGCTGAGGCGGGAGGATTGCTTGAACCTGGGAGGCAGAGGTTACAGTGAGCTGAGATCACGCCACTGCACTCCAGCCTGGTTGACAGAGCAAGCTCTGTCTCAAGAAAAAAAAAAAAAAAAAAGGCTTTCTTGGGGGTGGGTGCGGTGGCTCATGCCTGTAACCCTAGCACTTTGGGATGCTAAAGTGGAAGGATGGCTTGAGGCAGGGAGTTTGAGACCAGCCTGGGCAACATAGTGAGACATCATCTCTGCCAAAAAAGAAAAAAATATCCATGTTGAGACATTTTTGTGTAAAAAAAGAAAAAATTACCTGGGCATGGTGATGTGCACCTGTAATCCTAGCTATTTGGAAGGCTGAGCCAGGAGGATTGCTTGAGCCCCAGAAGTTTGATGCTACACTGAGCTATGATTGTGCCACTGTGTTCCAGCCTGGGCAATAGAAAGAGACCCTGTCTCAAAAAAAACAGAAAGAAAAGCTGGACACAGTGGCTCATGCCTGTGATCCCAGCACTTTGGGAGGCCAAGGCAGGTGGATCACCTGAGGTCAGGAGTTCGAGACCAGCCTGACCAACATGGTGAAAACCCCGTCTCTACTAAAAATACAAAATTAGCCAGATGTGGTGGCACATGCCTGTAATCCCAGCTACTTGGGAGGCTGAGGCAGGAGAATCGCTTGAACCTGGGAGGTGGAGGTTGCAGTGAGCTGAGATCGCGCCATTGCACTCCAGCCTGGGCAACAAAAGCGAAACTCTGTCTCGAAAGAAAAAAAATCTCTACACTTTTTTTACTGTTACAATGACAGTAATAGAGGCTTTTCTCTCCAGGAGCTCTAAGTGAAATTAATGAGAATTCTCATGACCCTAAGAAGAGAGATTTAAAAAACAAACATACAGGCCGGATGTGGTGGCTCACGCCTGTAATCCCAGCACTTCAGGAGGCTAAGGTGGGTGGAGCCACTTTTTCAGACCTCAACTTGTTGAGGTCAGGGGTTCAAGATCAGCCTGGCCAACATGGTGAAACCCATTTCTACTAAAAATACAAAAATTATCCAGGCATGGTGGCATGTGCGCCTGTAGTCCCAGCTACTCAGGAGGCACAGGCAGGAGAATCACTTTAACCCAGGAGGTGGAGGTTGCCGCAGAGAGCTGAGATCGAGCCACTGCACTCCAGCCTGGGCAACAGAGTGAGACTCTGTCTCAAAAAACAAACAAACAAACAAGCAAACAAACAAACAAAACCGCAAACACATAAACAAGGAATTGGGGTGGAAAGCAGAGGACTAGGATGGTAAGCAAAATAACTGATTCACGGAGTAAAAGTCATTCATATGCAAAAAGGCCAAAGCTGTTTTAGAGAAGTTTCCTACTGTTGATTTCTGAGGGTTTCAGCACAACCAAGCAGCTGCCCCAGGAAAAGCCAGGTAGAGCAAAGGGTCTAAAATGAACTCATTATCCATCATCTCCCATGGATAAATGAAGTACCCACCATAAGGGACTGCTCCAGATAGCTGAACGCCACACTGTAAGTGGTACAGCTTTTCTTTGACTATAAGTTTTCTTTCTTTTTTTTAAACTTTATTTATTTATTTATTTAATTTATTTATTTTGAGACCGGACTGTGAGATTGGCTAATTTTTGTATTTTTGGTAGAGACGGGGTTTCACTGTGTTGCCAAGGCTGGTCTCAAAGTCTTGGGCTCAAAAATCCAACTGCCTCCGCCTCCTGAAGTGCTAGGATTACAAGCATGAGCCACTGCGCTCGGCCTGTTTGTAAATTTTCTACTGAAGGTGATTTTTCTATCATCTTCAACAGAGATGACTAACATACATACTTAAAGAATGTGAACTTTCAACACAACTTGGTCATAACAAGATTCTGCATATGAGAAAACCAAGAACCGGAAAGACAAGGGATCTGTCAGGAACACCATATGTTGCGACAGAACAATGACACCTGAGGTGACTTTCCCTTGACGACTTTCCCTTTCTTTTTTGTTTTTTTTTTTTGAGACGGAGTATTGCTCTGTTGCCCAGGCTGGAGTGCAGTGGCCCAATCTTGGCTCACTGCAACCTCCACCTCATGGGTTCACGCCATTCTCCTGCCTCAGCCTCCCGAGTAGCTGGGACTATAAGCGCCTGCCACCACGCCCGGCTAATTTTTTGTATTTTTAGTAGAGACGGGGTTTCACCATGTTAGCCAGGATGGTCTCCATCTCCTGACCTCGTGATCCGCCAGCCTCGGCCTCCCAAAGTGCTGGGATTACAGGCGTGAGCCACCCGGCCCGGCCCGACTTTCCCTTTCTTGTCAGACTAATAAGGCCAGACACTTACATTCATGCTCTTTGATTTCAAGAAAACCTCTCCCTCCTTCCCTTTTTCCTTTCCTTCTTCTTTCTCTCTCTCCCTTTCTTATATTTAATTTAAACAAACTTGGTTTCCTGTTTTCTTTGCAGAAAAGTAGAAATAAATTGAAGGGAGGAAGGAACAAGGAGGAGACAGTGAGAGGACTGGGGAGGCTCCCAGTACAAAAGGTGGCAAAAGAGCTGAAGATTGACAGCTGGCAAAGGTCTGTTCTTTGTTTTGGCTTACTTCTCGTTTCTTGACTATATGTTGCACTTGGGTATTTATATAGTAAAGAAATTAATTTACTTTTCTTTCTTTCCTCACTCCTTTCTGCCTCTCCCCTACCTCCCACATCTTCTTCTTTTTCTTTGAGACAGGGTCTTGCTCTTCACCCACATTGAAGTGCAGTGGCACAATCACAGCTCACTGCAGCCTTGACCTCCTGGGCTCAAGAAATCATCTTACCTCAGCCTCCCAAATAGCTGGGACCACAGGCATGCACCAACAGTCCTGGCTAATTCAAAAAATTTTTTTTGTATTGACAGATTCTCCCTATGTTGCCCAGGCTGCTCTTGAACTCTTGGGCTCAACCAATCTCTGGTCTCCCAAAGTGCTGGGATTAAAGGTGTGAGCCACTGTGCCTGGCACCAAACCTTTTTGACATCTAACCACATTGTAAGATCTGTAGAGTGCAGGTCTACTTACGAACCTTAGTTCTAATACAGACTACCTTGGTGTGAATCCCAGCTTTCCCCAACTTGTTAACTGGGTCATCCTCTGTAAGGTACTTTAACTCCTTGTTCTATAGTTTTCACATCTGTTAAATAAGAAAAATGGGCCGGGCGCGGTGGCTCACGCCTGTAATCCCAGCACTTTGGGAGGCCGAGGTGGGTGGATCACGAGGTCAGGAGATCGAGACCATCTTGGCTAACACAGTGAAACCCCGTCTCTACTAAAAACACAAAAAATTAGCTGGGCGTGGTGGCGGGCGCCTGTAGTCCCAGCTACTCGGGAGGCTGAGGCAGGAGAATGATGTGAACCCAGGAGGCGGAGCTTGCAGTGAGCCGAGATCACGCCACTGCACTCCGGCCTGGGCGAAAGAGCGAGACTCCGTCTCAAAAAAAAAAAAAAAAAAAGAAAAGAAAAGAAAAATGAACAGAACCTACCTTACAGGCTTGTGGTATGAATTATTTATAAAGTCCTCCCTGAAATACTAGCTATTATTATCATAAAGCTTCACCTTATCTCACAGATAATCAGTATCTTCTTTTTCTCAATTCAACAAAACCACATTCGGTAGATAGTGCATATTTATTTTGAGAATTCTTAATGGAGTATGGCTGGTCTAACAGGTTATTTTCTTTCTTTCTTTTTTTTTTTTTTTTTTGTGGAAACGGAGTCTCGCTCTGTTTCCCAGGCTTGAGTAAAGTGGCATGATCTGGGCTCACTGCAACCTCTGCCTCCCGGGTTCAAGCGATTCTCCTGCCTCGGCCTCCCAAGTAACTGGGATTACAGGCGCCCACCACCACACCCAGCTAATTTTTGAATTTTTAGTAGAGACGGGGTTTCACCATGTTGGCCAAGCTGGTCTCGAACTCCTGATCTCAAGTAATTTGCCCACCTCGGCCTCCCAAATTGTTGGGATTACAGGCATTAGCCACTGCACCCGACCTGGTCTAACAGGTTCTTGTAGCACGTCTCAGGAAAGTGGCCTTGTGGTTCAGTCCAGCTCCGGCAGAACACGCTGAAGTTTGAGACTGGACTCAGGTACACCTGTGAGTCAGCTATGCGGATCGGCCTTGAGCTCCAGGCCAGCCTGGGGCCACCCAGGGCCACCCTAGGGATTGCAGTTCCACAGAGCCTGGTACAGATCTGACATGGCCCCAATCAACCTCTCCAGGCCCATCCACTCTCTGCCACTAAAATTATGCCCCAAATGCTTTGCTTCAAAAGCACAGCACTTCCCTGGGCTAGTCCTGCTGTTTCTTGCACCGCCCATGCTTGTTCATCTTTATCTGGAACACCTTTCTCCTCCTCACTCCCTGGCAAACTTCCACTTTCCCTTCCATGTTTTATTTAACTCTCATTTCCTCTATCTGGAAGCCCCCTCAGCAGTGCCTGCCCTCTGTGCCAAGTCTCCTAGTTATGTCTATCCTGATATTTTCCAGATTAATGGACACAATTCTGGCTGACCCTTCCCACAGACTGCCAACTCCTAGAGAGCCCAGCAGCACTTCTGAATGATCAAATGATGGGCAAGCCTTTTGGACTTCTTTCAAAATTAAGCTCATGGGCTTTTGATCAGTGTTAAGAGTCAGATGAGGACCAGCGTGGTGGCTCACAACTGTAATCCCAGCACTTTGGGAGGCCCAGGTGGGAGGATTGCTTGAGCCTAGGGATTCAACACCAGCCTAGGCAACATAGGGAGACCCTGTCTCTACAAAAAAGAAAAAAAAAAGAGAGAAAATCTGGGCTCCTAGAGATTTGTTCTCAGTTGAAAGTGGGCCAGACATGTGAATTCTTACATTCCTAAAATGCAGGGTAGCAGTTACTACCACCCATTTTTGGAGGAAGTTTCAAAGGAATCAGACAATTAGCTTGTTCTTAATGACTTCTGAGAAAAGAGAAAACGATACTACAGTTTCTGTTTAAGTGTCACTGGGCAAACAGGTAAACATGTAGGTCTGGCTCAAGTATGGATAGGTAGGAGAGAATTACAAATTTTTCATGGGCTCTGAAGTTGCAGCAACTTATTTACTTCAATGATAGAGCTCTAAAGGATTTGAAGAGTTGTGGAAACAGCA
Organism: Nomascus leucogenys; assembly: GCF_006542625.1. Classification (NCBI taxonomy): domain Eukaryota; kingdom Metazoa; phylum Chordata; class Mammalia; order Primates; family Hylobatidae; genus Nomascus; species Nomascus leucogenys. Next base: position 48,115,443 of record NC_044399.1, read on the forward strand.
GTAAAATGTCATGCCAGGAGCCTCGTAGAATTGGAGAATGCAAGAGATAGAAGTGGCCTTACAGATCAATTGCTAGTTCTCAATTATGAGTTAGTGATAACATTTTCACTGGTCCACAGAAAACTGAGATACATTTGGATAATCTGCTATTTATTTTTTTTACAGTATTGGCTCCAAGTGGTACCATATTATTTTTAAAAAAGCTACATAAATTCAACATAAAGAGCTGTTCCTATTCTGAGATTAAATTTGTTTACACTTTTATGGTACCAAAATATTCTTTCATGAAAAGATGATTATAAATGGCAGTTTGGTCTTAAAAAAAAAAAAAAACTACTGAAATACAACACATATATTCCCAATTAGGTTTTTTTTGAGATAGGGTCTTGCTCTGTTGCCCAGGATGGAGTGCAGCAGAGATCACGGCTCACTGCAGCCTCCAACTCCTGGGCTCGAGAGATCCTCCTGCTTCAGCCTCTTGAGTAGCTGGGACTCCAGGTGCGTGTTACCACACGCACTATTTTTTTTTTCAATTTTTTGTTGAGATGGGATCTCACTGTGTTGCACAGTCTGGTCTCGAACTCCTGGGCTCAAGTGATCCTCCTCTGCCTCAGTCTCCCAAAGTGCTGGGATTACAGGTGTGAGCCACCACACCCAACGAACACAAGTTTTATACAGTCCATTAGAGTGCATATTAAGCCCTACTAAGCTTTGCCACAATGATTTCTTACAATCAAGTAAAATAACTTGGCCTTTACAGGGCCTTTAAATGCACAAATTATGCCCTGTTGTGATTTTCATCTGATCAACTCAACCGGACAGCATGAGAAGATTTTATAAATATACACAAATAAATATGCACTTATTTCATAACCTCCACTTATAAGCTAATTGGTTCACTTTCTTCCTTATCAGTCATAAAACAGCAGCCACCACTATTTTTTCCTTGCAGTTCACAGCATATAGTTCTACTGCAGTAATTCTGCCTCTAGGACCAGATGGGCCAGCTTACTCATGCCCTTCTATTGAGTCATGTAAATATCACAAGATGACACATTCTACCAAGACAAACAGAAAAGCCTTTAAACTCAGCCCTGGAGCCAGGAAAATATTCAAAAACTGTGATGCCAAAAATTTGACCCCATTGAGCTCAATTTTTCATTATTATTCCAATTAGTTTTATAGTCACTATATTTATGGGAGTTCCTAATGCCTGCTGTTAACTGAAGTTGCTGTTTGGTTATGCAGGCTCACATGCTTACCTTTCTTCCTCGTAAAAAGTTTGAACTAGCAGCCATAAACTCAACCCATTCAAGAGGCCAAAGTGGCCAGGCGCGGTGGTTCACACCTGTAATCCCAGCCCCTTAAAGGCTGAGGCGGGCAGATTGCTTGAGTCCAGGAGTTTGAGACCAGCCTGGGCAACATGGTAAAACACTATCTCTACTAAAAATACAACAGGCGTGATGGTGTGTGCCTGTGGTCCCAGCTACTCGGGAGGTGGAGATGGGAGAATCATCTGAGCCTGGGGAGGAGGTCTAGGCAGCAGTGAGCCGAGATTGTGCCATTGTACTCCAGCCTGGGCAACAGAGTGAGACCCTGTTCCCTCCCCCACCTCCCCCCGCAAAAAGCCAACTAAAACAAAAGCTGTTACCTAGTGTAAGATGAGTATCCAGTAAACTTATTTAAATTTTTTTTAAACTTTCTTTCTTTTGCATTAAAAAGATTTTTTTTTAATCTTAAAAAAAAATAAGACGGGGTCTCACCATGTTGCTCAGGCTGATCTCAAACTCCTGGCCTCAAGTGATCCAACTGCCTTGGCCTCCCAAAGTACTGGGATTACAGGCATGAGCCACCGTGCCCAGCCCCAGTAAAGTATTATCTTACTCACCATTTTTTTAAAAATTTTGAAATTTTGAAATAATTTCAGACTTACAGAAAAGTGGTAAAAATACTGCATCTCTGTCCCAGCTTTCCCCCATGCTAACATTTTACATAAACACAGTATACATATCAAAACTAAGAAATTACCACTGGAATAATTCTATTAACTAAACTATAGACTTTATTAAGATTTCACCACTTTCTCCACTAATGTCCTTTCTTGGCCTCGAGAGCAATCCATGATCCCACATAACACAAAAAGGTTAAATTCACCAACCTGTAGGAATCAGGGTTTCATCCACAGGCAGATAAGTATCCGCTTCTATGCTGACTTCATGGTCATATATATTCGGGGAACCCTGGGAGGAAAAGGTAGGGGAAAGGTTTTCTGCTTAGTCTTATTTCATATATTTGTTTTTTAACTTATTTTGCAAAAATGTTTTCAGGCATTGACAAAACCTTTTAAAATCTTGTTTGGCTGATGGTAATGATTAAATATAATCATTTAAGTGTAGGTAGATAAGGCCTCAAAATAGCAACAGATAAATTTGGAAGAAACTTTCAAGTGTGCATGCATTTTCTTTTCTAAATAGAATATGAAGGTGAAAAAGTCAGAGACCACAGTGGTTTGAAAGCCTTTTGGACCTTGGCTTATTAGTGGAGGTGTTTCTTCTATTCTTCTCACATGCCAGGCAAACAGAAGAGCAAGGGCTGGTAACAGGGAACACATACATCCTGAGAGGTCAGGGTACTGCTCCAGGCTCACTCCTGCGGGTGCACCTGGCACCCCCCTCTAGCCCAGTTTCCACACAGAGGCCCCACTCTCTGCTCCATGACAGAAGCCCAGGTGTCAGAACTGCAGTCCCTGCTTTTGAGAATTTGCCCACCTCCTCCATGAAGATGCAGCCTGCCCTTTTCAGGGGAGTCAAAGGCTGGTGTACTGGTCAGTGTCAGAAGGCCTGGGGTCTAGTTCCAGCTCTTCCTGAGTGGTCCCAGGGAATTCATTTAACCTCATAGCCTCTCATTTCATTTGGTTTAAAATTGGGCTAATGAGGCCGGGCGTGGTGGCTCATGCCTGTAATCCCAGCACTTTGGGAGGCTGAGGCGGGCGGATCACCTGAGGTCAGGAGTTCGAGACCAGCGTGACCAAAAAGAAGAAACCCCGTCTCTACTAAAAATACAAAATTAGCCAGGTGTGGTGGCACATGCCTGTAATCTCAGCTACTCGGGAGGCTGAGGCAGGAGAATTGCTTGAACCCGGGAGGTGGAGGTTGCCGTGAGCCAAGATCTCGTGCACCATTGCACTCCAGCCTGGGCAACAAGAGCAAAACTCCGTCTCAAAATAAATAAAATAAAATAAAATAGAATAAAATAAAATAAATTTGGGCTAATGATGCCTCTATCTTTTCCAGGGTCCTTGTGAATAACAGTTTAGGAAAGGTGCATTGTGTTGTTTGCAAATCGGCAAATAACTTTATACATGCATGTTTCTAGTACAAATATTATTTTATATTATCAATAGCAACATATTTTAAAGCTTCACACCAGAAGATGCAGAAGGGAAACCAAGTGAGGGCTTTTGCTTAGTGAATGCTTAAAGATAAGCTAAACTAGTGGTTCTCAATTGGAGATAATTTTGTCCCTCAGGGGATATTTGACATTTGACTTTTTTTTTTTTTTTTTTTTTTTTTTTGAGACCGAGTTTTGCTCTTGTTGCCAAGTCCGGAATGCAATGGCGCGATCTCGGCTCACTGCAACCTCCGCCTCTTGGGTTCAAGTGATTCTCCTGCCTCGGCCTTCCTAGTAGTTGGGATTACAGGCATGCACCACCACGCCCGGCTAATTTTGTATTTTTAGTAGAGACAGGGTTTCTCCATGTTGGTCAGGCTGGTCTCGAGCTCGTGACCTCAGGTGATCTGCTCACCTCGGCTTCCCAAAGTGCTGGGATTACAGGTGTGAGCCACCGCACCCAGTAGACATTTTTTTTTTTTTTTTTTGAGACGGAGTCTCACTCTGTCGCCCAGGCCGGAGTGAAGTAGTGCAATCTTGGCTCACTGCAGTCTCTGCCTCCCAGGTTCAAGCAGTTCTCCTGCCTCAGCCTCCTGAGCAGCTGGGATTACAGGCGTGTGCCACCACACTTGGCTAATTTTTGTATTTTTAGTAGAGATGGAGTTTTACCATGTTGGCCAGGCTGGTCTTGAACTCCTGACCTCAGGTGATCCATCCACCTCAGCCTCCCAAAGTGCTGGGATTACAGGTGTGAGGCACTGTGCCCGGCCAACTGGTTTTTTTGAGACAGGGTTAGGACAGGTTAGCTGGAAACAGATTCTATGGTCTGAAAGACTGGCCCACACAATCCAACTGAGTCATTCTGAGAAGAAAGGTCAAGATTTTAGACACCATGAGAATGCATGTCTAAACACGACAGAAACTGGTTTAATTACACCACCAGTAGGCTCTTTTTCTGAAAAACTAAGATTTTCTCTTTTTTTTTCGGAGGTAGAGTCTTACTGTGTCACCCAGGTTGGAGTGCAGTGGCGCAATCTTGGGTCACTGCAACCTCCATTTCAGGATTCAAGCAATTCTCCTGCCTTAGCCTCCTAAGTAGCTGGCATTACAGGTGCCCACCACCATGCTAGGCTAATTTTTGTATTTTTAGTAGAGACGGGGTTTCACCATGTTAGCCAGGCTGGTCTCGAACTCCCGACCTCAAGTAATCTGCCTGCCTTGGCCTCCCAAAGTGCTGGGATACAGACTTGAGCCACCACACCTGGCCAGAAGAACTATGATGCTCTTGTATTGTCCCAGTGGGTGCATGCTGGGCAGGTATATGAGTGGGTGGGGGACAAAGCCAGGGCAGAGGCCTCTCCTCTGCACTTTCTACAGCTTGTTTGGTCCCTGCTGTGAGCTGGGGCAGCAGGTACAAGATGGGAGAGGGTCTGCACCCCTGCCTAGAGCAGGTCTAGACTAGAGAGGATGTCTCTTCTGTGCAGCTCTCTCTCCTGCCATCCTCTCATGCCTCAGGGTGGTGCCAGCATCTGGAGATGCCCCTGGGACTGTCGGAGAGTAGCTGAGGCAAGAGAACTTGGGACTACTGTATTTCCCTGGCCCTATTTGTTCACTACTCAGCTCAACACAGAGGGCTTTGGGTCAGCTGAGACAAGGGGTGCGAAGGTTGGGTTCAAGGCCTTGGTGGCACTAAACTGGGAGCTGCAGCCCATGTACAGAGCTGAAGCGTGTTAGAAAAGGAGAACCCAGATGGACCGAAGCGCCTCCATACTTCCCGTGCACAAATAAGCCTAGAGGAACACAACCTATGTAATGTCATCCAATGAGGAAGCCTGCAGGAGGCAAAGCCATTCTCCAGACTCCTGGCCTAGCATTAATTCAGGTCTTCACTCTGTTTCCTAGGTGCCTGCCTCCTTAGAAACAGAACCATGCAGTATATATTCTTTGGTGCCTTGTTACTTCCACACAACATAATGCTCCTGGGATCATCCATGTTCTATTCCTTTGTACTGTTGAGTAGTATTCCATTATATGGCTGTATCACAATTTATTTATCCATTCTCCTGTTGATAGACTTTTGGGTTGTTTCCAGTGTTTTACTATTATAAATAAAGCTGCTTAGAAATTTCCACTTTCTGGCCGGGCATGGTGGCTCACGCTTGTAATCCCAGCACTTTGGGAGGCCGAGGTGGGTGGATCACGAGGTCAGGAGATCGAGACTATCCTGGCTAACACGGTGAAACCCCATCTCTACTAAAAATACAAAAAATTAGCCGGGCATGGTGGTGGGCACCTGTAGTCCTAGCTACTCGGGAGGCTGAGGCAGGAGAATGGCATGAACCTGGGAGGCGGAGGTTGCAGTGAGCCGAGATCGCGCCACTGCACTCCAGCCTGGGCAACAGAGTGAGACTCCATCTCAAAAAAAAAAAAAAAAAAAAAAGAAATTTCCACTTTCTGTGTTTTTTTTTAAGCACTAGAGAAATGAATCAACATGAAAATCACACACCAAATAAACTGATGAGTCTGAGATTTAGGAAGAAGCCTAGGAGGAGAAGGAAAAGAACATTCATCAGGCACCCACCCTCTTAAGGGTCACTGGGTCACCAAGCGATAGTAACATTCCTTCATTAAAGAGATGCATGCTTTGTGGCCAGGCGTGGTGGCTCACGCCTGTAATCCCAGAAGTTTGGGAGGCCGAGATGGGCGGATCACTTCAGGTCAGGAGTTCAAGACCAGCCTGGCCAACATGGTGAAACCCCATCTCTACTAAAAATACAAAAAATTAGCCAGGGGCACGTGCCTGTAATCCCAGCTACTCCAAAGGCTGAGGCAGGAGAATCGCTGGAACCTGGGAGGCGGACGTTGCAGTGAGCCGAGATTGCACCACTGCACTCCAGCCTGGTAGACAGAGTGAGACTCTGTCTCAAAAAAATTAAAAATAAAAATAAAATACATGCTTCTTTTTATGACACTTCTAGGCTGGAAAAATGCAGTGATCTACTCTGGTGGAATATTACTATTGGAATCATTTCCTTTCAAGGCTGATGAAAACTTGGCAAGACATGCTGATTCACAAACAGACCTTGAGGCCCATCTCTGGGTTCGGTGTTTATTTTGGTTAACTTTGCTTGGCTGCTACCCTTTTGTAACATTAACCATTTATAGAGCCCATTATGATTTGCAGGGGACTTTTAAGACATTGTGCAATGTCACTACCACAGCCTTAGCTCTCATCACCTCTAGCAGGAGGGTACAGACACTGTGGGTTACACCCACAAGCCATGGCAACTCTTTTACCAGCAACTCTGTGCCCCAGGCAGAAACCAGGCTTGTTGATTTATCCTATGCTAGACCAGATATTCAGGGAAGGGGACCCCTCTCTCCATTCCCAGAGGGCGAATTTTGACTGGTCTAAGCCAATCAGCATGGCCTAATTCCCTCGCGGGCGATTGGGTTAGGCAGAGCTTAGGCCACACTTCTGGCCAATGAGAAGTCAGAGAAAGTTGGCTGGAGGGCTTCTAGGAAAGGTACTGCTTTTTCTTAAAAAGAGGACATTAGAGATACGAAAAACGGAATAGGTCTTTTTGTCTCTGGATGTGACTATATGAGGAGGTGATTCCTGGAGCTGTGGCCATGAGGGGATAAGCCTGAAGACAAAAGCCAAAATACTGAGGAAGCAGATGGAAAAGTGGAAGAACCTGGGTCCTTAATGACATGTCTACCTGTCATGTACCACATGCTATTGCTTTTCATCTCAAATTCCCCCAGACCTGCTTTCATAACTCTTTAGGTAAAGTTTCCGTTTTTTTGTTTGTTTGTATTTTTTTTTTTATTGTTTATAAAAACACAGTCTTGCTGTGTCATCCAGGATGGAGTCCAGTGGCGCAATCTTGGCTCACTGCAACCTCCGCCTCCTGGGTTCAAGCAATTCTCATGTCTCGGCCTCCCGATTAGCTGGGACTGCAGGCATGTGCCACAACGCCCAGCTAATTTTTTGTATTTTTAGTGGAGATGGGTTTTTACCATGTTGGCCAGGTTGGTCTTGAACTCTTGACCTCAAGTGATCTGCCCACCTCGGCCTCCCAAGTGCTGGGATTACAGGTGTGAGCCACCGCACCCGGCCTGTTTGTTTGTTTGTTTTTAGAGACGGGGATCTCTCTATGTTGCCCAGTCTGGTCTTGAACTCCTAGGCTCCAGTGATGCTCCCACCTTGGCCTTCCAAAGTGCTGGGATTACAGGCATGAGCCACCACACCCAGGTCTTTAGATAAAGTTTCAATAAAAAAAATGTTTTCCCAGTTTTGTGTTAGGCACAGGAAGGAACAGAAAAACAAAACAAAACAAAACAAAAAACGACCTGCAACCTACATACCTTTTACATTCTTTGACAAAGCCAGTTCTCCCCTCCTCGCCAGGTCTCCAACTTAGAAGTGATGAGCAATACTTGGGCCCAAATAGAACAAAAATACCACTTATCAAATTTAAAAAACAAACAAAAATATATAAGATCAGCTGGGTGTGGTGGTGGGCGCCTGTAATCCCAGCTACTAGGGAAGCTGAGGCAGGAGAATCGCTTGAATCCAGAAGGTGGAGGTTGCAAGGAGCCGAGATTGTGCCACTGCATTCCAGCCTGGGCAACAAGAGTGAAACTCCGTCTCAAAAAAAAAAAAACAAAAACAAAAGGACAATCTAAAATCTGAAATGCTCCAAAATCTGAGCTTTTTGAGTGCCAACATGATGCTCAGAAAAAGTAGTCACTGGAGCATTCCAGATTTTGAGTTTTCGGATTAGGAATGCTGAACGAATAAGTATATATAACGCAAATATTCCAAAATCTGAAAATCTCCAAAATCCAAAACATTTCTGGCCTCAAGTATTTTGGATAAGGGATATTCAATCTGTGGTATATGGAAGGAAGTTTACTGACTGCCCTTTTGGGTGGGGTCTATGATCTAGGAACTATTCAGCCTCTGAAAAGAGATTCAGAAATACCCGTCACTCCAAGTCCCTGCAGGATTGGAAGAGTGGTAAAAAGCCTTAGTAAACCTAACATTCCCATATTGTCTCCTTCACTGGAACACACTGGCAGATGGAATACTGCATGCATAATTTCTCTTTCTATTTCTAATCTATTCCTTTAGATCTCCCCTCCCCATTATTAAATAGGATGTCCTAAGTATGCAAAAAATGTAAAAAACAGAATTATCACCTAGTTTATTACCTACATAAAACAATACTTTGTTCTATTTCTGTCGTTTCTTTCTGAACTTATTTTAAGAAGTAGAGCCTCTTAGGTCTGAGGGTTTTTGTTTTGTTTTTGTCTTTTGTTTTGTTTTTAAGATTTTTTTTTTTAAAGACAGAGTTTCGCTCTTGTTGCTCAGGCTGGAGTTCAATGGCACAATCTCAGCTCAATGCAACCTCCGCCTTCCAGGTTCAAGTGATTCTCCTGTCTCAGCCTCCTGAATAGCTGGGATTACAGGCCCAAGCTACCATGCCCAGCTAATTTTGTATTTTTAGTAGAGACGGGGTTTCACCATGTTGGTCAGGCTGGTCTCAAACTCCTAATCTCAGGTGATTCACTCATCTCGGCCTCCCAAAGTGCCGGGATTACAGGCATGAGCCACAACACCCAGACTTGTTTTTAAGATTTCAAGAACGATGGTGAAAGTTCCTGAGGATAAGGAACATGCAAGTGAAGGGTCAACTTTTTTAAAAGGAGAACTTTGGAAATTTTACAAGAACCAATTAACTCTGCAATTTGGGAAAATTCTAGAAAACAGAGCCCAGCAGATCATCAGCAAACTCCTGAACAGTATAAAAAGGTGAGATATTACTAGCTGACTGTGAACATCATCTTGCAGTAGAAAATCAGGCCAAAGTGAGTCAGGTATAGTGGACAATGATGAGTTCTTCAGATAAAGAGGAAGTAATAGATATAATCTACAGAGTTTAGCTAAGCTTTTTATTCTGTCTGATATGGTAGCCTCCTCAATGAGCTAAACTTACCGTTAGGAGGGAATGAGGTAGTTCAGAAGGGATCACTTAAGGGGGGCTGTCAGCAGCTCTACACCACTCTTTTTTTTTTTTTTTTTGAGACAGAGTCTGGCTCTGTCGCCCAGGCTGGAGTGCAGTGGCACCATCTCGGCTCACTGCAAGCTCCGCCTCCCAGGTTCACGCCATTCTCCTGCCTCAGCCTCCCCAGTAGCTGGGACTACAGGTGCCTGCCACCACGCCCGCCTAATTTTTTGTATTTTTTTTAGTAGAGACAGGGTTTCACTATGTTGGCCAGGATGGTCTCGAACTCCTGACCTCGTGATCCACCCACCTCGGCCTCCCAAAGTGCTAGGATTACAGGCTTGAGCCACTGCGCCCAGCCTACACCACTCTTATGTGGGCAGTTCAAGTGGTCCCCCACTGGGTTTATCCCTCTGCTGGGTTGATTTTACTGTCTTAACCAACAAGTTCATAAAGGGCTTCTAACAGCAGCTGACAAATAGTAGTTAGTGTTATTATTATGAAATTGAGAATATGCCTTTATTAAGCTAAAAAAAAACAGGTCTTCTAAATCCAAGTCCAGTGCTCTTTCCACGGTACTGTGCAGGGCAGGACTGGCCCACCCAAACCCCTGGGAGGAGCTGGCAGGCTCACAGGGGAAGCACGCACATATTGGCAGCATATCTAAAGGAGCTGGGCCATGCCCATTTCCAAAGCTCCAAGGGTGGAAGACACCTTAATTGGAACAAATCTGGGGGAAGTAGACGTGGAATAAGGGAAGCAAATATAAGCACATGTTACAATTAGATTCTGAGAGAGAGTTCTTGAAACAGCTAGTTACTTGTCTGAAGCAAATGGGAAACAGGTACTTCTCTTGGCAGTACAATGTACTCATTCTGTCTTTCTCTATAATTTGTAATTATTGAGCACCTACTATAAGCCCTCTGCTGGGCCCTTTTCATCATCATGAGGGTGACCTCACTGCCACAGCAATTCCACACTGCTCTGATCTCTCTAGCCACAGCCCAGGACATTCCACAAAGCACGAAGCAGGAAAGAAGAAACAAGTTCACTTACCTGGCCTGCCAGGTTGAAGTAAGAATGGTTGGTCAGGTTGACTGGTGTGGCCTGACTGGCCTGTGCTCTATAGTTGACCACGAGCTCTCCGCCATCCAGGGTGTATGTCACCCAGACTTTTAACTCTCCGGGGTAGCCTTCCTCACCATCTGGACTGATGCGCGAGAACTGGACGCCATTGGGCAGCACCCGAGGGGTCCAGAGCACCTGGAAAAAAGTGTTTTCAAAGCTGTGTAGTTGCTCCAACCTCAAGCTAAATGCCACATTTCAATATTTAAAGATAACTGATTTCACAAGGAAAATGGTTATACAACCAATTAAGACTTTTGAATGATAGCCTGGATTTTTTTTTTTTGAGACAGGGTCTCACTACGTTGTCCAGGCTGCAGTGCAGTGATACAATCTTGGCTCTGCAACCTCCACCTCCCAGGTTCAAGTGATTCTCGAGCCTCAGCCTCCCGAGTATGATTACAGGTATGACCCACTGCACCCGGCTAATTTTTGCGTTTTTCATAGAGACGGGGTTTCGCCATGATGACCAGGCTGGTCTCGAACTCCTGACCTCAAGTGATCCACCTGCCTTGGCCTCCCAAGGTGCTGGGATTACAGGTGTGAGCCACTGCACCTTGTCCCTGGATTTTAATTATTACAAATGTTTGTTTTTCTCTACCTTCTCACACTCCCCATTCTCTTTTCTCTAACTTTGTAAGTATATGTGTGTCTACAATATTTTCCTCTCCTCTTCTTTGATGATTTTTCTTTGATTTTTTTAAATCTTGTAGCCCCACTCTGCTAAATGCCATATAGCAATATCTGCTAAGAGTATTAAAAAAACTTTAATGAATCAGCCCCTGTCTCCTGGGGGTACTATATACAAATATTTACTAAAATCCCTATAAGGCTCTCTGTGTTCCCTAGGCAGAGTTCAAAACAAATAAGGCACTTGTGCCATTAATAAGAGTTGTAGCCCACAAGTCAAGAGTCCTGATTTGGGGGGCCTCATTTGTCCCTAGCTCATTGTGTGGCTCTAGGCGTTAATCTCTTTCATAAAATAAAGGGGTTGAAGAAATTATCTCAAAGTTTCTTCTTGTTCCAGAAAATATGATTCTAAGACTGGCAAAAAAAAGTATGAAGGAGAGTTCATTTTTAAAGTTTTTTTTGTGGTCAGGTGCAATAGCTCATGCCTGTAATCCCAACACTTTGGGAGGCTGAGGCAGGAGGATTGCTTGAGCTCAGGAATTCAAGACCAGCCTGGGCTACATAGTGAGATGTCATCTCTGTAAAAAAGTTTAAAAAATTAGCGAGGTATGGTGGTGCATACCTGTAGTCCTAGCTACTTGGGAGGCTGAGAAGGGAGGATTGCTTGAGCCCAGGAGGTTGAGGCTGCAGTGAGCCGAGATCGCACACACCATTGCACTCCAATCTGGGTGACAGAGTAAGACATTGTCTCAAAAAAATAAATAAATAAATAAAAGGCATCTTGCTTTTGGAAATAGGAATTGGAGGTGGCTGTTCTCAACTTTGTCCTAGAGGCTCCAAGATTACACTTATAGGGAAGGGAAAACGAACATTTATTGGGTGCCCATTATGAGTCAAGACTCTTTGCTAGAAACTTCACAGACACTGTCTCATCTGTCTCAAAGCAGACTTAAAGTAGGTAACATCCTCATTGAATAATGAAAGAATGGAGGCTCAGTGAGGATAAACCGCTTGCCCCAGGCCACACAACTAGTGTGTGGCATTGGATTGGATCCTGAGCTTGTTCCCTTATTCTATACTATCAGGGGATGAGTTGGCCAGAGATTCCCAGTGCCTTTAGAGAGCTCTGGGATCACTAAAGAAGGGGCCTGTTGCAGGCATGAGACCTCCAATTTGTTGAGTGCTCAATAGTCAGTGACCTGGTGCTTTACATAAATCATCTTGCAAGGTAAAGATTTGGTTGCCCAAATGAAATGACCATCATTATAGGTCAAAACACTTGAACACTGGCAATTTCATGTGGCTTCAGCAAATATTATTTACCTCCATTTTACAGATGAGCAAATTGAGTTCAGTGGAGTTAACTTATACCCACATCTACCTTCCACATTCCTAGTGTGTGTCAGGAGGGTGGGGAGTTTCATACTTCCTGTCCATTGTTTAGAAGGAAAAAAAATCTTGTTTAAAGTCACACATGTGGCCAGGTGCAGTGGCTCACACTTGTAATCACAGCACTTTGGGAGGCCAAGGTGGGCAGATCACTTGAGGTCAGGAGTTCGAGACCAGCCTGGCCAACATGGTGAAACCTCGTCTCTACTAAAAATACAAAAATTAGCCACGTATGGTGGCTCATGCCTGTAATCCCAGCTACTCGGGAGGTTGAGGCAGGAGAACCACTTGAACCTGGGAAGTGGAGGTTGTAGTGAGCCAAGATCGTGCCACTGCACTCCAGCCTGGGCAACACAGTGAGACTCCGTGTCAATAAATAAATAAATAAATAAAGTTATACATGTTATTTGTGACAGAGCTGGGGTTCAAACTCAGGACTGGCTGTCTCCACTATTCCACATCTTAGTCTCAGTGAAGTTTTTGTTTGAATCTTCCTTTTCAACAGAAGAGTTGAGGCCAAACTCTATAGACTTGAAAGATAATAGCCTCTGTGGGCCACAGGAGTGGTCTCTAAGCCCAGGATTTGTCCACTTTGCTCTCACAGACGTGGCATTTGCCAGGAAGGAGAACCCAGCAGGAACGGAGGTCTCTGCCTTCACCTACAGTGAAGGCAGCTGGTATGTGAAATACTTTCACCGAGCTTAGTGAAAAATTCATTTTACACCCTAGTTAGCTCCCAGAAATGTTGAACTTTCAAGACACTCAAAATATGAAGCCTGTTATATGTGTAATTAAAAAAGAAATAGAATATCCCAAATGGAACATTTCAGGAATTAAATAATTGAAATGAAATCTTAACTTGCTACCTAGTTTTTCTTTTGTAGGAAAGGACACAATGGAAAGATTTTTGTGTAAACCAATGGTTAAGCATAATTCCTATTTATGGAAAGATTTCCCTGAGCCTGTAGTTTCCAAATTTCCAGAAACTTTGCAGCTCTAGACCGTCTTATACCATTTCAAATCCTATTCAACTTTCATCTTAAAAAAAAAAATGTGTTGGTGGCTGGGTGCGATGGATCACGCCTGTAATCCCAGCACTTGCGGAGGCCGAGGTGGGTGAATCACCTGAGGTCGGGAGTTTGAAACCAGCCTGACCAACATGGAGAAACCCTGTCTCTACTAAAAATACAAAATTAGCCAGGCGTGGTGGCGCATGCCTGTAATCTCAGCTACTTGGGAGGCTGAGGCAGGAGAATCGCTTGAACCCGGGAGGTGGAGGTTGCAGTGAGCTGAGATCATGCCATTGCACTCCAGCCTGGGGGACAAGAGCAAAAAAACTCTGTCTCAAAAAAAAAAAAAAGCATCAGTATAAATAGAAAAACACATACCTGCAAATCAACAATTATTCAGTCATTGTTGAGACGTGACACAACGTAAAACAAAGTTCATCTGATGGGCGCGTGGCACTATGTCAAAACCGACTGTTCAAAAACTTTCAGTGGCTTCATAAAAATGTTCAAAGTCAGGCCGGGCGCGGTGGCTCAAGCCTGTAATCCCAGCACTTTGGGAGGCCGAGGCGGGCGGATCACGAGGTCAGGAGATCGAGACCATCCTGGCTAACACGGTGAAACCTCGTCTCTACTAAAAATACAAAAAATTAGCCGGGCGTGTTGGCGGGCGCCTGTAGTCCCAGCTACTCAGGAGGCTGAGGCAGGAGAATGGCGTGAACCCCGGGAGGCGGAGCTTGCAGTGAACCGAGATTGCGCCACTGCACTCCAGCCTGGGGGACAGAGCAAGACTCCGTCTCAAAAAAAAAAAAAAAAAAAAAAAAAAATGTTCAAAGTCGGCCAGGCGCGGTGGCTCAAGCCTTTAATCCCAGCACTTTGGGAGGCTGAGGTGGGCGGATCACCTGAGGTCAGGAGTTCGAGACTAGCCTGACCAACGTGGAGAAACCCCATCTCTACTAAAAATACAAAAAATTAGCTGGGCGTGGTGGTGCATGCCTGTAATCCCAGCTACTCAAGAGGCTGAGGCAGGAGAATTGCTTGAACCCAGGAGGTGGAGGGTGCGGTGAGCTGAGATGGTGCCATTGCACTCCAGCACGGAAAACGAGGGCAAAACTCTGCCTCAGAAAAAAAAAAAAAAAAAGAGTTCAAAGTCTTTCCCCACCCCTCTCAGGGCCACTGTGCAGCCATTCTCTCCCATATCCATGTATTGAATGAAACGCTATTGGCTCTTCAAGGCCAGTTCCAATCCTATCTCCTAGGTTGCTATTTCATTTGTTCACACCCAGTTCCTACAGCACCTTGTTGGCCACATATGTTCCTGTCTTCTCTGGCTTGTTATGGTGCTTGTGGCCACTCACCTTTAACAGTTGTCACGTAAGAGTCCACCTCCCTCTTTATACTGTGAGCCTCAGGAGTCCCCGACCTACTGTGGCCCCTGCTTCACAGAAGGGGCTCAAGGGCACACTGCACTGAAGGCTACGTACACTCACGATTTTGCTGTGTTCTTGAAGGGGAATATAAGTTAAGCAACACCACGGAAAATGCCACAGTGAACAGGGGGAGCAGGCACAAGCTAGAACGAGGTGCTGTCCTAAGGATCCTCTGAAGATCCCTGTCTGAAGCCAGGCTGGGCCTTACTTTCTCTGGTTGGCATTTGCTCATGATCCTGGCATGTTCTAGAGACTCTGCCCTAATACTGGCAGAGCACATGCTGCCCTCTGCCTCCCTGGCATGAAGAATCCCATCACTGAGGAAAGGGAAACCCATGGGGCAGTCAGTCTGGTTCCAGGCCACCAGCAGGAAGCTCATGGAAGCGGGGAAGCCAGAGCCACAGGACAAGTGGTGGTTAGAGGCAGAAGAGAAGAAACTGCGGCCATTAGTGGCCATACATGTTCCTGTCTTCTCTGGCTCTTCTCTAGCAAATAACCTGGGTGGTATAATTTAAAAGAAAGTTAACTACTGAAATTTACTCCTGCACAGCCTGAAATTAGACTAGTAAGAGAGCCATCACTGGGGTTAACCCGTAGACTCCCATGGGGCTAGGAAGCAGGAGGCCAAGCACTCCCACCCCAGGGAGAAGCTGTTCGATCAATTTGCTTTCCTGACCTTGTTTTCTAGGGCTCTGCTTAAAGAATGGACGTTTTCATGTGGAGGGGAGGAACTGGGGAGAATCTGATATGGTTTTGAGGCATGAGGCACTTCAGTGGAAGGGCAAGCCTTGGTGCAGGGCCATGCTGCATGGGGCGGGGGGCTTAATGACAGGTACAGGGAAGCATGTTGGACGGGGGCACCCATGCAGCCTGGGTGGACACCAGCAGCTATGGTGTAAGAATGAGTGTTTTGGGCCAGGCAGCCCTGGTCGTCCCCCTTAGGAGTCATGTGGCCTTTTATTTATTTTTTATTTTTTATGTTTTTGAGACGGACTCTGGCTCTGTTGCCCAGGCTGGAGTACAGTGGCGTGATCTCAGCTCATTGCAACTTCCACCTCCCACATTCAAGCGATTCTCTTGCCTCAGCCTCCCGAGTAGCTGGGATTACAGGTGGCCGCCACCGTGCCCAGCTAAGTTTTGTATTGTTCATAGAGATGGGGTTTCACCGTGTTGGCCAGGTTGGTCTTAAACTCCTGACCTCAGGTGATCTGCCCGCCTCGGCCTCCCAGAGTGCTGGGATTACAGGCGTGAGCCACCGTGCCCAGCCATGTGGCCTTTCAGTGCCTCAGTTTTCCCATTTAGTGATAACACAGAGTTTTAGTAAGGGTAAGGGATAATATATGTCAATGTCTCGTCCAATAAGTGGAAGATACTGTTATCAATCCACATCTCTTCAACCTGACTCCCTGATCTCAACACTGTGAGAAAGTCGTTTCTCGTTTTTCCTAAGTCAAAGGCTGACATCCTTTCTCTTGGGGCTCCCCTGTCTGTTCCAACAGATGAACTAGAGAAGGATGGGTCCTAGCACATGCCCATTGCACCTGCTGCCCTGAACCACAGGAGCGGCCTCTTTCCTGCATCTGGTGAGATGTGCTCTAGGGCCTACGACTGTGCCTGGCAAGCAGAAGGTACGCGTAAAGTGAGCCTAAAGGGAACTCAGTCACATGTGCCGTACTTACCTTATCAAACCCTCTGACTCCTCCATGCAGACTGTTGGGTTCCTTGTTAATGGCCAGGTGATACTCCTTCCCATCCACCTTGAAGCTTCCTTTGGCGATTCGGTTGGCCACCCTCCCAATAACTGCTCCAAAGTATGGCTGCTTTTGGAGGTATCCTGCAAGGACAAGGGATGACAGCACTTTTAAAACTTCAATTCAGGCCGGGCGCGGTGGCTCACACCTGTAATCCCAGCACTTTGGGAGACCGAGGCAGGCGGATCACAAGGTCAGGAGATCGAGACCATCCTGGCTAACACAGTGAAACCCTGTCTCTACTAAAAATACCAAAAAAAATAGCCGGGCATGGTGGCTGGCGCCTGTAGTCCCAGCTACTCGGGAGGCTGAGGCAGGAGAATGGCATCAACCCGGGAGGTGGAGCTTGCAGTGAGCCAAGACCGCGCCACTGCATTCCAGCCTGGGCGACAGAGCAAGACTCCATCTCACACACACAAAAAAACCTCGATCCAAAGGTGTGGCACATGCCACTGTCCCCCACCTTCTTCAGAGGGATGCTGCACATGGTAACATCTTGGGCATGTCAAAGTCCTCACCGAATCACAGAAAATGGCTTTCATTACATATGATCCTTTCCTTTTCCAAAAGTAATTAATATTCATTATACAAAATTGTAAATAATTTTATACAGCACAAAGAAAAAACTGAAATTATCCTTCATCTCATCACTCGAGAAAGCCACTGTTAATATTCTTACGTGCACACACTCTTCCATCTTTTAGTACATGCATCTGTGTGCTTTTTTCTTTCTTTTTATAAAACTATTTGTTGTGGTGATTGTTGTTAAGACAGAGTCTCACTCTGTTGCCCAGGCGGAGTGCAGTGGCCCCATCTCGGCTAACTGCAAACTCCGCCCCCCCAGGTTCAAGTGATTTTCTTGCCTCAGCCTCCTTAGTAGCTGGGAGTAGAGGCATGCACCACCACACCCAGCTAATTTTTGTATTTTTAGTAGAGATGGGGTTTCACCATGTTGGCCAGGCTGGTCTCGAACTCCTGACCTCAGGCGATCTGCCCAACTCAGCCTCCCAAAGTGCTAGGATTACAGGCGTGAGTCACCATGCCCAGCCTTTTCTCTCTCTTTCAAAACATCTTATTGTACTATATGCACCTATTTTCAGTCCAAAGTTGACTCTGAGTAACTGAAACTGCAGGAAGCAAAACTATGGATGAAGGGGGACTGTATAACACTGCTTTGTAATCTCCTTTTCTCTAAGCCAAAGTTATACTTTCGTGTGGTCTTGAGGGGAAATGATCTTATTCTTCTTTCTCTTCTTATTTTTTTAATCACATAATTAGTACATTAAAATATCCTTTAAAGAGAGTTAGGTAATACACAAGGATATAGAGTAGGCTCACCAGAGGAAATATAGAAGGCCTGGTTAAATGTGAGTTTCAAATAAACAATAAAGAATTGCTTAGCATAAGTATGTTCATGTTATTATTATACATGGGACATACTTATACTTTAAAAGTTGTGTCCGGGTGCAGTGGCTCACGCCTGTAATCCCAGCACTTTGGGAGGCTGAGAAGGGTGGATCACGAGGTCAAGAGATCGAGACCATCCTGGCCAACATGGTGAAACCCCATCTCTACTAAAAATACAAAAATTAGCTGGGTGTCGTGGCGTGTGCCTGTAGTCCTAGCTACTTGGGAGGCTGAGGCAGGAGAATCGCTTGAACCCAGGAGGCAGAGGTTGCAGTAAGCCAAGATCATGCCATTGCACTCCAGCCTGGCGACACAGCGAGACTCTGTCTCAAAAAAAAAAAAAAAAAATAGTGTAAGCTGTTTACCTGAAATTCACATTTAACCAGGCATCCTGTACTTTTATTTGTGAAATCTAGCAACCTAAACAAAGACTAAAACACAAAAGCCTTCCTTCACCTCTCCACTCCCCTCCTTTCCAATGGTAACCACTATTAACAGTCTGGCATGTACACTTCATTTAAAAATTTGAATTAACTACATATTAGCAAATATACAAATACACAAACACACATATTCCATATAAAGAGAATCATACCATATAGAGTATCACACTATAATCATACATTGTTGTGAAACTTTTCATTTATCAAATATCTTCAGATCACTCCATGTCCTGACATATCTACCATATTCCTTTTTATTTTTTTTTAGAGACAGAGTCTTGCTCTGTTGCCCGGGCTGGAGTGCAGTGGTGCAATCTTGGCTCATTGCAACCTCCACCTCCTGGGTTCTAGCAATTCTCCTGCCTGAGCCTCCCAAGTAGCTGGGGTTACAGACACACACTGCCATGCCCAGCTAATTTTTTTTTTTTTTTTGTATTTTAGTAGAGGCAGGGTTTCTACTATGCTTCATGTTGCCCAGGCTGGTCTCAAACTCCTGAGCTCAGGCAATCCACCTGCCTCGGCCTCTCAAAGTGCTAGGATTACAGGTGTGAGCCACCCTGCCCAGACCATATTCCTTTTTATTTTTTTAGATAGGATCTCACTGTCGCCCAGGCTGGAGTGCTGTGGAGCCATCATAGCTCACTGCAGCCTCGACCTCCCAGGCTCAAATGATCCTCCCACCTCAGCCTCTGGAATAGCTGGGACCACAGGTATATACCACCATGTCTGGCTAATCTTTTTACTTTTTATTTTGTAGAGACAGAGTTCCCCTATGTTGCCTAGTCTGGTCTCAAACTCCTGAGTTCAAGTGGTCCTCCCGCCTTGGCCTCTCAAAGTGTTTAAATTGCTGGCATGAGCCACCGCACCCGGCCCCATATTCCTTTTGATGGCTACATGGTATAATAATCAGCACAAACTGTTTGGGGCCTTTTTAGGGGAGGGACTGTAAAAAGCAAAGTAGTGTCCTCATACTTACAACTTTGTGCGTGGGCGTATTACGGTACTTTTCTTCTCTTTATAAGTTCTTCTGCTTACTTTACGATGGAAAAGATTAAGGTTTGGAGATTGTTTTCTGTATTATCACCAAGATTACTTTCCACTCTAGTTTTCACTTAGACGTCCTCTGAATTCCATTCCCTTTTCCCATGGTACTCTGTATCTGTCATGTCTACTTCAGATCAGCAGAGAATGCAATTCAAGCATATGAACTATTTTTTCAAGGGATGGAGAGGCTCTCAGGATACAGACCTCGAGCTGATTAGGCCAGTTACAGGTCACAGGTTTCCATTACCCAACTGGTTGGGTACAAATTAAACATTAATCCTTCTCTTCCAGGCCTTTCCTGGTTTGCTTCTTTGCTAATCTGCAGGTGCATCAGAGTGTTGCCCATGGACTATCACAATAGCTAACACTTACTGAGTGCTTTTTTTTTTTTGAGACGGAGTTTCACTCTAGGCTGGAGTGCAGTGTGCAGTCTTGGCTCACTGCAACGTCTGCCTCCCGGGTTCAAGCAGTTCTCCTGCCTCAGCCTTCCAAGTAGCTGGGATTACTGGCGCCCGCCACCACGCCCGGCTAATTTTTTTTTTTTTTTAATAGAGATGGGGTTTCACCATGTTGGCCAGGCTGGTCTCAAACTCCTGACCTCAGGTGATCCACCTGCCTTGGCCTCCCAAAGTATGTCCCAGCCACTTTCTAAGTGCTCTACATTTACTTCATTTCACACTCAGAACATTTCTATGATGTAGACACTATTACTATCCCAATTTACAGATGTGGAAACTGAGGACAGAAAAGTTAAATAACTCGCCCCAAAACACACAGCTAAGTAGTGGCAGGACCAAGACTTGAACCCAGACAGTCTAGCTCATGAGTCCATGTTCTTCAGTATCAAATTATGTGGAAAGCGCAGGCTTTCTGGCTGTTGACCTTACCTCCATCCCTAGGCACAGGCCAGGCTGATCTCTCTCTCCTATTCCCACCTCTCCCCACCTTCTTCTCTTTCTGAAAATAGCTTTAAAAGCCCATATACTGGTTAACCAAAAGGAGTCCCAAAGAGCCAAACAATCTTTCCTTGGTTTTGTTTCATCTGCTTTTCAGATTATAGAAAAGCAGAATTTTTTTCTAAAACACAAGATGTTTGACTATAGAGATTTTTGAGTCCTACTTTGATTCATTCAACAAATGAACACTGAGCTCCCGCTCTCTGCCAGAGGCATACTGGGTGCTGGAGACAACCACAAAGCCAACAGCAGGGCTCCTACCACGTGGGTTTGCAAGAATTCCCTTACAAGCGACCACTACCCGAAAACAATCACGTCATGGAGATAAGAAGCACTTGCCAGGGCAGTTACTTGGTTTGGAGGAATAGGGTTTGTTTTTTTTTTTTCCCCATAATTATCAGGGTTTTTTTTGTTTTTGTTTTTGTTTTTTTCAGACAGGGTCTTTCTCTGTCACCTAGGCTGGAGTGCAGTGGTGCCGTCATGGCTCATTGCAGCCTTGACCTCCAGGCTCAGGTGATCGTCCCACCTCAGCCTCCCAAATAGCTGGGACTACAGGCATGCGCCACCACACCTGGATACTTTTTGTATTTTTTCTAGAGACAGAGTGTCCCTGTGTTGCCCAGGCTGGTCTTGAACTCCTGAACTCAAGTGATCCTCCCACCTAGGCCTCTCAAAGTGCTGGGATTATAGGTGAGAGCCACTGTGCCCCTGGAGGAATAGTTTTTAAGAATTAAACTCTAAGCACAGCAGAAATCCTGTCTCTGAAAAACCCTTTAGTTTTAAATTTTATACTACCTTCAAATGTTACTGATATGCTTTGACTTTGTGCCCCCACCCAAATCTCATCTCGAATTGTAATCCCACCTGGTGGAGGTAATTGGCTCATGGGGGCGGTTCCCCCATGCTGTTCTTGTGATAGTCAGTGAGTTCTCACGAGATCTGATGATTTAAAAGTGGCAATTTCCCCTCCTTTCTGTCTCTCCCCTACTGCCTTGTAAGATCTGTTCTAGCTTCCTCCTCGCCTCCTGCCATGATTATAAATTTCCTGAGGCCTCCCGATCCATGAGGAACTGTGAGTCAATTAAACCTATTTTCTTTATAAATTACCCAGTCTCAGGCAGTTCTTTTATAGCAGTGTGAAAATGGACTAATACAGTTACTAAGCTTTCACATCAAATCAGAATTACAAAAAGTGACAATCCCCAAATCCTGAATAAGGCATGGCTAAAAATTTGTTTTGAAATGCAGAAAATACTGTTTTCCATGAAAATGTTCAAAGTTCCTAGGTCAAGCCATGAATGTTGATTTAGCTAAGTCAATTGCTGAGCTTGGAGTAGAGGAAATGCTCGCCCCTTTTCCTAGGCAAGGTACTGGCGAGAATAAATTAATAAATGCTTAATCATGGGATATGGCCCTTTCCACTCCTCTAACATCCCAAGGACCACAAATGTGACACCCAATTCGGACAGCCCAAAATTAGCCAGAGTGCACTAAAGTCTGAAATAAATTTACTCACCACTCTCAATCAAAACCCCCATTCACAGAATGACTTATCCTTTGGTTATATGAAGAAAACAATTTAATTAATAAGCACTTTAGTAATCTCAGATAATTATATACTTTTAGTGGCTGCTTGCTGTCCTAGATGAATCTATTTTTTACAGTGTTAATTTTTTGCAGTGTTAATTAAGTGAAATAAAAAGTTCTAGTAGAGTGAGAGATGGTATTTGGGGGCAAAGGAAAGAAAGGGGATAAAAATGATTAATTGCTCACTCTGGTCAGAGACATATCAAATATGTGGTCAGATATGGTCAGACACATATCACAGCCCATAGCTCATTAAATCATCACAATCCATCTGTTTCACATGAGAAAATAGGTCTGGAGAGTTTAAATTAATTGCCCTGGGTCGCACAGCTTTAAGGAAGGAAGCAGAACTTTAAACCAGGAATTTTCAATGCTCCCACCAGGGTGCTCCTGGGCGTGTGCGACATTAAACTGCAGCCTCTAACCTGATCCTTTTTTTTCCTCATCCCTGCTTCTGAACCCAGGTTTTCTAAAGGCACTAAATTTACTTTTTCTATTTTTTCCTTAATGCCTCTCATGGCAGTTAATAGCCAGGTCTTTGGTGGTAACTGGGGGAAACATGAAAAGGAAGGCGTTTCAATGATTGTATGGGTAGGTTGTTTATACCTGTGGCTTATAAGCAAATATTCTTAGCACAGGCTTTGAAAGAAATCATAATGACTGTAGGTGGGACATGCCGATGAAAAACATTTTTAGGCTGGGCGTGGTGGCTCACGCTTGTAATCCCAGCACTTTAGGAGGCTGAGGTACGCGGATCACTTGATGTCAGGAGTTTGAGACCAGCCCTGACCAATATGGTAAAACCCTGAGATCGCGCCATTGCACTAAAAAAAAAAAAAAAAGAAAAAGAAAAACTTTTTTTTCTTCTTTTGAGATGAAGTCTCGCTTTGTCACCAGGCTGGAGTGCAGTGGCACAATCTTGGCTCACTGCAACCTCCACTTCCCAGGTTTAAGTGATTCTCCTGCCTCAGCCTCCCGAAAAGCTGGGATTACAGGCATGCGCCACCAAGCCCAGCTAATTTTTGTATTTTTAGTAGAGACGGGTTTCACCATGTTGGCCAGGATGGTCACCATCTCTTGACCTTGTGATCCACCCACCCAAAGTGCTGGGATTACAGGCGTGAGCCACCGTGCCCGGCAAAAAACATTTTTAAATACAAAAAAAGGTAGAAAAACTCATAGGAGGCATTACTGATTTTTCTAGGCTGTTGTAGCAGGATGAGCCGCAGACAAAACTCCTCAGACACCGGATTAAAGAAGGAAGGAACTTTATTCGGCAGACTTGCGTCTCAAAAGCCGAGCTCCCCAGGTGAGCAATTCCTGTCCCTTTTAAGGGCTTACAACTCCAAGGGGGTCTGCGTGAGAGGGTCGTGATCGATTGAGCACGCCGGGGGTACCTGACTGGGAGCTGCATGCACCGGTAATCAGAACGGAACACAACAGGGCAGAGATTTTCACAGTGCTTTTCCATAAAATGTCTGGAATCTATAGATAACATAACTGCTTAGGTCAGGGGTTGATCTTTAACTACCAGGCCCGGGGTGTAGTGCCGGGCTGTCTGTCTGTGGATTTCATTTCTGCCTTTTAGTTTTTACTTCTTTCTTTGGAGGCAGAAATTGGGCATAAGACAATATGAGGGGTGGTCTCCTCTCTTACTGTAACTAAAAATTTATATAATTTTCTTCTTTAGAATTCTATGAAAGAAAAAAAATCTCATTTTCCCAGGGAGAAAATGAACCATTCTGACCTCTGGTTATGGCTGTAATCCAAACAGTTTATACAACCTGTCTGGGAAATTGGAGACTGTTCATATCTAACTCTGCAGTTACAAAAGGACCATGTCTCATGGAATTATCCACACTCAGATCTTCCGCATGGCTCAAAACCATTTTTGGGATATGGTAATGTCAAGATAACCCCTTATTCTGTCAAGTCTTTGAAAAAAATTTTTTTTAATTTAAATTTATTTATTTCATTATTTTTATTTATTTATTTATTTTAGAGACAGGGTCTCACTATGTTGCCCAGGCTGGTCTCAAACTCCTGGCCTCAAGTGATCCACCCACTTTGGACTCCTACGATTACAGGTGTGAGCCACCATGCCGGCCTCTGTCAAGTCTTATTACTTTAAATTATTTACCTCTGTTTGTTTCTATATATTTACATACTCTGAAGTTTTAAAAGAATATACAGTGAAAATTAAGTCTCCTTCCCACCCCCTGCACCCTGGGTACCCAGGATCCTTTCTTAACAACCACTGTTACCAGTTTATTGTTAACATAGGTTTTAATGCACTAGAAATGTAGTATCAGAGCACCATCAAAATAGTAAGAGTGCTCTGTATCTCCCCTGTAAGTCACAGCCCACACCTCTACAACAAACACAGGTTAACAAGAGAAAAGCAAAACAGCTGGGCACAGTGGCTCATGTCTGTAATCCCAGTACTTTGGGAGGCTGAAGTGGGAGGATTGCTTGAGGCCAGTAGTTCGAGGCTGCAAGTCAGCTATAATTGCACTACTGCACTCTAGCCGGAGTGACAGAGTGAGACTCCACCTCAAAAAAAATAAAAAATAAATAAAAAAGCCAAACAAAGTTATTTGATTATAGCTTTATGTGACACGGGAGCTTTCAGAATGAAGACCCACAGATACAGGGAAAACAATCCATTTTTATGCTTAGGTCCAAGGGAGCATGGACAGCCATGTAGAAATATGATTGGACAAAAAGAGATCTGTTGCTAATAGAGTGAATGGGGAAACTCGGCAAGGCCTGTGTTCAGATTTTTCTTGGCCTCCCCATGCAGCATTCCTTCCTCCGGGTATGGGGCAGGACCCCTCTGGAATGAGGGTCTTAATTTCTTTATGGTCAGCTGTTACACAGAAAGGCAGAAGGAAAGATTAGAGTATATTTTTATTTTTTTGAGATGGGGTCCCACTCTGTTGCCCAGGCTGGAGTGCAGGGGCGCAATCTTGGCTCACTGCAACTTCCGCCTCCCAGATTCAAGTGATTCTCCTGCCTCAGCCTCCCAAGTAGCTGGGATTACAGGTGCCCGCTAGCAGCCTGGCCAACATGGCGAAACCCCATCTCTACTAAAAATACAAAAAAATTAGCCGGGCATGGTGTTCAACAGAAAGCTGAGTTTTGTTTTTTTCCCTGAGGAATCTGAAATTTGCTCTCTGTTTTTTAAGATAGAGTTTCACTCTGCCACCCACGCTGGAGTGCAGTGGCGCAATCTGGGCTCACTGCAACCTCCACCTCCCAGGTTCAAGCGATTCTCCTGCCTCAGCCTCCTGACTAGCTGGGATTACAGGCACGTGCCACCATGCTCAGCTAATTTTTTTGTATTTTTAGTAGAGACAGGGTTTCACCATGTTGGCCAGGCTGCCATGAGCCAAGTTACACATCTGAAGAACCAAACAGACAGAATGACACACCAAAAGGAAAACCTCAAACCTCCTCTCCAGTAGAATTTGTCTATGCCCCAACCACTGAGCAGAGAGTATTAACTCTCAGTTTCCCTTTACCAGCCTTATTTCACACCTCATTTTCTGTCTAGTTAAACCATGGTGCTAAGAGAGCGTGATGTACATTTTCCTTTGCTGCAATCAAGCTGCAATTGTCATTCTTTATTTATGCAATTATTGAGTTAAAGTCTATCTCCCCAAGCCAAACCGCAAGAGTGGGGACCCTGGCCGGGCGCGGTGGCTCACGCTTGTAATCCCAGCACTTTGGGAGGCCGAGGCGGGCGGATCACGAGGTCAGGAGATCGAGACCATGGTGAAACCCCGTCTCTACTAAAAAAAAAAAATACAAAAAAATTAGCCGGGCGTGGTGGCGGGCGCCTGTAGTCCCAGCTACTCGGAGAGGCTGAGGCAGGAGAATGGCGTGAACCCGGGAGGCGGAGCTTGCAGTGAGCCGAGATTGCACCACTGCACTCCAGCCTGGGTGACAGGGCAAGACTCCGTCTCAAAAAAAAAAAAAAAAAAAAAAAGAGTGGGGACCTTGTCTGTCCTGTTTAATGAGGTCATTGGATAAATAGAGTTTTCAAATGTATTAATTAATGCCTGATCCTAATTGCCCACGGATTCTGGGATAAAAGTCCATCCTAGCTGGGAGGAGACCTGATCTCTGAGAAGACACTGAGTTGGTCTTCTCTATTTTGTTCCCTAAATGGTTATTGGGTAGCTGGTGTACTAGGCAACCACTGTGCTTACTGGAGCATTTCTGAGACAACCAGGCCTCAAAGAGAATCTGATCAAGGAAGAAGGAAGTAGAAGAGGCAAGTATTTGAATTTCCTTCTTCAGAAGGGAAGAAGTGGAAGCCACACCCCCTCTTGCCTGCTCTTTCCTCTCCAGCCTTCTCCAGGTATCAGGCAGTTCAAAGATTAGGCAGTTCAAAGATTGCTCCAGGATTGCTGAAGTGTATCATACCATCAGCTGACCTTTTACGTTAACTGGGGCAAAGCCTGAACGGACAACCAGAGGCCAACTCCCATAGCTTATTTATTATAGTTTTTCCCAAATGCCAGATGGCCACACAGCCCTCTCTGATACACGCGCTTGCAAGTCAGACGGTCCCAAGCTAGGCGACTTTCCCCCTTCGTCCCTCGCATTGCAAGTGGCCCGCTAGATCCGGGAGGTGTGTAGCGTGGGCCTGGGGCCTGCTCGCAGCCCGGGGCAGAGTTCAACCCACCTTCTAACTCGGCGAAGCCAAGTACCACGTCTGAGGCTCTCCCCTGCCTGTCTTTGACCTCTAAGGCTGTGATCGTGCAGCCCCAGGAGATGATGTCCACTCTCAAGAGGTCTGACTGCAGCTGGAACTTCTCCACTGTCCCTCCTCCCGAGGGCAGCTCTCCAAACACGGCCCTGGTCACCGAAGCCATAGAGAAAGTTCGGCGTGTGCAGCTACTGCCCGCTCTTCAAACTCCAGCGCTCGCTAAGCTAGAGGCGACCCAAGTTTACAGGAGAAGAGGCGTGACTCGGCTCAGACTCCTCCCTTTCCTTGCCTGGATTTAGGGAGTGACCGTTCCTGCAAAAAATAGCCCCTGGGGCCTTTCTAAATCATTCATTTGCCTGAGGATAACAAGAGGGACAAACTTTGCAGCCACGCTTGCACTTCTTTTGCTTGGCTCGCCCTGCTTGCATTGCATGTTGGGAATGGTAGTTTTTAGGAGGTGATATTGCATTTTGGGGCCTGTAGTCTTTCTAAACTCCAATCCTGGGTTGACAGTGTTCTACCCCCATCTCCCCACACCTCAACATGTAATGAGCTGGTCATTAATGTCGGTGGCTATCAGACGAAGAACGGGAAAATGTAGATAGCAGACTTACAGTGAGACCGATCTTGGGAGAAAATTCGATTTTAACTCTGATACAGGGGGTAAGAAGTACAGTAGTAGTTGGTCGGGCTCGGTGGCTCACGCCTGTAATCCCAGCACTTTGGGAGGCCGAGGCAGGCGGATCACGAGGTCAGGAGATTGAGACCATCCTGGCTAACACGGTAAAACCCCATTTCTACTAAAAATACAAAAAAAAAAAAATTAGCTGGGCGTGGTCGTGGTGGCCTGTAGTCCCAGCTACTCAGGAGGCTGAGGCAGGAGAATGGCGTGAACCTGGGAGGCGGAGCTTGCAGTGAGCCGAAATCGCGCCACTGCCCTCCAGCCTGGGTGACAAAGCGAGACTCCGTCACAAAACAACAACAACAAAATACAGTAGTAGTTTAGAAACGAGGTAAATCATTTCGGGCTTCTCTGCACACAGACTTACTGAAGATTCATTCTTTTTGTCCCACGGATGAAGTCCTGGACATGGTTCTGTTAGAGCCACTGCCCAGAAGGCTCTCCTGACGGCCAAAGCTGTGCCAGCCTCGAGGAGCTTGGACCAGACAGGGTCAGGTAGATGGATTAGGCCCTCCGTGTGCGGAGGTGATTAGAGACAGCCTCAGACTTATTTTACTTCAAGGGACTGGAAAGGGACCTCGGGTGTCTTCTGGCTCCTCAAGTCCACAGTTCCTTTAAGAAGGGATTCAGGGAACAAGTATTTATTGAGGTCCTTGTAAATGCCAGGTACTGAACCTTTGTTATCTCCTTTTCTACAAGTAGGATGGAGTCTTCAGGTATGTACAGTTGGAGAGGAAAGACACTAAGGTTATTAAATAATTGTCTTGCTTAATTGTGTCTCAGAATGCGCTGAGGACATTTAAAATGCATGTTCCCAGACCCCACCTCTGGAATTTCTAATTCTGGAAGTCTAGGGTGAAACTCAGTAATCTGCATTTTTTCATGTTCCCCAAGTTATTCTTCTGCAGATTATCTGGGACAAGATTTAGAGAAATATTGCTCTAAGGCTTGATGACTAATCTGAATTTTTTTTCCCAAAAAAATAGGCTCTGATGGCAGAAGGATTAAGATAGAGCTATTAAGGGCCTTAATGAGATAACATACAGGCACTTATGTATTTCCTTGCAAAGTCTGGCGACTCTAGAGGAGTACTGAGCCTAGGAAGTGGGAGAGTGCTGGGAGCCTAAAGACAAGTTTTACTCAAGCCATCTGCATAATCATCTATCTTTTCTTGATACTGCTCTTGGCTTGGTTCCTGGGGACTTCAGAGGGTGTCCAACTAGACTGTGGTGAGTGCAGAACGGAAATGCATCTTTGATTAGGAAATTATGAGAATTGGGATTATGTGCCTGGAATCAGATGCTAATAAAACATAATAACTATCTCTCAGCCTCTTCTGTCTGTAATTTAAGGAATATTTAGCATTCTTGCCATAAAGCCTCAATTCACTGTCATGAAGCAGAAGAATTCTGATAGCAAAGGAAAAATAAAAAAGCTTGCAACAGGCTTCAGTGAAGCTCAACATATAATAATAAAAATACCCAAACAAGTCAAATTACAGACTGCATCACACTCATACAATAACTGATAGGCCCTCCTATGTGCTGCTTCATCAGAAATTCTCATAAACTCTGAGTTTCATCAGCCACTTAACTTTGTGGTGATTCACACACAAGCCCTTTGGCAATGCTGTGTTAGCAAGGATGTCTTAGAATCTTTTCTGTGAGCAGGAAGACCACTTTTTTTTTTTTCTCAACCTCCAGTTCTCAGTGTTCTGCCAAGCACATGCTGTTACAGAAAGAAATAAATGCATTTGTGTGCCCAATGCTAAATATCTCTAGGGAAGGTCTTGTTACTCCATTTGGTAGAAAATGAACGTACCATGATGTCTTCCTAAAATGTAAAGAGGCCTGGGCTCAGTGGCTCACGCCTGTAATCCCAGCACTTTGGGAGGCCGAGGCGGGCGGATCACCTGAGGTCAGGAGTTTGAGACCAGGTTGACCAATATGGTGAAACCCCATCTCTACTAAAACAAAAACAAAAACAAAAACAAAAAACTAGCCAGGAGTGGTGGCATGTGCCTGTAGTCCCAGCTACTCGGGAGGCTGAGACAGGAGAGTTGCTTGAACCTGGGAGGCAGAAGTTGCGGTGAGCTGACATTGCGCCACTCCCTCCAGCCTGGGTGACAGAGAGAGACTGTCTCAAAAAAAAAAAAAAAAAAAAAAAGTAAGGAGTACACTTCTCGATTTCATTTTCCTTTGAAGGGTTTAACTAACATATTGTCACAAATAGGATTACCTTGTGCTTGAATCAACTGTCAGGAACAAACCTTGATTTTTCTCACCCTAATATCCCATTTTTATCCCACAGTGAAACTCTAAAGGAATATCTGTGCACTTAAAAAAAAAAAAACCTAAATCTAGAGGCAATTCTCCATCTGCAGGGAAGTCAGAAGCAAGGTAGTAATCTAGAAAATGAAGCACTGTCAAATTTCAGGAGGTATTTATTTTTATTTTGGGGTAAGGGCCTGAGGATGAGATTATAAGGTAAAGGGAGAAGGGATTATGGCATTTATGTAAAAGGAGAATTACTGGCTGGGCACTTTGGCTCATGCCTGTAATCCCAGCACTTTGGGAGGCCGAGGCAGGCAGATCACAAGGTCAGGAGATCGAGACCATCCTGGCTAACACAGTGAAACCCCATCTCTACTAAAAATACAAAAAATTAGCCGGGTGTGGTGGTGGGCACCTGTAGTCCCAGCTACTTGGGAGGCTGAGGCAGGAGAATGGCGTGAACCCAGGAAGCACAGCTTCCAGTGAGCCGAGATCACGCCACTGCATTCCAGCCTGGGCGACAGAGCGAGACTCTGTCTAAAAAAAAAAAAAAGGAGAATTACTTGAAGTAGATAGCATTTCCTCTAACTAGAAGGGGAGGCGTCAGGGTGGCCAGGTGAAGAATAAGGTCTGTTTTGTGTGTGTGTGTGTGTGTGTGTGTTTTTTGTTTGTTTATTTGTTTTTTGAGAGGGAGTCTCACTCTGTTGCCCAGGCTGGAGTGCAATAGCATGATCTCGGCCCACTGCAACCTCCACCTCCCGGGTTCAAGCAATTCTCTTGTTCTCAGCCTCCCAAGTAGCTGGGACTACAGGTGCACACAACCATGCCCTGCTAATTTTTGTATTTTTAGTAGAGACAGGGTTTCACCATATTGGTCAGGCTGGTCTCGAACTCCTGATCTCAGGTGATCCACCCGCCTCGGCCTCCCAAAGTGTTGGGATTACAGGCGTGAGCCATTGTGCCCAGCCAAGGTCTGTCTCTTATCAAATAGAGGTAAATCCCCAAAACTGAGTGCTTGCGGAGCCAGGCATGAGGAAATCTGAGCTCTTGGACGCTGCCACCACCTCCTCATTCAACACAGAAACGGCAGGGTGTGTTGTTCCTGGAAGGGGTCAGACCCTGCTTTCATAAAATCACTCCAGGCCGGGTGCAGTGGCTCATGCCTGTAATCGCAGCACTTTGGGAGGCCAAGGCAGGAGGATCACTTGAGCCCAGGAGTTTGAGACCAGCCTGGGCAACATAGCGAGACCTCATCTCTGCTAAAAGTAAAAAAAATTAGGCTGGGCACGGTGGCTCATGCCTGTAAGCCCAGCACTTTGGGAGGCCGGTGCGGGCAGATCGTGAAGTCAGGAGTTCAAGACCAGCCTGACCAACATGGTAAAACCCTGTCTGTACTAAAAATACAAAAATTAGCCGGGCATGGTGGCAGGCACCTGTAATCCCAGCTACTTGGGAGGCTGAGGCAGGAGAATTGCATGAAACCAGAAGGCGGAGGTTGCAGTGAGCCAAGATCGCGCCATTGCACTCTAGCCTGGGCAACAAGAGCGAAACTCCGTCTCAAAAAAAAATTAGCTGGGTGTAGTAGTGGGCTCCTCTGGTCCCAACTACTTGGGAGGCTGAGGCTGGAGAACTGCTTGAGCCTGGGAGGTTGAAGTTGTAGTGAGCCATGATCACACCACTGCACTCCAGCTGAGGTGACAGAGCAAGACCCTGTCTCAAAAAATAAAATAAAAATAAAAACAACACAAAGTTTTAAGCTATTGACAAGCTGTTATGCAGAGAAAATTCTCTGAGTTGTAATAACAAAACTGAGTCACAGTTTGTCTATAAAAAGATCTGGAAAAGATTCTCTCCAGTCACGTTGGTCCATTACCACACTCCTGTTCTCTTTGTCATGTCTCTGAACTCCAACATTGTTTATTGTCAGTTCTTCTTAATAGGCACTCAGTAGCCACTGTCTCAAATCATTCCTGTGGTGACTTAAGGTTAAAAGGATTTTGGGCGGTGCAGAATGTGCTTTGTTTACTGATAAGGAGAAAACCGCTTAGAATAGTGGGCTTGCTGGCAATACTGCTAAGTTTATGAATGTTCATATAATCTCAAAGCACAGCACGTGATGGTAAGATATTATGAATAAATACTAAGGGTGCCGGTGTGGGTCCTCTGTAAGCAAGCACGTCCCTGGCCCGCTTTTTTCTCACTTTGTCTCTGTGTCTTTTTTTTTTCAGTCTTTCGTCCCACCTAACGAGAAGCACCCACAGGTGTGTAGGGGCAGGCCTCCCCTACACCATGAGTATATTTTTGTTATTGTTGCTTACTCAACTATTGGCTTCCTGACTTACGTATATATAGATATATATATTTTTTTGAGTCTCACTCTGTTGCCCTGGCTGGAGTGCAGTGGCACGATCTTGGTTCACTGCAACCTCCACCTCCCAGGTTCAAGCGATTCTCCTGCCTCAGCCACTCAAGTAGCTGGGACTACAGGCACGTGCCACCATGCCCAGCTAATTTTTGTATTTTTAGTAGAGATGCGGTTTCACCATGTTGTCCAGGCTGGTTTCAAACTCCTGACCTCAGGTGATCCACCCACCTTGACCTCCCAAAGTGCTGGAATTACAGGCATGAGCCACCGTGCTTGGCCAGACTTACATATTTTTAATTAATTAATTATTTTTTGGAGATGGAGTCTTGATCTGTCGCCCAGACTGGAGTGCAATGGCGCGATCTCCACTCACTGCAACCTCTGCCTCCTGGGTTCAAGCAATTCTCCTGCCTCAGCCTCCCAAGTAGCTGGGATTACAGGCACGTGCCACCACTCCTGGCTAATTTTTTATATTTTTAGTAGAGATGAGTTTCACCATGTTGGCCAGGTTGGTCTCGAACTCCTGACCTCGTGATCCGCCTGCCTCGGCCTCCCAAAGTGCTGGGATCACAGATGTGAGCCCCCGCGCCTGGCCCCATTTTTAATTTATTTTAATTACTTAATTTATTTTTTGAGACAGGGTCTTGCTCCGTAACCCAGGCTGGTGTGCAGTGGTACAAACATGGCTCACTGCATCCTCAACTTCCTGGGCTCAAGTAATCCTCCTGCCTCAGCCTCCCAAGTAGCTGGGACCATGGGTATGTGCCACCACACCTGGCTAATTTTTAAATTTTTTTTAGAGATGGGGTCTTGCTATGTTGCCCAGGCTAGTTACAAACTCCTGACCTCAAGCATTCCTCCTGATTCAGCCTCCCAAAATGCTGAGATTACAGGCACAAGCCACCACATCCAGCCCAACTTACGTATTTTTACAAATCAAACTCACTATACTTGATTTCAGATAAAAACTACCTGTACATGTTGGGCTTGGTGGCTCATGCCTGCAATCCCGGCACTTTGGAGGGCCGAGGCGGGTGAATGATTTGAGATCAGGAGTTTGAGACCAGCCTGGCCAACATGGTGAAACCCCATCTCTACTAAAAATTCAAAAATGAGCCGAGCATGGTGGTGCATGCCTGTAATCCCAGCTACTTGGGAGGCTGAGGCAGGAGAATCACTTAAGCCCGGGAGGCGGAGGTTTTGGTGAGTCAAATTTGCACCATTGCACTCTAGTCTGGGTGACACAGTGAGACCCTGTCTCAAAAACAACAACAACAACAACAACAACAAAAAACCTACCTGTACTGGAAGCCAGGAATCTGAGAGAATCTCATCAAGTTTACAAGAGGTAGAATTATTCACAGTTCAATTTTTTAATATTTTTTTTGAGACAAAGTCTTTCTCTGTCACCCAGGCTGGAGTGCAGTGACACAATCTGGGCTCACTGTAACCTCTGCCTCCCAGGTTCAAGCTATTCTCCTGCCTCAGTCTCCCAAATACTGGGACTACAGGTGTGCGCCAGCGTGCCTGGCTAATTTTTGTATTTTTGGTAGAGATGAGTTTTGCCATGTTGGCCAGGCTGGTCTCAAACTCCTGACCTCAAGTGATCCGCCTGCCTTGGCCTCCCAAAGTGCTGGGATTACAGCTGTGAGCCACTGCACCTTCATAGTTTAATTCAACTCAATTTCATCAATGATTTTGAAGCAGCTGCTGGGGAAGGCATTATGGGGGGCATGTGAGAAGTTATTTAGGAAGATGGATTAAATTTGACTGCATGGTTTGTTGCATGTGAGAAGTTATTTAGGAAAATGGATTACATTTGACTGTATGGCATGTTGCTCATTCATCAAATACTCAATGAGTATGTGCTAGACACTGTCTAATTAGTGGTTCTACACTGATAAGTAAAAGTTGGTCTTTGCCTTCAAGGAGCTTACAGTCAAATGTGATACAGTCCTCATCTCCATCCCCCATAAAAGTGAAAATAAAAGCTTCACACTTCATTCACAGCCAATGCTGGATGAAACCTGCCTCAGGATATGTGTAATTTCAGGGTTGCTCAAAGATGACTAGCCCTGTTAGGATTATTTTAGAATTTCCTAGCACCAAGCACCAAGTAACTATCACATAGCAGATGTTCAATAAATAATTATTGGATGAATCCTGATACATTCATATATATAAGCAATGTTGTAGTAGAGAATTGGCTTTGGTATCAGAAGACCTGGGTTAAAGAGGCACCAGTACTTCCTGGCTGGACAATTTGTTCAGCTACTGAGAACCTCAGTTTCCTCATCTGTAAAAGAGGAATAATGTCACGTGGTTGGCCTATTCAATTATTATTAATTGACTGGTAGTAAAATGTACTGGACACCATGCTAAAAACTTATTGTGCACCATGATAAGCACCCCTATGAGTCAGGCACTATTATCTGATATGGAAACTGAGACTTAGAGAGGTTAAATTCACAGAGTTCAAGGTCACAAGGTTGCTAAGTCAGGAAACCAAGATTTGATTCTGGGCAGCATGACTGCAAAGATGGGAATATTTCACCACTTCCTCATATGCTGCCTGGTATTATATAGGTCATCTGAGAACATGGATTCCAAAATACTGTATATTTTAACACATTACAGCAATGTAAAATGTTCATCTTCTAATTTTATAGTAATTACAAGTTTTAAAAAGTTGTTTTCTTAAATTAGGTCATGTTGGGCTCATGAGGGCATTGCATTCACTTACTGTAAGTAAAGAAGGCCCCAGGAAGAAAGGCTAGTCCTTTGTACCCATAGAGCCTAGAAACAAAGCACTCAGCTGGGCATGGTGGCTCACGCCTGTAATCCCAGTACTTTGGGAGGCTGAAGAATGTGGATCACTTGTCAGGAGTTCAAGACCAGCCTGGCCAACATGGTGAAACCCTGCCTTTACTAAAAACACAAAAATTAGGGCCAGGAGCTGTGGCTCACGCCTGTAATCCCAGCACTTTGGGAGGCCGAGCGGGCAGATCACCTGAGGTCAGGAGATCGAGACCATCCTGACCAACATGGTGAAACCCCAGCTCTACTAAACATACAAAAATTAGCTGGACATGGTGGCGCATGCCTGTAATCCTAGCTACTCGGGAGGCTAGTCTCGAACTCCTGACTGCAAGTGATCCTCCCATCTTGGCCTCCCAAAGTGCTGGGATTACAAGTGTGAGCCACCGCGCCTGGCCAGCCTCTTTAAGGACACATCCTGAAAGTTCCGTACATCACTGCCCCTCACATTCCATTGGCCAGAACTTATATTCAAATAATCATATGAAACTGCAGGGTAGGTTTGGAAATGTATAATCATTAATCTAGGCATTCTGTTAATGTAGCAAAAAGGAGAAGACATTGGGGGAATAACTAGAACTCTGCCACATTCTTTATTAATAGTTGATGGTATTTAAATATATACTTTCCTGGGACCTTGGGGGGTTGGCAGTGCATCCTCTTTCCTCCCATCCTTCATATACACTGAGAATCTGAGCCTGTGTCTTGGGTGCGTACTGGTCACTAGGTGTTTATGAGCACACACCTGCGGTGTCAGATACACTTCAGGCATGACCCAAGGTGAGAAAACAGAGGAGTCAGATGATTTCCTGGGATCTAGAAGAACACAGCAATTTTACTCTAGACAATGGTGCACTTATGAGTGTGGAGCTGGGGACCCTGAGGACTGCAGTGGGAAGGTCCGAAAGAGCTCTAGACAGAGACGTTCATTATGCCCAGAGGGTGGTGGTACAGAGTAAGAATATTTTGATGGCAATGGGCTTGTCAACAGAAGAGCTCAAGCCATGCAGGGTTTTCCCCCAACCCTTGCAGAGCTGGCTCCCATGAAAGACATGGCGAACTCCAAGTCATAGGAGACTGAGAGTTGGAAGGAGAGGTTTCCAGGAGTCAACCCTGACCCAGTGTAGTTACAGTAAGGAATTTCCTTGGACCAATGACTGGGAGCTACCTGGGGCACTATCCCAAGTCGTATCCCGATGAGGTCCCCAGGGATGGCTTTGCAGCTGGTAGGAGTGTCCACTAATTAATGGGAGAGCTCTGCAGTGTATCCCTTTAGTCCCAGGATAGCCTCTCTATGGATGACTTCAGCCTCTGCTTAAAGTAGAAGCTTGGCCAGCAAATTCCACTTGGAGTTCTACAGCTCTTTGAGCCTCAGTCATGTCCCTTGATTTTGTGCCATCTCTTACCAAATTCTTCCTTGCAGGTGGGGGAGACACTCATTGACCAGATTGACTTTGTTCTGAATGGGGTCCTAGCAGAGGAAGTTCCCGTTAAGAAATGCCACATTTTTGAAAAAAACAAAAACAAACTGAGAATGAAGCCCTTTTGAATGGTTTCAAGTATGCCAGTGTGTGCACCAAGACGAGTGGTGCTGTGGTTTGAATGTATCCCCTCTAAAATTCATGTTGAAACTTAATCCCCACTGTGGTAGTATTAAGAAGTGAGGTCTTTTGGGAAGTGATGACGTCATGAAGGTTCTGCCCTCATGAATGGATTAGCGGCTTATAAGAGGCTGGAGAGGGCCGGGTGCGGTGGCTCACGCCTGTAATCCCAGCACTTTGGGAGGCTGAGGCAGGTGGATCACGAGGTCAGGAGATCGAGACCATCCTGACTAACACGGTGAAACCCCGTCTGCACTAAAAATACAAAAAATTCTCTGGGCGTGGTGGCGGGCGCCTGTAGTCCCAGCTACTCAGGAGGCTGAGGCAGGAGAATGGCGTGAGCCCGGGAGGCGGAGCTTGCAGCGAGCCGAGATTGCGCCACTGCACTGCAGCCTGGGCGACAGAGCGAGACTCCGTCTCAAAAAAAAAAAAAAAAGAGGCTGGAGAGAACTAGTTTAGGTGCTTTTGCCCTTCCTTCCCTCCACTGCGTGAGGACATAGCCTTCAAGGCACCATCTTAGAAGGAGAGACCTGGCCCTAACCAGGCACCAAGCCCTCCGGCACCTTCATCTTCGACTTCCCAGCCTCCAGGACTATGAGAAATCAATTTCTGCTGTTGATAAATTATCCAGTCTCAGTTTTGTTACAGCAGCACAAATGGACTAAGATAGGTGGCATTGATTGACGCAACTGTGTGGCTTCTCCAGAAGGAGAGGGAGAGAAGAAGGAGAGGAGATGGCGTTTAACCACACACACTGGGACAGAAGCATTGCTGTGACCTCAGGGGCAAGAGGGAAGTCTTTTCAGCAGAGCCTTTGCCTGGGCTCCTGGGGCACGTGCAAGTGGAAATGGCTGAGTGAGTTTATTTCAGCAACTGTAGGGCCCTAGGAAAAGCTGAACTACTGATAAAAAGCCGAGAGGAACTAGAGCAAAGAATCTAGCCAGATAGGACGGCTCTGGCAGACCCCATGTGGCCAGGCTTACAAGACAGGGTCCCTCCACAGTCAGGGCCGGCAGTGAGTCCATTAGATGGCCAGCAAGTGTGTTCCGCCCTGTTCTAGAGCAGAGGCCCTGTGCTCCGTGGTCTGTTGGAACAGCCCACCGGGTGCAGTGTGGACTGTAGTCAGAAGGTCAGAGGCCCGCAGGCTAATCCAGCCCTGCCTTGGGCAGGCTTGAACAGAGAAATGTAAGCCTCGCTTCTGCGTCTCTTCAAAAGGCTAACATTGAATCTAGGTCAGAAAATTGCAGTGGAATTGACAGTTTCTTCTGAGCTTAACCGCATGCTATAAAGATAGTGTGGTTATACACGGGCCAGGTGAGGTCAGGAGAGGGCAAATGTGACAAGCTCCTGTGCAGTGTTTTTTTCTGACACCAGCTCTGACACCCAACCACACCAACCAATTCTATGACACCAATTGGGTGTCCCATAATTCAATTTTGACATGGCCTATCTGGAATTAGCGTCAGATCCCACAAGTTAAAGGGCTCAGTCTCACAAGACTGCCCC
This sequence comes from Nomascus leucogenys, assembly GCF_006542625.1. NCBI lineage: Eukaryota > Metazoa > Chordata > Mammalia > Primates > Hylobatidae > Nomascus > Nomascus leucogenys. The sequence continues at coordinate 48,153,577 of NC_044399.1, forward strand.
TGTCTTCAGACACCAGCTGCAAATGTGAGGGTTTCCATGACCTCCTTTCAGGTTTGCTAATTCACTAGGATGACTCACAGAACTCAGAAAAATACCTTACGTGTGCTCACCGGTTTCTTATAAAGGCTAAAACTCAGGGGAAGCCAAATGAAAAAGATGCACAGGGGAAGATATGGGGGTGGGGTGGCGCAGAGCTTCCGTGCCCTCTCTTGCACCCTACCTTTCCAGCACATCAATATGTTTACCAACCCAGAAACTCACCAAACCCATTGGTTAGGGGTTTTTGTGGAGGTTTCATTACATAGGCAAGATTAATCAAGTCTTTGTGTTTGATAATGAAACTCAATCTTTAATCCCTTCTCACCCGCTAGGGAAGTGGGGCTGACAGTTCTAATCCTCAAATCTCTTGGTTGGTTTTTCTGGCAACCAGCTCCCATCCTGAAGCTATCTAGGGCCCCCCAATCTTGAGTCATCTCATTAGCATATAAAAATCCCCTTATAACTCAGGAGATTCCAAGGGACAAGACTATATATACATGTATTAGAGATAGTGTCTTGCTATGTTGCTCAGGCTGGAGTGCAGTAACACCATCACAGCTCACTGTAGCCTTGACCTCCCGGGTTCAAGCGATCCTCTTACCTTAGCCTCCCAAGTAGTTGAGACTACAGATTCGTGCCACTACACTCAGCTAATTCTTAAAAAAAAATTTTGTAGGCCAGTCATGGTGGTTTACGCTTGTAATCCCAGCACTTTGGGAGGCCGAGGGGAGAGGATCGCTTAAGCTCAGGAGTTTGAGACCAGCCTGAGCAACATAATGAGACCTTGTCTCTACTTAAAAAAAAAAAAAAAAAAAAAAAAAAATTAGCCAGACATGGTGGTGCATTCCTGTAGTCCTGGCTACTCTGGAGGCTGAGACAGGAGGATCACTTGAGCCTGGGAGATCCAGGCTACAGTGAGCTGGGATTGCACCACTGCACTCCAGCCTAGGTAACAGAGGGAAAGCCTGTCTCAAAAAAAAGAAAACAAAAAAATAGTTGTTCATAGAGATGGAGTCTCACTGTTTCGCCCAGGCTGGTCTTGAACTCCTGGGCTCAAGTGATCTAACTGCTTCAGCCTCCCAAAGTGCTGGGGCTGCAGGTGTGAGCCACTATACCTGGCCAGTTTAAAGATCTTACTTGGCTTTTATTTACAATTCTAGAATCGAGTGATACCTCATTCCATAAAACACGATGAGTGTTCCGATAAGCTGAGCAGAGGAGGTTGGCTTTAGAAACAGAGAAGTGGGGAGAGAAGCAGAAACAGAGAATGAAAAGTGGATTGGTGGTTTCAAATTTCCTTTCCTTGTAAAGGTTAAAGTAGAGAAGATTTTCTTATCATATCAGCTCAAACCGATCAGCTCAAATAGCTTGGGGACTGGGCTATTATCTCACTTTCAATTTCTGGGAAGGTCAGATAAACAACTTATTTTCAACTTGGTGGGGTGGAGCTTCAGTGTGAGTGACTATTTTGGTTTGGTCTGTCAGGCCTAGTGCAGGAGCTCAGTCCAAACCAATGGCCTCCTCTAAATTTTATTTAATAACAGTAAGTCTAAGGCTGGAGTGCAGTGGCATGATCTTGGCTCACTACAACCTCTGCCTCCCAGGTTCAAGAGATTCTCATGCTTCAGCCTCCCTAGTAGCTGGCACCACAGGTATGTGCCACCATGCCAGGCTAATTTTTGTATTTTTGGTAGAGACGGGGTTTTGCCATGTTGCCCAGGCTGGTCTCGGACTCCTGACCTCAAGTGATCCATGCGCCTTGGCCTTCCAAAGTGCCGGGATTACAGGAGTGAGCCACTGCACCTGGCCCTGGCCTCTATTTTTTTTTTTTTTTTTTTTTGAGATGGAGTTTTGCTCTTGTTGCCCAGGCTGGAGTGCAGTGGCGTGTTCTCGGCTCACTGCAACCTCCACCTCCCGGGTTCAAGTGATTCTCCTGCCTCAGCCTTCTGAGCAGCTGGGATTACAGGCATGCACCACCATGGCCGGCTAATTTTGTATTTTTAGTAGAGATGGGGTTTCTCCATGTTGGTCAAGCTGGTCTCGAACTCCCGACCTCAGGTGATCCACCCGCCTCGGCCTCCCAAAGTGCTGGGATTACAGGCGTGAGCCACTGCGCCCAGCCCCTGGCCTCTATTTTTAATAAACTCTCTAAATGATTACCACTCTCACTGAAGTTTGAAAACAAAGGGGTATACATTTTTTTGAGTCCCTCACCCCCAGCACCACTCCTTCCCATGAAGCCTATTCAGTCATGCTCTGAAGGAAGAGCCCCATCTGACTCAGGTTGGCCTTCTTAAGGGCCAGGCGGAAGGACAGCTGAGTACAGAGGATGGCTCGGTGGATCGCATGTACTTTAGAATCCTGGAGATTCTGCCGCAGGTTGGAATCGGATTCTCAGGAAAAGGAATCAGAATTCACATTGGTCAATGTCTGCTGTATCAAGCGATGTGCATGCTATGCATTTTTATGTGGTTTAATCTGTGAGGGAGGTATAACCACTATCATTTCATAGCTGAGAAAATTGAGGCTCAAAGAGGACTGGGGCCAAAGAGTCACACTGGTATTCAAACTCAGGCCTGCCTGGCTCCAATATCTACCCCCAAATAGTATGTAATGGGCAGGGAACATGTTGAGCTTGTGTGACTTGGCTGTGAGCTCGAGCTGCTGCAGCCACAGTGCAGTGCTGTTTGCTCCATCATCACTGCGTCTGGAACAGTGGGAGGGATGGGACAGCTCTGTGCTGCCAAGTAGGAGCACGATCAGCTCCCAGATGCTGCTTCCTGAAGCACTACTTTCTCAAAGCCTCCCAGGGGAATCAGCAGTCCTGCTGAATGTGTCCCTGTCTCTCTGTAGAATATGCTGATCTCAGATCCCTGAGGTAGAGCCTGGCCAAAGGTTCTGGAGATTGTTGGAACCTCCACATCTAATGCTGAATCTAGCTTGGTGATGCCAATTTGACCTTCTTCTGATGTGGTGAATGTCCCCTGGATGGTTCTCTGGTCCTAAGTCCTGTCTGCAAGGCCAGGGAGGGCTGGGTAGGAGAACAGCCCTTCTGTTCAGGGCTGGCATAGAGGGAGATGGGCTGAAATAGAAAAGGCATCACTCAGGGCTTTCTGAGTTAGCCAAAGCCAAATCCAACAGGAACAGTAGGAAAATAAAGAGAAGGAACATAAAAATCAGCAGCCAGAACTTTGACAGTAGGTCAGAATAGAGTGGAATAGGTGATGGGAGGTGATTTAGGGGTGAGTCTGTGAGGCTACAGCTTGGCCAACACACATGGAGCAAGTCACAGGGCAAGAACAGGACCTTAGAGGAAAGATGTGCACCTGGCCAAACTGCGCTGTACTTCCATGAGTCTGTTTGTTCATCCAAGGTGGAGTCGCAGTGTGACATGACATTGATGGAAGGGACAGGACAGGAAGGTAGCGGTGTTGTCGGGAGAGATTAGCCAAATGATCACCAGGGTGTAAATTCACCTTTTAGTCCAGGGTCTGGTCCTCAGCCTTTCAGACAAGAAACTCAGTTTTGTCAGTGCCCCGGGATTCGTCCTGCTTAGAGACTAACCCCAGCTACATTTTAAGGATTGGTATATAAGATAAAAGCCTATTCTATGTATTTAAATGAGATTATCCTCTTCCAGGGCCTGGAATGTTCTAATCTCCCTTTCTTAGTATGGAAGAACTGGTGATGATGAATTAGATGAATTAACAATCAACGACCGGCCAGGCGTGGTGGCTCATGCCTGTAATCCCATCACCTTGGGAGGCTGAGGAAGGGTGGATCACCTGAAGTCAGGAGTTCCAGACCAGCCTGGACAACACGGTGAAACCCCGTCTCTAATAAAAATACAAAAATTACCTGGGCATGGTGGTGGGTGCCTGTAATCCCAGCTATTTGGGTGGCTGAGGCAGGAGAATCCCTTGAGCCCAGAAGGCAGAGGTTGCAGTGAGCAGAGATCATGCCACTGCGTGACAGAGCAAGATTCCATCTCAAAAAAATAAAATAAAATAAAAATCAAGGGCCATTTTATGAGCATGAGTTGCTGCAAAGAGCTGGCTAGGAAATGTACATGCCCAAGGAAAGGTCCATGCTTCACAAGGAGGAGTTCCTCTCTTCATGATGAACTGCTGATGCTCCCCAGATTCAGTGTCTTCCCTGGACAGTGCTGGATATTATCAACCAGGGTTTGTATCTTCAACTCGTCTTTTTCTGTGCTTCTGTATCAGAGTTGCACAATTTTTTTTTCTTTTTTTTTGAGATGGAGTCTCGCTGTGTCTCCCAGGCTGGAGTGCAGTGATGCGATCTCAGCTCACTGTAAACTCTGCCCCCCGCCGTGTTCAAGCGATTCTCCTGCTTCAGCTTCCCCTGTAGCTGGGATTACAGGCACGCAACACCATGCCCAGCTAATTTTTGTATTTTTAGTAGAGATGTGGTTTCACCATGTTGTCCAGGCTGGTCTCAAACTTCTGACCTCAAATGATCTTCCCGCCTTGGCCTCCCAAAGAGAGTTGCATAATTTAACTTGTGCTCCAACTTTGTCGTGCAGATGAAATGGGTTTTCCTATCATTTTGTCCATAGCTGCTCTTCTCTTCAGCCACCACTCACTTGGTTAGTTGTTGTTGGTGGTGGTGAGGATGACTGAAATGTCCAATCTGGTTTAAAGCATGGTAATGCTGATCATTGACACAATTCCTTTAGCTATGTTCAGTTTCTCTTGGATGAATTATCTCAATAATCTCCCTGTCTTCCTGCTTCTTCTCCTAACGTGGTGAACAGATGTATGGAGAAGAGAGAGTAGTATGGCTTATGAGTCTTCACCACAGCAGGAAGAGCCACGGGCCCCTGCTGGGTCCCCTGCCTTCTCTCTTCTTTGTCCACCTGTTTTCTGTGTGCTCTGCTGGCTTCTGAAGCTGCAGCCTGTAGCAGTTAGCACGTGGTCCTGAACTGAAGGTCCTGCAGGTCCGGCACTGGTCCCGTGGTCCTGTACAGCCTTGGCAATGCATCTTGGGAACACTGGCCCCCTTTCCATTACAGCTTGATTTGCCCTCAGTTCTGACTGTGAACCCTGAGCCTCTGCTTTGTCCCCCACTTGTCGCCTGCCCTGGTGGAGAAAACCTGCCCAGTTGTCCCGTACAACTAATGTTTATAGTTTCTTCTGAATAAACATATGAATTTACCCTCTTAGTCTTAAAACTTGAGTAAGTTCCATTTGTCTTATCTGAGTTCCATTCTCAGGAAACCAACCATCATGCCTCCCAGATAGTATCAGGAAGCTGAAACTTACCTGATTGCTGCATTGGCACAGTGAGATGCCAGACACCTCACCCATCATGATTGCCTAACCCACCACCTGCTTCCTGTTGACCAACTCCTCTTCCTCACCCCTCCCTAATTCCTGTTTTCCTGCATGTAGTTTCATTTCTTCCTTGCTATATAAACCCCTGATTTTAGTTGATCAGGGAGATGGATTTGAGACTGATCTCCCAATTCCTTGGCTGTAGCCCCCGATTAAAGCCTTCTTCCCTGGCAATACTCACTGACCCAGTGATTGGGTTTCTGTGTGGCGAACAGTAGGACCTAGACCGAAGCCCTGGTGTTGTAGTAACAGTGGCCTGCTGCAGCCTATGCAGTGGGGTCTTCTCTTGGCTCAGACTCCTGTCCTCTCTCATTAGTTATACCACAATCGTCTCCAAATAGCCTCTCTACCTATGGCCTCCTCTAGTCTCTTTCTCACAGCTGCAGAGCATCTTTCTAAAATATCTGTACGATCATAAAAAACTCTTAAGAGCTTCCTATTTTCTTTTTCTTCTTCTTCTTCTTCTTTTTTTTTTTTTTTTTTTTTTTGAGACAGAGTCTTGCTCTGTTGCCTAGGCTGGTGTGCAGTGGAGTGATCTTGGCTCACTGCAACCTCTGCCTCCCGGGCTCAAGTGATTCTCCTGCCTCAGCCTCCTGAGCAGCTGGGATTACAGGTGCCTGCCATCATGCCCAGCTAGTTTTTGTATTTTTAGTAGAGATGGGGTTTCACCATGTTGGCCAGGGTGGTCTTGAACTCCTGACCTCAAGTGATCCACCCACCTCGGCTTCCCAAAATGCTGGGATTACAGGCATGAGCCACCGTGCCCAACCTCCATTTTCTATAGGATAAACTTTCAGCTGCTTAGTCTGGTATAAATAAGACTTTAAGAAATTTGGCCTTCGTTTACTTTCCAGCCTCATCTCTATTTTTCCTGCCTCACGTGGACAGCTAACATAACATAGCCTTTTAGGACCCCATGTGCTATTTTTTCTGCCTTAAATTTTCTTTTCTTCTCATTATTTAAGGCCTAGCTCAAATGCTTCTCTGTGAAACAATGTTTTCTTTTTCTTTCTCTTTGCACAGATCTGTTAGAATGTCACTTATTACATCTGTATGTAAGCTGAACTATTTTAAATTAAACTTAAAAATTTAAGAAAAATTTGTTTCTTCAATAAATTGTATAATAATTAAAAACCCAATTAACAACAAATGCTCTTTTCTGTGCACAAGAAGAAGCCCCTGGTCATTAAAACAAACTCACTTTAGACACTGACATGTTTACATAATTGTAAAATATGAACATCTCAGAGTTGGCTTATTAGACTGCCTTTTCTTTTTTTCTTTCTTTTTTTTTTTTTTTTGATACAGGGTCTCCCTCTGTCACGCAGGCCGAAGTGCAGTGGCAAGATATTGGTTCATTCCGGGAGGAATGAACAACTCCGGACGGGAGGAACGAACAACTCCAGACGCGTTGCCTTAAGAGCTGTAATACTCACCACAAAGCTCTGCAGCTTCACTCCTGACGCCAGCGAGACCACAGACCCACCAGAAGGAAGAAACTCAACACGTCAGAACACCAGAAGGAACGAGCTCCAGACACACCATCTTTAAGAACTGTAACACTCATCGCGAGGTCTGCGGCTTCATTCTTGAAGTCAGTGAGACCAAGAAGTCACCAATTTCGGACACACTACCAAGTTTCTTTTTCTTTGAGCTATTTGTTTTCTTTTGCCTTTGATTATGATTGCTGTAGCAGAAAGACATTTTGTATTACTTTGCTATTTAAAATGATCCAGTAGGCTGGACGAGGTGGCTCACGCCTGTAATCCTAGCACTTTGGCAGGCCTAGGCTGGTGGATCACTTGAGACCAGGAGTTTGAGACCAGCCTGGCCAACATGGCGAAACCCCATCTCTACTAAAAATACAAACATTAGCCAGGCATGGTGGCACGCCTGTATTCCCAGCTACTCAGGAGGCTGAGCCAGGAGAATCACTTGAACCCAGGAGGTGGAGGTTGCAGTGAGCAGATATCGCACCACTGCACTCCAGCCTGGTCAACAGAGCAAGACCCTGTCTCAAAAAAATAAAATAATGAAATAAAGGCCGGTGCAGTGGCTCACGCCTGTAATCCCAGCACTTTGGGAGGCTGACGTGGGCAGATCACGAGGTCAGAAGATCGAGACCATCCTGGCTAACACAGTGAAACCCCGTCTGTACTAAAAATACAAAATATTAGCCGGGCATGGTGCCGGGTGCCTGTAGTCCCAGCTACTCGGGAGGCTGAGGCAGGAGAATGGCGTGAACCCAAGAGGCAGCGCTTGCAGAGAGCCAAGATCGCGCCACTGCACTCCAGCCTGGGAGACAGAGGGAGACTTGGTATCAAAAAAATAAAATAAAATAAAATAAAATGATTGACTATAAAGTTAACTTTTTCTTATTTTTTGAGATGTACATAAATCACTCATTAAGTGGATGCTTTCGACACTGAAGGGCTAATCAGATTAGGTCTGCCAAACTTAACCTGCCCTGGCTTTCTTTTGGTTGGTTGCTTTTTGCTAATTTTTTTACCTGTATATCTAAAAGCCATGCTGCTAAATGCTATTACTTAACCTTCACTGGTTACCTTACTGATAACATTTCTGATGTATATGTCATCATGGTAACAGTTACTTAAGTTGTTTGTCAGGAACTTGAGAGCAGCTCCTGTTCTGTTCAAACCGGTTGAGACCACCTCCCCTTCAATTGGAGCTGTTCAAATGCATGAGATGTGGTCTTTTGATGTCAGAGGGCCAAAAACACCACCTTCAAATCATGCTAACACCACTATTTTCTGAGCATGCATCCTGTAAAGAGCCACGAACCTGGACTATGCTTACACAGATCAGTGATTACTTCCTTTTCCCCACTGCCAGTCACCTTTCCCCATGCCTTAGACCACCCCACTTCTCTAACCCATAAATATTCCTAAGCCTTATCTTTGGAGAGGCAGATTTGAGAACTATTCTTCCACCTCCTTGCTGGGCTGCCCTGGGAATAAATCTTCTCTTTTGCAAAACCCATTGTCATAGTGATTGCTTTACTAGGCTCTGGCAGAGTGAATGTAGTCAGCATCACTTTAATAACCAATAATTTTATCTCTGAAGAAAAGTCCCTATTTTCAAATAGTTTTTCCAAATTAGAGTTCATAAATGAGAAAGTAATATTTCTGGCTTCTAGAATGTATGGGCTTCTTAATAATCACAGGTTTTGCTTAGCTGCTATTTTTCTTATCCTTTTGCTATTAAAATGTTTTGGCATGCAAAAAAAGTATAGAGAACAATAAACATTCAAGTTCCAAATTTTGCTTAAGAAATAAAATATTACAGGCCAGGTGCAGTGGCTCACGCCTGTAATCCCAGCACTTTGAGAGGCCGAGGCAGGGGGACCACTTGAGGTCAGGAGTTCAAGATCAGCCTGGCCAACATGGTGAAACCCCATCTCTACAAAAAATACAAAAATTATCCAGCTGCAGTGGCACGCGCCTGTAATTCCAGCTACTCAGGAGGCTGAGGCAAGAGAATCACTTGAACCTGGGAGGCAGACGGTGCAGTGAGCCAAAATCACGCCACTGCACTCCAGCCTGGGTGACAGAGTGAGACTCCGTCTTAAAACAAACAAACAAACAAAAAACACTACAAACACAATTGGCCCTTTTGTGTATCTTTCCCCTATTGCATTCCCCACCTTCTCCCCAAAAAGAATCAAATTTATGCCTTGGGTTCATGTCTATTTTCAGGCATATCTTTATAATTGTGATAAATATTCATATGCTCCCTAAACAAAATAAGGTTGTTTCTGCATATTTTAAACTTCAAGATGAGGGAAGGACTACAATTCTTGCCTCAGCTTTGGGTTTTGGAAAGCCAAACAGCGGAATGCCTATTTCAGTGTAGTTTCTGGCACTTGGTTCAGCGGTGGAGGCCCAATCAATGATCATGTGACTGTGTAGGCAGATCATAGTCATTTAGGCCATGGTATCAGTTACACAAACAAGACGTGTTATTTCAATTTATTGTTAATAGCTGGAAAGTCATTTTCAAACATAGTTAAGCATATACTAGATGTAACTGGTAGTGAAAATATCTTTGTATTCCTGTGTATGTTGAGATTTTCAGTAGGTTGAAGTACAAATGTATATTTAATATTGCAAGAGGAATATGCTGCAATAATTACTATTTTGAAAGCTGTTAATTTATGTACAAATTATTAAGAACTTTTCAATAGTTAAATAGGGAAATATAGTTAAAAATATTGACAGTGTATTAGTTGACAATTTTAGGAAGAACGGTAGATTTTTATTGACTTGATAACTCCTTATAAAAATAATAATATAAGTTAGAATAATAGACATTATATTATAATTTCAATCATTTTACAGTTGTTTGTATACTAGTAGCCAAAACCAATAATCTTTAAGAACTCTATTGGACTTTTAGCTTTTAAATTCCATTTAGATCATGAGTGTTCAAGAAAAAGTGTCATTTGGAAATTATTTTCTCATTTTTATTTTATTTATTTACTTTTTTTTTTTGAGACGGAGTCTTGCTCTGTTGCCCAGGCTGGCAATCTCAGCTCACTGTCAACTCCGCCTCCTGGGTTCACGCCATTTTCCTGCCTCAGCCTCCCGAGTAGCTTGGACTACAGGTGCCCACCACCACGCCCGGCTACTTTTTTGTATTTTTAGTAGAGATGGGGTTTCACCGTGTTAGCCAGGATGGTCTCGATCTCCTGAACTCATGATCCGCCCACCTCAGCCTCCCAAAGTGCTGGGATTACAGGTGTGAGCCACCGCGCCCAGCCTATTTACTTATTTTTTTGAGACAGAGTCTTGCGCTGTCACCCAGGCTGGAGTGTAATGGCACAGTCTTGGCTCGCTGCAACCTCCACCTTCGGGGCTCAAGCAATTCTCATGCCTCAGCCCCCCAAGCAGCTGGGACTACAGACTTGTGCCATCACACCCGGCTAATTTTTATAGTTTTAGTAGAGACAGGGTTTCACCATGTTGGTAAGGCTGGTCTCAAACTCTTGACCCCAAGTGATCTGCCCACCTCATCCCCAAGTGCTAGGATTGCAAGCATGAGCCACTGCACCTGGCCTCTTTTCTCTTTATGAGGATACTTTGTTTGTTTGTTTGTTTGTTTGTTTGTTTTGAGACTGAGTCTCACTCCATCCAGCATGGAGCACAGTGGCCCAGTCTTGGCTCATTGCAACCTCCGTCTCCCAGGTTCAAGGAATTCTCCATCCTCAGCTTTCTGACTAGCTGAGATCACAGGCAGCTGCCACCATGCCCAGCCAATTTTTGTATTTTTAGTAGAGACGGGGTTTCACCATGTTGGTCAGGCTGGTCTCGAACTCCTGACCTCAAGTGATCTGCCTGCCTCAGCCTCCCAAAGTGCTGATTACAGGCGTGAGCCACGGCGCTTGGGCTTTGTGAGGATATATTTAAAGTAGAATATTAATTTTGTCATCTCAAAATTTCACCAAGAAAAAACTCCAAATTCATGTACAACATCTATAACAAATCAGTTTTTGATTCAAACCTAATAAAAAATATAAAATATATAAAGAAAAGAAAAAAGTGTTAGAGAAAAATTAGATGACCCCCAAATATCTTGCTCCTCAATTGACCTCAGGTGCAAGGGAGTGTCTTTTTGGTATCACACATGGGCAGATCAGTGACTATGAGAGCAATACAGCATCTGACAGTGCTAAAGAAATAGTTGTTCATGTGTTATGATGTAATTACTACTAAAATTAATAATACAATAGTCATCGATGTTTTAAATATAATTTCAGGTTTCTTCTTTTTTTTGTTTTTTTTTTGTTTTTTTTTGAGATGGAGTCTCACTCCATTGCCCAGGCTGGAGTGCTATGGTGTGATCTCAGCTCACTGTAGCCTCTGCCTCCTGGGTTCAAATGATTCTCCTGCCTCAGCCTCTTGAGTAGCTGGGATTACAGGCGCCCACCACCGTGCCTGGCTAATTTTTTTGTATTTTTAGTAAAGACGGGGTTTCGCCATGTTGGCCAGGCTGGTCTTGAACTCTTGACCTCAGGTGATTCACCTGCCTTGGCCTCCCAAAGTGCTGGGATTACAGGTGTGAGCCACCGTACCCGGCCATAATTTCAGGTTTTTTCTTGTACCCCAGAAACCATTCTTTGATGTTGATATTCATTTTCTCCTCAACTAAATATTGATTTCAATTTATTGATCTTATGCCAAAATGTTTATTTGGTATACTTCTAGTAGTGCTACATATTTTATAAATATATATAGATAATATATATTTATACATAAATATATATAGATAATATATATTTATATATATAGATAATATATATAAATATATATAGATAATATATATTTATATATAGATAATATATATATAAATATATATAGATAATATATAGATTATATATATATATATATAGATTATATAGATTATATATAATCTATATATACTATATATTATATATATTTATATATTATTATATATATATATAGATAATATATATTATTATATATATTATATATATTATATATATAGATTATATATTATCTATATATACTATAGATAATATATATTATCTATATATACTATAGATAATATATATTATCTATATATACTATAGATAATATATATTATCTATATATACATAGATATACATATATACACACATATATACACATATATACATAGTATATATAGATAATATATATTATCTATAGTATATATAGATAATATATATTATCTATAGTATATATAGATAATATATATTATCTATAGTATATATAGATTATATATTATCTATAGTATATATAGATTATATATTATATATAGTATATATAGATTATATATATTATATATAGTATATATAGATAATATATATTATATATAGTATATATAGATAATATATATTATACATAGTATATATAGATAATATATATTATATATTATATATAGATAATATATATAATATATAATATATAATATATAAATATATATAGATAATATATATTTATATATATAGATAATATATATGTATATATAAATACATAGATAATATATATTTATATATAAATACATAGATAATATATATTTATATATAAATATATATAGATAATATATATTTATATATAAATATATATAGATAATATATATTTATATATAAATATATATAGATAATATATATTTATATATAGATAATATATATTTATATATATAGATAATATATATTTAAATATATATAGATAATATATATAAATATATAGATAATATATATAAATATATAGATAATATATATTTATATATAAATATATAGATAATATATATATATAAATATTATATAATAATATTTATATATAAATATTATATAATAATATTTATATATAAATATTATATAATAATATTTATATATAAATATATAAAATAATATTTATATATAATAATATATATATATAATATATATAAATATTTATATTTCCTACGAATATGAGAAAATATATACATATATTTTTCAGTGACAGGGTCTTGGTATGTTTCCCAGGCTGGTCTCAAGCTATCCTTCTGCCTCAGCCTCCTGAGTAGCTGGGATTACAAGCCTGAGCCACCATGTCTGCCTTAGTGCTACATACTGTAATCTTCCTCAACCTGCTTTTTTGCTCAACTTTTTATTTGTGAGATTAACTATTGTTGTTATATGTAGTTCAAGTTATTCAGTTTCATAAGTGCTGTGTAGTTTGTATGAATTGTACGTATAATTCATTTAACTGTCTTTTTATTGATGGAAATGTAGTTTGTTTCCAAATTTTTGTAATTCCAATGTTGCTATGTACGTTTATGTACATATTATCTTGTGAGTGCTTCTCTAATATTTGTACTTAGGAGTGGAAGTGACATGCTGGGTCAAAGAGTGCTATTATGTTTAAGGTGAGCTTTTAAGTTCATAAAAATGGATAAGCATGTGTGGGGAAAGTGTATAATTCTAGGAGATAACCTTCTCTTGCTTCCCTTTTTTTGTTATACTTTGGGACCTGTTTAAGTACAATTTTCTTCAAATTTATTTTTTGTTTTTCATTTATTTTTTGTTTGTTTGTTTGCTTTTGAGACAGAGTCTCACTCTATTGCCCAGGCTGGAGTGCAGTGGCATGATCTCAGCTCACTGCAACATCTGCCTCCCGGGTTCAAGCAATTCTCCTGTCTCAGCCTCTTGAGTAGCTGGGACTACAGGTGCCCGCCACCACACCTGGCTAATTTTTGTATTTTTTGTAGAGACAGGGTTTCACCGTATTGGTCAGGCTGGTCTCGAGCTCCTGACCTCAGGTGATCTGCCGGCCTCGGCCTCCCAAAATGCTGAGATTACAAGCATGAGCCACCGTGCCCGGCCATTTGTTTTTGAGATAGAGTCTCGCTCTGTCTCCCAGGCTGGAGTGCAATGGAGTGATCTCAGCCCACTGCAACCTCCACCTCCCAGGTTCCAGTGATTCTCCTGCCTCAGCCTGCTGAGTAGCTGGGATTACAGGCACCCACCACCACACCCAGCTAATTTTTGTAATTTTAGTAGAGATGGAGTTTCACCGTGTTGGCCAGGCTGGTCTCAAATTCCTGACTTCAGGTCATCTGCCAACCTTGGCCTCCCAAAGTGCTGGGATTACAGGCATGAGCCACCTGTAATTTTAAAAATTTTAAAAATTTAAAAATTTAAAATTTATTTTAAAAATAAATTATTTTTTATTGCTGAACAAATTAATTTTAAAAAATTGATATGAAATTATAAGAATTTATACAACATAATATTTTAAAGTACATATACTTTGTGGAATGGTTAAAGCTAGCTAATTAACAAATGCATTACCTCATATAGTTGTCATTTTTGTAGTGAGAACACTTAACATCCACTCTCAGCATTTCTTAAGAATACAGTATTATTGTCTTTAACTGTAGTCACCATCCTGTACAATAGATCTCTTGAATTTATTCCTTGTTTAAGAGCAATTTGATGCAATGGTTGCCATGGTAAATACTTTTCATGAGAACTAAGTATTGTTGAAAGCTGTTATAATTTACCATTATTTAGTTTCAGAGTGACTTGAATGTTTTTGCTTTCCCCCTTCATTTAAATATTTTATCTGCATCAGAATTTCTTTTTAAAAGTTTTCTCTGGAAAAGACATACTGTTTTATTCTTTTGGCCTGACTCTGACCTTACATTTTAGGCTGTTCACAGGTAGCATCTCAGGCTTCAGCAGTTCAGGAAAAAAGGGCAATTGAGTCATCTTATCATGGAGGGGTGTTTATGAATGCTTACACTATAAATGTGCTCAATAGCATAGTAATGAAATCAGATTTTATTCAAACTCTAAAAGACAAAATGTAAATGCAGTTTTATGGCATAGGTGAGTTCTGCAGCTGTGGCAACATCTCCTGTTGCCAGGTGTCCTGTGGCTTATGTTGTTAATTGATAGCACGGTACTCAAAGATAGCAAGATAATGAAATGAATTATTCTTTCTTTTTTTTTTGAGACAGAGTCTCGCTCTGTTGCCCAGGCTGGAGTGCAATGGCGCTACCTCGGCTCACCGCAAGCTCCGCCTCCTGGGTTCACGCCATTCTCCTGCCTCAGCCTCCGAGTAGCTGGGACTACAGGCGCCCGCCACCACGCCCGGCTAATGTTCGTATTTTTATTAGAGACGGGGTTTCACCATGTTGGCCAGGCTGGTCTTGAGCTCCTGACCTCAGGTGATCCGCCTGCCTTGGCCTCCCAAAGTGCTGAAATTACAGGCGTGAGCCACCGCACCTGGCCATGAGTTGTTTTTTTTTTTTTTTTAAATAAAAAGTAAACTTTAATGTCAAAAATGCAAACTTGGGGAGGGCAAAAGTGTCACACACAAGCCTGTCACTTCACACTTGGAGGATTGCACCGTGCTGGCCATGAATTATTCTTAAAAAGAAAAAGACCTAACACAAAAAATGACATCAAGAACTTCAGTGGATACCCACAGGATTGAGAAACATGAGGAGGGAGAATTTTTGTTGAAATCGTATATTCATAAAAATAGCCAACCCAAAAGAGCCAAAAATATTCTGGTATATTTTAGTCACAGGGTTAGAGACTTGTATCCTTCTAGGACAACTTTTGCCTTTGTCCCTCAAAAAAGAAAACTTATTGTCCACTGTGATATTGTGGGTTTATCTGCTTTTTCCTTTTTTTCTAGAAAGAAAGATAATCCAGCCCATTAGTGAGTTACCTGGACATATATTGAGCTCTCCGCTCTCTTTCCTCCTTGTCTCTCTCTCTGTCCCTCCTTCTCTTTCTCCCTCTTTGTCTCCTTCCCTCCCTCCTTTGTCCCGCCATTCTTTCTCTTTCTCCTTCCCTCCCTACCTCCTTTTCTTCCTTCCTTCTTTTTTAGTTTAAGACCATTCCAAAGGAATCATTGATGTGATGATGGCATAGGTGTAGATGATAGTGGGTGGGAAACTTGAAAGAAATAGAGATGATGTATTTGAGGTGAGGGTCATGAAAAATTCCGAATCATTCATTCTGAGTAATTTTTTGCTTTCTCTTTTATTAGTAATAAGTGATAACTTTAAACTCTGAGTATATATTGGTCACTGAGTGTTTCACATAGCTAATTTTTATATCTCAAACTAGCTTCTGAAAAACAGGGACTGTTAATTGTGCTTTCTCTGTTGTCATAGTATCCAAAAGGAAAACTCCTCCAAGGTCCATTTTTTACATTTAGGGGTACATTGCATACACACTCAAAATTCATCTTCTTCAGGAACCCTTTACGAATGCACCCCCTTCTACTTCAATCTCTTCTATTTTTAAAAATTGTAAATAAGTTAAAAATGCAGATAAGTATAAAGTTTTCTTGCCTCATGGAATTGAGAGTTATCTGTGTCTTGACATATTTGCTTTTAGGCTTTATATGTATGCAATAAAATAGTCCCCAATAAATGTGAAGTATCTTTGACCCTCACCCCCATCACATTCTCATCTCTGTCTTCTCCCCTGCCGTAAATCTGCTGTGAATCGTTTGAATTTCATTTTCATATTTTCTACTATTTTCTTTATTGTGTCATGAATGCCTTTCCTTCCCTTCCCTCCCTCCCTGCCTCCCTCCCTCTCTCCTGTCCCTTTTCTTTTCTTTTATTTTCTTTCCTCCCCTCCCCTCCACTCCCTTCCCCTCCCCTCCCCTCCTCTCTTTTCTTTCCTTCTTTCTTTTCTTTCCTTTTTGTCCGAATATCTCTCTGTCGCCCAGGCTGGAGTGCAGTGGCGCGATCTTGGCTGACTGCAAGCTCCACCTCCCGGGCTCACGCCATTCTCCTGCCTCAGCCTCCCGAGTAGCTGGGACTACAGCCACCATGCCTGGCTAATTTTTTTGTATTTTTGGTAGAGACGGGGTTTCACCGTGTTAGCCAGGATGGTCTCGATCTCTTGACTTCGTGATCCACCCGCCTTGGCCTCCCACAGTGCTGGGATTACAGGCGTGAGCCACCGCGCCCGGCCGGGCTGCCTCCATCCCTCCCTCTGTCTTTCTTTCTCTTTTTTTTCTTTTCTTTTCTTTCTTTCTCTCTCTCTTTTTCTTTCTTTCTTCCTTCCTTCCTCCATCGCTCCCTCCATCTTTCTTTGTTTCTCCCTCCTTCCTTCCTTCCTTCCTTCCTTCCTTCCTTCCTTCCTTCCTCTCTCTCTCTCTCTCTTTCTTTCTTTCTTTCGAATGGAGTTCTTGCTGCTTGCTCTTAATCTTGAGACTTCCAGTTTTCCCTGCTGGATTGGGGTAAACCAGGTGGCAGCTATATCGCCAGACACCAGGCCTTGAAGAAGTTGGTCTGTGAGTCCCCTCTAGCCATCAGATTTAGTGGATGCTCTCTCCTAGATATATCCTGACTTCTCCCTGCTACAATTCTGCATCTTAATCCCTTGGTAACTGTATTAGTCTTTTCTCACAGTGTGATAAAGAACTACTTGAGACTGGGTAATTTATGAAAAAAGAGATTTAATTGACTCACAGTTCCACAGGCTGTACAGGAAGCATGGCTGGGTGGCCTCAGGAAACTTACAATCATGACGGAAGGTGAAGGCGAAGCAAGTACGCCTTATTATGGCAGAGCAGGATAAAGAAAGGGGAGGTGCTACCCAACCAGATCTCATGAAAACTCACTCACTATCTTTTTTTTTTGAGATGGAGTCTCGCTGGAACTCCTGGCCTCAAGCAATCCACCTGCCCTGACCTCCCAAAGTGCTGGGATTACAGGTATGAGCCACTGCACCCAGCCAGGAGAATAAAAATCTATAGTAGGTGGGAGCTTTCATTGTCCCTGATCTGGAAAAACTCAGTGAGCTGCCAAGTAACAAAAAAATCCTCCTATAATTGGGAGGATTAATTATTTCTGGTACTGAGATATACATTGGATGTGGTATATATCTTCATTTTTTACTTTTCTATGAATATTTTGTGAATCTCCTGTATCTAATAGTTTAAACATATTTTGAGTGCATTAAATGAAACACTAATGACGTATGATTTGGAGGTTTTCTTTTGCTTCAAAAAACAAAACCGATATGCTGTCACTTTAAATCTTTTCCCTCTTTCTTTATTTGAAGGCAGAAATAATCAAGATATTTTCTCTAGGGCATTTTGGGGACCTGGGACTAGTCTTTAGCAGGCGGCATATGTGACCAACCTGTGTGCTGTGAGTCAGGGATGCTGATAAGAGCCTCTTAGGTTTTTCCAACAGCCTCTCATATTTTCTTCCTATTTTTTATTTTTTCTCACTCTGTCACCCAGGATAGAGTACAGTGGTACAATCTCGGCTCACTGCAACTTCTGCCTCCTGGGCTCTAGCAATCCTCCCATCTCAGCCTCCCTAGTAACTGGGACCACAGGTGTGCACCATCATGCCTGGCTAATTTTTGTATTTTTTGTAGAGATGAGTTTTCACCACGTTACCCAGGTTGGTCTCAAACTCCTCACCTCAAGTTATCCACCTGCCTTGGCCTCCCAAAGCGCTGGGATTACAGGCATGAGCCACTGCACCCATGCTCCCTCATATTTTCTAGAATACCACTATCAGACTTATGTTTGATTGGTCTTTAGAAATCTGAATATTCTTTGGAAAGGGAAACCATCTCAGTGAGAATTTGTTTATTAGATAGTTGTCCATGTTTGACATCTGGCTTGGAGCAAGAGTTTGAAGAAATACAAAACAGGTAAGTTGGAAAGGATACTGGGAGGTATGATAGCAGAAGAAAAGGAAATTTCCTTGTAATTTTGCCTAGGATGAGCCCTTAATATAATTAAGGATGGTCCTTCCTCTGCTTCCCCAGGATTTTAAGACCTGCTTTCATTTTCTTCTATCTTTTCTTCTTCCCAAAATAAGAAGTAAGAGGTTTTGAGGTATAGTGGCTCATGCCTGTAATCCCAGTGCTTTGGCAGACCAAGGCAGGAGAATCACTTGAGGCTAGGAGCTTACGATCAGCCTGGGTAAAATAGCAAGACCTGGTATCTACAAAAAATATTAAAAAAAATAAGTTAGGAGGCTGGGCGCGGTGGCTCACGCTTGTAATCCTAGCACTTTGGGAGGCCGAGGCGGGCGGATCACGAGGTCAGGAGATCGAGACCACGGTGAAACCCCATCTCTACTAAAAATACAAAAAATTAGCCGGGCGTGGTGGCGGGCGCCTGTAGTCCCAGCTACTCGGAGAGGCTGAGGCAGGAGAATGGCGTGAACCCGGGAGGCGAAGCTTGCAGTGAGCCGAGATTGCGCCACTGCACTGCAGCCTGGGCGACAGAGCGAGACTCTATCTCAAAAAAAAATAAAAATAAAAAATAAGTTAGATGTGGTGACATGTGCCTGTAGTCCTAGCTACTTGGGAGACTGAGGCAGGAGGAACGCCTAGCCCAGGAGTTTGAAGCTGCAGTGAGCTACGATTGGTGCCACTGCATTCCAGCCTGGGTGACAGAGTAAGACCCCATCTCAAACATACAAAACATAATGACGATAGCAAACAAAAGGTTTGGGGCCATAAAAAAAGAATTATTATAAAAATTGACTAAAGGGGAAAAGTAATTTATACTACATAGGAAATGTCCCCTAAAGGAAATTTTCAGTAAAATTTTCCTCCAATGAGTCTCAATTATATTAGATTTTTTCCTTTCAGGCAATCTTTATTTAAATTATCCTACTTAAAAATCAAACTACGAATCTCTAAAACTGCAATTTCCAAAAACAATGAAGTTTCCTAAAATGAGATTATGCATCAGCAGCAGTGGCACCAGCTTAAATAAATTTTTTAATGGAATTGTCAGTATTGCTGATACGTTTAGGGCAAAATTTCTTCCAAATTTTGTAAGATAACAATCAAGTACTGCGTGAACTTGACAGATTTTTTTCTTATTTTAGCAAAACCACATTCTGCTTTGAGAAAGGTCAAACTCAGAGCAAGGGTACAGCTTCCTCTTTACTGGTCTTTCATGAGTTTGTCATCTGATACAGGGACATGGTTAGGTCAAAGGAGGAATGTGCTTTATCTAGACAGTTTAAAATTTCATCTCAAAGTACCTAATCCTTTGGGGCAAACTTTCATAGATTTATATTGCTTTTTCTCTGGTGAATGATGCTAAATTTTATTACTTTGAAAGTTATTGACTATTCTGTGATTAAAGAAAAAAGATTTTTTTTTTTTTGAGACAGAGTCTTGCTCTATCGCCCAGGGTATGGGTGACAATTTCTTGCTTTATTTTGTTTTATTACAAAAGCGATAAAACAAAATAAAGCAAGAAATTGAAAAATGCGAGAAAGAATAAAGAAGAATACCCATATAACCTATATCCCATATAACCCCAAATCCCACCTGCCCTGATAGATTATTTCATATTAACATAGTGACCCATTTCCTTTTAACTTTTTTTGGGGTGCATAGCTAAAATCACTGGTAGATAAAGTTTTGCATATATACACTGCTTTTTGAAAAGTAGTGGATCCAGATTGTGTTGTCCTTCACAAAAAAAGACTGGAATGAATGGAAAGGTAGACCATGTTCTTGGGGAGGAAAACTAACAGCATCAAAATGTTAGCCAATTAGAGATTAGCAGTATCCACTAAAATTACAATTGTGCAGCCAAAAAAAAAAAAAAAAAAAAACCAAAATCATATCCTTTGCAGCAAGATAGTTGCAGTTGGAGGCCATTATCCTAAGCAAATTAATGCAGGAACAGAAAACCAAATACTACGTGTTCTTACTTATAAGTAAGAGCTAAACATTGGGTACTCATGGACATAAAGACGACAACAAAGATACTGGAGACTACTCGATGGGAGAGGAAGGAAGGGCAGCAAGGGTTGAAAAACTAACTGCTGAGTATTATGCTCATCACCTGGGTTAGGGAATCATTCATACCCCAAACCTCAGCATCACACAATATACCCATGGTGTAACAAACATGGGTATATTGCAGGATGAACCCCTTGAATCTAAAATGTACCCCTGCACATGCACCCCTTGAATCTAAAATAAAAGTTAAAATTATTATTATTATTATTATTTTTTTGAGATGGAGTCTTGCTCTGTCGCCCAGGCTGGAGTGCAGTGGCGCAATCTTGGCTCACTGCAAGCTCCGCCTCCCGGGTTCACGCCATTCTCCCGCCTCAGCCTCCCAACTAGCTGGGACCACAGGCACCCGCCACCACGCCTGGCTGATTTTTTGTATTTTTAGTAGAGACAGGGTTTCACCGTGTTAGCCAGGATGGTCTTGATCTCCTGACCTCATGATCCACCTGTCTTGGCCTCCCAAAGTTCTGGGATTACAGGCGTGAGCCACTGCGCCTGGCCCAAAAGTTAAAATTATTTTTAAAAATTACAAATATATGTACATTTGGACCCAGCATTCTATTATACTTTTAATAATGATTTCTAGAGATAGTATTGAAGGAATATTATTCATTGCTTTTTTTTTTGTAATAGCAAAAGAAATGGTCACTTCAGAAAAGTTTTTCAGAAAAAAAAATTGGAAGCAACATAAATGTCAATCAGTACAGGCCTTTTAAAATCATTTATGGCATAGCTACACTGTGGAATACTATATAGCTATTAAAAATGAGTAAGTGCTTTTGTATTGATTTAGACAGATCCTCGAGAGCTATTAAATGCAAAAAGTAACTTGCTGGAAAAATGTGTGCAGTCTTTTGTAATTTGTATAAAAAAGGAAGAGGACAAAGAATGTATATTGTCTTTGACTAGGAACAGCCTTCTGGAAGGCCAGACAAGAAACTACTAATATTGATAACCCATTTGAGGCTGAGAATGGAAACCAGCGGGCCCTGGAGCAGAGTAGGGGTGAAACTTTCTATTGTGTATATTTTTATACTTGTTTGCTGCTTGGACAATGTGAATGAATGAATGTGTTATCTATTCACATTAAATTAAATTAAAATAGAAACAAAGAATGTGTGGGCTGGGGCCTGTAATCCCAGCACTTTGGGAGGCCAAGGTGGGCGGACCACCTGAGGTCAGGAGTTCAAGACCTGCCCGGTCGACATGGAGAAACCCCATCTCTACAAAAATACAAAAATTAGCTGGGCATGATGGTGGGCACCTGTAATCACAGCTACTCGGGAGGCTGAGGCAGGAGAATTGCTTGAACCCGGGAGATGGAGGTTGCAGTGAGCCAAGATTGTGCCATTGTACTCCAGCCTGGGAGACAGAGCGAGACTCCGTCTTAAAAAAAAACCAAAAAACAAAAAACAATTTGTGGTTCTTTCCTAAGATGATTAAGATGATACTATGACCCACTATCAGTAGGACTTTAATTTTTAGTTTAATTATAACAGTGATACATTTGCACTGAATCACAATACCACATTTCTTCAATTTTAAGATGTATATTTTCCACGTATTAAAATTTCTGAAATGACTACTTTCTCCCTGCTTAATTTTGCTATTTGGCTATTACTGAACATTGAGGTCATTTCTTGTTTTTTTCTTTCATTTTCATTTTGAATAATTGTCTCACACTGATTATTTAATCATTAAATTGTTTTTTTTTCTCTCAACAATTAGAAACCAGGTTGCAATGCCACAGTATGGTGTGGCGCTTCAAAATAGGGGCTGTGGAATCACACTGCCGGATTTTGATACTGACCCTCCTAGTATCTCCAGGCTGAGTAGTGTTGGCAGTAACCCAAGTCTCCTAATTTATGGGGTGGATTTAGCACAATACTTGGCACCAGCATAAGCATTCACTTAATATTATTTTTTTGTCACAAAAATATTTCTTGATATATAAGAATTATCTCTAGTACAGGTTTCTGGAAATGGTATTATTTAACAAAAGGGCATAAACACTTTAGGACCCTTGATAGGTATTGATAAATTGTTTTTCACAAATTCTTATCAATGTATTTACCTATCAGCAGTATCATACCAACAACCAATATGATATTTTTAACCCTCTTTGAATTAGAGGGGCGATACTATTTAAATATTTAATTTTTTAACTACTAGGTCGATGGAAGATTTTTTTTTAAATACCATATATTTAATTGTCATTTAGATTTCTTCTTGTGTTAATTTGTTTATTAATGACTTCTATGCCATTTTCTAATGTAGTCTTTATATTTATCTAATGTAGTCTTAATATTTATTAATATTTAGTTTATATGAACTGGCTACAACACTGATACTTTAACTTTACATTGTTTTTATGCATTTTAACTTGTTTTAAACAAAATTTTTAAATGAACTCAGATTACCTTTTATATTAAAAATATGAAGATAGTATTCAAATAAATGGGTATCTATAACATATTGCACAATTTAAAGACAAATAATAAGCTGGGCTCAGTGACTCACGCCTGTAATCCCAGCACTTTGGGAGGCCGAGGTGGGAGGATTGCTTGAGGTCAGGAGTTCGAGACCAGCCTGGCTAATATGGTGAAACCTTGTCTCTACTAAAAATACAAAAATTGGCTAGGCATGGTGGTGCGCGCCTGTAATCCCAGCTACTCTGGAGGCTGAGGCATGAGAATTGCTTGAACCTGGGAGGCAGAGGTTGCAGTAAGCTGAGATTGAGATTGTGTCACTGCACTCCAGCCTGGGTGACAGAGTGAGATTCTGTCTCAAAAAAAAAAAAAAAAAAAAGACTAATAATAAAATTAACACCTCTATACCCGACACTCAGCTTAAGACGTAGAACATTAGCAGTACTTTGGAAAGCACTATGTAAAACTCCCCAGTCTCAACCTTCCCAAGTCTTGGGGTTACCAGTCTTAAATTGTATGTCTTACCTTTCTTTATAGTTTTGCCATACATATATATGTGTGTGTGTGTCTCTAAGTAATATATTGCTTGATATTTCCTGTTTTCGCCTTTTGTATCAATGCAATTAGAGTGTATGCATGCTTCCATGACCTGATGCAGTACAGTTCTATTACATATCAAGTCTCTACATGAGTCTGTTCTCCTGGTGGATTTGTCTCTGGTCAATACCACTAAGTCTTAAATATTATAGCTTCATACTAAGTCTTAATATCCAGTAGGGCAGATCTTTACACCTGTTCTTCAGCAGTGTCTTGCCTATACTCGGCACTTAGTTCTTTCATATAAATGCTAGAAAAAAACATGTAAAGTTTAATGAAAAAAAAAACCTAATGGAGTATGATTCAGAATCGCATTGAATCTATAAATCAATTTGAGAGAACAGACATCTTTATGATGTTCTGTTTATGAAAAAGGTATGTCTTAGCTAGGTGTGGTGATTCACACCTACCATCCCAGCACTTTTGGAGGCCGAGGCAGGAGGATTACTTGAGGCTAGAAGTTCGAGACCAGCCTGGGAAAGATGGTGAGACCAAGTCTCTACACAAAATACAAAATTAGCTGGGCATGATGGCACATGCCTGTAGTCCCAGCTACATGGGAGGCTGAGGCAAGAGGATTGCTTTAGCCCAGAAGATTGAGGCAGCAGTGAGCCATGGTTGCACCACTGTACTCTAGCCTGGGCTAAGAGTGAGACCTTACCTCAAAAAAAAAAAAAAACCAGATATGTCTTTCCATTTATATTTGTGGTAGACAGAATAATGCCCCCTGCTAAGATGTCCATGTCCTAATGCCAAGAGCCTGTGATATGTTACATTACATCTGAGTTATCTAGATGGGCCCAGTGTAATCACAAAGGTTTTATAAGAGGGAGACAAGAGGGTCAAAGTCAGAGAGAAGATGTGAGGACTGAAGCAGGGTTTGAATTTGAAGATCAAGAAAGGGGCCGCTAGCCAAGAAATGCAGGCAGCCTGTAGCATATGGAAAAGGCAATGAAAAGGTTCTCCCCTAGAGCCTCCAGGAAGAATGCGGCTATGACAACTTGATTTTGGCCCATAAGACTCTTTCCTGCTTCTGACCTCCAGAACAGTAAGATAATAAACGGGTTGTTTTAAGATGCCAAGTTTGTGGTCATGTGTTACAGCAGCAATAGGACACAAATGCAGTATTTTTCTACACATAGCTGTTATAAAAATAACTTGCTGGATTTATTTCTAATCACTTTATAGTTTTCATTGCCATTTTAATGGTATTTTAAAAATTAATTTTATTATATCTTATACTTTATAGAAATGCTGTTGATATTTGTGAACTGATTTTTGTATCTAAGAACCTTACTTACTCTAAGAATTTATCTGGAGATTATTCCATCAGATTCTATCATTTTCAAATAACCACAGTTTTCTACTTCTCCAGTTCTTTCTTATCTTATTGGGCTGCTCAGACCCCTAGTACAATATTTGATAGATGTGATGATAGTAGCCATCATTTTTAAATTTCTGATTTTAATGGATATGATTTTAATGTACCACCTGCTAGAAGGTTTTTGAAGATACTTTTTCTCTTTGTACTGTATTCTGAGAAACTTCTTGACTTCTATCTTCTAGTACACTAATTTTTTTTTTTTTTAGTTAAAATATTTTTTACTTTTTAAGATAGAGATGGGTTCTCACTGTGTTGGCCAGGCTGGTCTTGGAGTCCTGGGCTCAAACAATCCACCTGCCTTGGCCTCCCAAAGTGCTGGGATTACAGGGATATGCCACCATGCCTGGCCTGATTTTTTCTCTCTCTCTCTCTTTTTTTTGGTCGTGACAGCCTACTGTTAAATTTTCATCTGTTTTTAATATGCTAACTAGTCCCTTTGATTTTTTATTTCAATCAAAATTTTTAACTTTTAGTTACTCTAATTGTTCAGATCTACCTTGTCAGTTTTTATATTCTCCTGTTTATACTTTCAATGTTAAATACATTCTATATATTTATAAAATAAATCTATAATTGATCATCCAATATCAAAAGTTTTTGCAAGCTGATTTTGCTATTGTTTCTGATGACTCTCATGTATTGTGGCTTCTTTCTTTGTGTGTTACTTAATTTTTTGTTGGGAGGTCATGTTCCTTGGAACTTTGTGAGAATTCTTGAAAGTCTGGGTTTAAAGTGTGTCCTGCCAAAGATAATTTGCTTATACCTGCCAAGTGCTTGCACTGTAAGAAAACCTGATTCCAGGCTGGGCGTGGTGGCTCATGCCTGTAATCCCAGCACTTTGGGAGGCCAAGGCGGGTGGATCATGAGGTCAGGAGTTCAAGACCAGCCTGGCCAACATAGTGAAACCCTGTCTCTACTAAAAATACAAAAATTAGGCCGGGCACAGTGGCTCACGCTTGTAATCCCAGCACTTTGGGAGGCCGAGGCGGGCGGATCACGAGGTCAGGAGATCGAGACCACGGTAAAACCCCGTCTCTACTAAAAATACAAAAAATTAGCCGGGCGTGGTGGCGAGCGCCTGTAGTCCCAGCTACTCGGAGAGGCTGAGGCAGGAGAATGGCGTGAACCCGGGAGGCGGAGCTTGCAGTGAGCCGAGATCGCGCCACTGCACTGCAGCCTGGGTGACAGAGCGAGACTCCGTCTCCAAAAAAAAAAAAAAAAATACAAAAATTAGCCGGGCGTGGTGGCATGTGCCTGTAGTCCCAGCTACTCAGGGGGCTGAGGTAGGAGAATAGCTTGAACCCAGGAGGCAGAGGTTGCAGTGAGCTGAGATTGCGCCACTGCACTCCAGCTTGGGCAACAGAGTGAAATTTTATCTCAAAAACAAACAAACAAACAAAAAACCCTGATTCCAATGATCCATTCACTAGCTGTGTAACTCTAGGCAAGTTATGTAACCTCCTAGCCTCCCTTTCCTCATCGGTACAATGGGATACCAAGCGTATACTTGGCTGGGTAGGATTAATGAGTTAATATGTATAAGGTGTTTAACGAACTGCTTGGCACATGTTGTGTTCTTAATATGTCGAATATCATTATTATTACTTAAATTTTTTTCCAGTTAGGCTGTCACTGAGTACAGAACACTGTGATATCAACAAGAATTATAGAGCACTGCTATAACATTACCTGACACAGAGCTTCAGATACACTCTGGCCATATCATCCTCTAAAATAAAGATCTGTTTTCCCTAAGTTCTTTCCTGAAAGTCTCAGATCACTGGAGAGGCTGGAATTGGTGTTGGGAACAGTGAAGGGAGGAGCTGATGAGGAGAAATGGTGGAAGTATCTCTCTGGAGGGGCTGCTGCTGACATTACAGGGTCCCCAAATAATGAAGCTGGTTCACCATCTAATTGTCCTGCAGAAAAGCCCTTTAGGCAACACGCCTTGCCAATGCACCCAGAGCTTCCAAAGAGCCTTTTTAGGAGGCACTCTTAAAAACTAATGACCAGCCAAGGATTCCGACATTTCAAGAAAACCTGCAACATGAAAAACACATACTGAAACAGAGAAAAATGGAATTCAGATGTTAGAAGGCAGAGAGTTCTTGACCCTGGAAATTTAAGTCGAGTTACAATCAATGCTTGTAAAGCTGTTTGATCTGCAATGTTAGCACTGCTATGGCCACAGTCTCATATCACTAAGGTGGCAAGTAACCCACCACCAGACTATAATGGCTTAAACAAATAGCCATTTATTATTGTGACAAAACAAGAAGTTGGAGGTAGCAGCTGCAGGCATTGGTTCAATATCCCAATTATAGTAGAAACGGCACCTTTGTGATTTTCTCCTTCATTTTCTCAGGGTCCAAGATGGTCATTGCAGTTTCAGGAATCATGTCTTATTAAAAGCTGATGCAGTCCCCATGCCCTTCTTTATGAGTGGGGAATCCTATACAGAGTATAAGGGAGGCTGTTAATGGGAGTAGCTTAATGGCTGTCAAGGGCTCAGAGAAATCTTTCCTCATATTTATAGAGCCCAGTTTCTCATCAGAGGACTCTTGGCTTAGATTGGTGTTAAATGCAAGTAATCAGGTAATGATCATTCTGATGGTTAATACTGAGTGTCAACTTGATTGGACTGAAGGATGCAAAGTATTGTTCCTGGGTGTATCTGTGAGAGTGTTGCCAAAGGGGATTAACATTTGAGTCAGTGGACTGAGAAAGGCAGACCCAGCCTCAACCTAGGTGGGCACAATCTAATCAGCTGGCAGCATGGCCATAATAAAAAGCAGGCAGAAGAATGTGGAAAGACTAGACTAGTTGAGTCTTCTGGCCTCCGTCTTTCTCCTGTGGTGGATGCCTCCTGCCCTCAAACATCAGACTGCAAGTCTTTGTTTGAGGGCAGCTTTGGGACTCTTGGGCTTTAGACCACAGACTGCAGGCTGCACTGTTGGCTGCCCTACTTTTGAGGTTTTGGGACTCGGACTGGCCTCCTTGCCCCTCAGCTTGCAGACAGCCTATTGTGGGACCTCACCTTGTGATTGTGTGAGTCAATACTCCTTAATAAACTCCTGTTTATATATACGTATATCCTATTAGTTCTGTCCCTGTAGGGAACCCTAATACAATCATTTATAAATTAGTAGATTGTGCCACTGCTGGCACCTGTTTGCCTAACGAAGCTTCCTATCTAGTTAACTGACAGTGTGCCCTTGTGGGACTGTTATCACTGACATCAAAAGGATGTGGGGGGAGGGGAAAAATCCCACAATGGGTCTTAAGAAGACAGTTCTACAAGCACATCACTTTTCAAAGGTTTAACACCATTTAAAAACCATTTCATATTACATACAATATAGAAAACATCCTCAAATGGTTTAAAGATATGTTGCTGTGACTATGTAAAGCTGGCAGTGTTCTGTGGAACTCTATAGAGTTTTCTCAGATCCTCAGGAGATTAATTCAGAGATGAGCTAAGCTAACTTGGGAATTAGTCCCTGGAGCTGGGTTGTGGATGACAACAATTTCAGGTTTTTCTTTTAAACATAACAAAGCTCAAGCACCATTATATAATGGTAATGTAAATCAAAACCACTGGGGAAAAATCACCCATAATTCCACTACTTTAACAAATAAACCATTTTCATTTTTCCATGTTCAGTCCACATATCTTTAATGGTGATTGACATATTTCTTTAAATGACAAATCACCCATCTAAATGCAAGCTGCTCTTGAGCTATGAGAGATGCTTACAGAGCATTTGGGGGTTAGGGCCACACAAGAGGTTTGATTCACTGTCTTTAAAACTCTTCTGACACTTACAAAGTAGCAAATTTTAAAAATCGTAATTTGTGTACACATCTCATCTGTTCTAGATTATAATCTCTCAGAAGACAAATGAGAATCATGGTTTACTCACAATTGCATTCCCTGAAATACCTAGTCCATAAAAGACATATGTACCTTGTCCATAAAAGACAATTAATAAATATGTATTAAAAAAGTGAATGGGGGCAGGGCACCGTGGCTCATGTTTGTAATCCTAGCACTTTGGGAGGCCAAGGCGGGTGGATCATCTGAGGTCAGGGGTTCGAGACCAGCCTGGCCAAGATGGTGAAACTCCATCTGCACTAAAAATACAAAAAATTAGCTGGGCGTGGTGGCATATGCCTGTAATCCCAACTACTCAGGAGGCTAAGGCAGGAGAATTGCTTGAACCTGGGAGGTGGAGGTTGCAGTGAGCCGAGATCGTGCCACTGCCCTCTAGCCTGGGTGACAGAGTGAGACTCCATCTCAAAAAAAAAAAAAAAAAAAAAGTGAATGCGGCTGATCAAGATGGGGGTATGGAGGCTAGGAGTGGGACCAAGAGGTGATAGCAAGGCTGCCTGTTTCTGGTTTGGCCAGTAACACAGTCTTGCATGAGAAGAGGGCTGAAGGGGAAGGGAGTGTGGGACACCACCATCAATTTTCTCAGCGCCGCTCTCTGGAGTCCCTCTCCGCTTCTGGCCACCCTAAGCTCTCGGCTCTATTTACCTAGAGACCAGAGAAAAAACACTGTGCGATCTTTGAGACGCTCTGCCCTCTGGTATCTACTTGCCAGAGTTGCTGTAAGGATTGCATGAGTTCATATATGTAAACTGCTTGACAAAATGCTTGACATGTGGTGTATTCGGAGATTAGGTAGAGTCCATGGGGGCACAGCCAGAGTAACAGACAGTCCTAGAAAAGGCATGCTAGAGACAGCCCGGAGCAGTTAGGGGCCCAAGGACAAGAGGTAATTTGGAGATAGCCAGTTAAACATTTACCAGCACACACTGAATAGAGGCATGTGCTGGGACAAAGAGCCGTGTACTTAGAGACTTCAGGACGAAAATGCAAATGGACAAAACCATCAACTCCATCAGTGGGGGCAGCAGAATACCATGAGTGGCAGAGAAAGGAACATTTTCATTCAGGGGTCCTTCCACAGCAGAGACCAGCAAAGATCCTGGATACCAACTGGATCTGAAGCCCCTCCCCCTACTGCCCCAGAATGCTGCAATCCAGTATCACTAAGCCACCATCCTGAGGATGCCACTGGACATCTGTCCCCATGACTGTGTCATCCAGAAGACTGTTTAAAAGCCAAGACTATGAGACTTTTGATCAGCTGGTCAGTTTTCAAATATTTGGAATCTAGAATCCGGTTCTCATCTCAGATTCACTCTTCCACCTTGACTTTTACCCCCACTTAGCGAGGCACACATTGTCTTCTGGTGCTCACAGGCCACAGCAGTTAAGTGGTAGACATCTATTTGTTTCTGTCTTTTTCTCCATAGCGACCAGTCCTGATGGACTATTCACGATCACTCCTCATTGGCTTATCAGGCCTCATGCAAACCACACGCTGTCCCAAATGACCAGTGAACTACCTCCGAAGGAACCGAAGTGACAGGGGCTGTGGAGCTGAGGACCTCTCTCTAATCCCTCCAGGCTGAAAAATTAATGGCCCACTTTTTACTAATAATAATTAGTATGATTAATATTAGCAATAACATTATTAAATAATGTAAAGCTTGATGAAATCTCTTTGGGTGATAGGAAAATGAATTGCTATAGGATCTTGGATTCTTGTACTAAAAAGGAGTTTTTTTTTTTTTTTTTTTTTTTGAGATGGAGTCTTACTCTATATCCCAGGCTGGAGTGCAGTGGTGCAATCTCAGCTCCCTGCAACCTCTACCTCCTGGGTTGTAAGCAATTTTCTCTGCCTCAGCCTCCCAAGTAGCTGGGATTACAGGTGCTCCCCACCACCCCTGGCTAATTTTTGTATTTTTAGTAGAGACGGGGTTTCGCCATGTTGGCCAGGCTGGTATTGAACTCCTGACCTCAGGTGATCCACCCGCCTCGGCCTCCCAAAGTGCTGGGATTATGGGCGTGAGCCACTGTGCCAGAGAAATTTTTTAAAATGGTGTTTCGTTTTGTTTTGTTTTGAGATGGAGTCTCGCTCTCTCGCCCAGGCTAGAGTGCAGTGGCATGATCTTGGCTCACTGCAACCTCCGTCTCCCGGGTTCACGCCATTCTCCTGCCTCAGCCTCCTGAGTAGCTGGGACTACAGGCGCCCGCCACCACGCCCAGCTAATTTTTTGTATTTTTAGTGGAGACAGGGTTTCACCATGTTAGCCAGGATGGTCTCGATCACCTGACCTCATGATCTGCCTGCCTTGGCCTCCCAAAGTGCTGGGATTACAGGCATGAGCCACCGCGCCCGGCCTAAATGGTGTTTTTAAACTGTTCTACCCTAGAGGATGAACAGCCTGCTTTCTGTAGACCTCCTGATTACGTTATCCTTGATCTTATATACATTAGACTCTGGTTGGAGAGAAAAATACACACACACGCCAAACAGATTCCATTATTCTCAGTTCAGAAAAAAAAAACCTCATTAAATTTGTAGGTAGTACCTTAGTGATAGTGCTGATAGGAGGTGAACTAAGTTCAAGAATGTCTGTTGCATCCATTACTTGCGCTTTAAAAAAAACAAAACAGTGATTTTACGCTTATACAGGGCCATTTTGACCTGGCTACATCAAAATGGCTGCTTAAAAATGTCCTGCTTCAGACTTGTGTTGTATTTGGTCTTGCAAACACATCCTATCCTGACCACCTCACTCCCCGCTCCTTAAAACTATACCCTAAAGAACACAGGAGCATTTGCCTGTGACACAGATCAGGAAGAATCCATTCACAAACAACCACGACAATATGCTTTTTACACATACTAGGAGCAGAGGTAAAGCCTATGCAAATTATTTTTCTTCATCATATCTTTTAGGTATAATTTTAAAATTCTAGACATTCAACGTTCTGTAGGTGATTGGTAATACTATTTTGCTGGCTGCACAATGTGAAAATACTGCAGCATATAATGAGAAGCAGGGGACAATTCTATCTTTTGTGGTCAAGGCCCTCACATGTCAGACATGTTGTGGTTTTCTTCTGCAAAAGAAGCAGGAGGTGGAATAGGGAAGTAAGGAGAAAAGGGAAATGACTGAAGAGATTCAGTCATTCATTCAACAAATACTCATTGAGCCCTACTGTATTCCAGCACTATTCCAGGCACTGTTAATAGAAGCAAAACAAAGATCTCTGCATTTGGAGTTCTAACTGGAATAAGGTTATACTGGACATGAGTATGGGAACTGTTGGTGCATAATGATGTGTAATATTCTCATTTGAGTCTATAGTATACTTCTTATAGCTACGTTGGAACATACCGTTGATATTAAATGCAAGTATTCATCTATGAGAATTCTTTTTTTGAAACAGAGTCTCGCTCTGTCGCCCAGGCCGGACTGCAGTGGCACCATCTCGGCTCACTGCAAGCTCCGCTTCCCAGGTTCACGCCATTCTCCTGCCTCAGCCTCCCGAGTAGCTGGGACTACAAGCGCCCGCCACCACGCCCGGCTAATTTTTTGTATTTTTAGTAGAGACCGGGTTTCACCGTGTTAGCCAGGATGGTCTCGATCTCCTGACCTCGTGATCCACCTGCCTCAGCCTCCCAAAGTGCTGGGATTACAGGCATGAGCCACCGCGCCTGGCCGAGAATTCTTACAGCAATTGTGGTGGTGCTGTTCTTGATGCCATTGGTGAGCCAACATTTACCATATACAAGAAGGTGTGTAGAAACCAAAACTGAAATTAGAGGTAGGAAATACGGCTGGAAAATGTTATAGAAATGCCATATATATATTTTTTTTCAATTTTGCGAACATTTATTTGTTAATTTCTAAAGTTCTCTCTCCCTTTAAAATATGTCCCTTCTCCCCCCCCCGACTTTTATTCCAGTTTCAGGGGATATATGTGCAGGTTTTATACATAGGTAAATTGCATGTCACAGGGGTTTGGTGTTCAATTATTTTCTCACCCAAGTAATAAGCATAGTACTTGATAGGTAGTTTTTTGATCCTCACCCTCCTCCCACTCTTCACCCTTGAGTAGGCTCCAGTGTCTGTTGTTACTTTATGTCCATGTATACTTAATGTTTAACTCCCACTTATAAGTGAAAACATGCAGTATTTGGCTTTCTGTTCCTGAGTTAATTTGCTTAGGATAATGGTCTCCAGCTCCATCCATGTTGCTGCAAAAGACATGATTGCATTCTTTTTTATGGCTGCATAGTATCCCAAGGTGTATATTACCACATTTTCTTTAACCAGTCCACCATTGATGGGCATCTAGGTTGAATTCCATGTCTTTATAGCCTCATGTTTTTGTAGAACTGTGGCTTCTTCCTGGTCTTTGTTACAGGAAAGACATTTAAGTGATGTCAGCTATAAAAAGGCTAAAGTCTTGTCATCTGAAAGATAAAACACCAGAATCTCTACCTTTAGTTTCATCAACATTTTCCAGGTCTTTCTTCTATATCACCACCTAAAAATCACTTATGATCTTATGAAGTATAAATTCCAGAGAACAACAATTTGTTTTGAAGACTGTGACAGACACTGCTAGTTACCTGTTTAGTGACCATTTCCCACTTCTTTCTTGTTGAGATAATCCTAATTTTATTAGGGCAGCAATGGCATTTCCTGGTATACATATGAACTTTTCCAGCCAAATCGGGGGCCACATGACGTGATTTTGGCCAATAAGATGATACAATAAAGAAAGATATAGTTGGTACCATCTTTGCCTCCTTTTTTCCCTCTGTGGCCTTGAACAATGTATATGTGATTCCTGAAACTGCAACAGCTATCTTGGACCCTGAAGAAAAGAGTGGAAAATTACAGAGGTGCCATTTCTGCCATGATTGAGATATTGAATCAATGCCTGCAGCTGCTACCTCCAACTCCTTGTTATGTCACAAAAATAAATGGCTGTTTGTTTAAGCCATTGTAGTCTGGTTTTCTGTTACTCGTAGTAGTTGAATGTTATCCTTGGCGATATGAGACTGTAGCCATAGCAGCACTAACTCTGTTGATCAAACAGCTTCACAAACAGTGATTGTAACTTGACTTTACTCTTTTCAGGGTCAAGAACTCTCTGGTTTCTAACATCTGAATTCCATTTTTCTCTGTTTGTTTTGGTATTTGTCTTTCATGTTGCAGACTTTTTTGAAATGTCTGGGATCCTTGTCTGGCTATTATTTTTAAGAGTGCCTCCTAAAAAGCCTCTTTGGAAACTCTGGGTGCATTGGCAATGTGTGTTGCCTAAAGGGCTTTTCTGTAGGATGATTAGATGGTGGACCAGCTTTATTATTGGGGAACCCTGTAATGTCAGAGCCTGAAGGCCTTTTCTCTGGGACTATCCAGTTTCTCCAGAAGATTGATTAGGTTTGGTGGTGGTGGGGCATGGGGTGGGGGTAGGTACATGCTTGGTTACTGGCATTTTGAGAGCAGGAAAGGGACGTGCCTGACATGTTCATAGTTCAGTACATAGTCTCTTACATGAAACTACAGTTTTCAGCTCTGTAATTTATTTTGTCCTGCATGTGGCTTAATCTTCAAGTTCAGAGACTGTTGGGTTAATCAGAATATGAACCTCCATTCTCTTTTGGGGTAGTGAGCAGAGAGGGGTCTGGCTGCTTGAGAGTTGTTGAGGAGACTGGAAGTCCAACCATTTTCCATACATGTAGCCCTCCAATCTTAATAATTTTGGAGTCACAGCTTCACTTCTACCTTCTGTGGTTCTTGCTGCCTGCAAGCACTGAGACTGTTTACAGCTCATTACTCATTGAAATTCCCCTCCAAGATGCTTAGATTTCCACTTGCTCTGTCCTATTAAGTCATTTTTACTTCTCCATTCACTTTCCATCTTCTCTAAGTTTGTTGAATATTCTTTGTTCTTGTTTCTTCTCCAACTTGTTGCTGGGGGCTAAAACCTCTTTTCTGTGTGTTCCTTTACTATTGTGTCACTGGTGTTTGGGAGGAGGCACAGAAGTGTGGTCACTGTACCATGTTTTCCTTCCTTTTTCTAGTTAACTTTATTTTGAATCCCAGAATGTATGGTAGTGAGCATTTGTCCTAGTCTGTTTTATGTTGCTATAATGGAATATAACAGACTAGGTAATTTATAAAGAAAATGAATTTATTTCTTATAGTTCTGAAGGCTGAGAAGTCCAATGTTGAGGGGTCTGCATCTTATGAGGGCCTTCTTGCTGTGTCATAACCATGGCAGAAGGGCAAGCAAGCACACAGGACAAACAGACAGGATGGGGGCCAAACTTATCTATTTATCAGGAGCCCATTCCCAAGATAACATTTTTTTCAGGGCCTAATCATATCTTAAAGACTCCACCTCTTAATACTGTTACAATGGCAAATTAAGTTTCCAACACATGAATATTGGGAAATAGATTCAAACCATAGTAGCATCCCAATAGTTGGCTGTAGGAATGAAAACCACTGAGAAGAATCGAATAGTTCAGCAGATTGTGGCAGGAGCTCAAATCACTTATTGGTGAAAGAAATCCTACCCGAACAGGTAGGATTACAAAAGAGGAATTCCAAAAGAGGAATTTATTGGTTCACTAAAGTGGGTGGTTCAAGTTAAATGGACATTTTTGATCTAAAGGAGAAATTCAGAGAGCGAATCTATTATGTAGGAGGAAGAAAAGCTCCTTAGGTTAGTTAGAAGTAAAATGAGTTAAATCAGTAAATTCAGGGCAAAGTGAACCTGTCAGCCAGAATTTTTAGAAAGGGAGAGAAAGCAAGGACACAAATTGGCAGAAATTGCAGAATGTTTATATGAAAACAAATGCAAAGGGAGCCAAGAATCCATGGGAATTTCACCTGGTATGATTCAAGTTCCATTCAAGTTGTGGTGTGCGGCTTTGCTGCCCTTCCAGTTCTGACAATAGAACACCCTCTTTGTGATAATGACAAAGACCACATTGAATAAAGTAAACAACAATTAGGGGCAAAACTATAGGTGGTCTAGCTAACTGAACCTTGGGGGACTATCTGGAGTGGAGCTTTGAAAGTGATTTGTGCCACCGATAAAATAATAATATTGGCTGGGTGCACTGTGCCTCACACCTGTAATCCCAGCAATTTGGGAGGCCGAGGTGGGCGGATTGCATGAGCTCAGGAGTTTGAGACCAGCCTGGGCAACATGATGAAACCCTGCCTCTACAAAAAATACAGAAAAATTAGCCAGGCAAGGTGGTGTGCACCTGTAGTCCCAGCTATTTGGCGGGCTGAGGTGAGAGGATCACTTGCACCCAGGAGGTGGAGGCTGCAGTGAGCCGAGATCGTGCCACTGCACTCCAGCCTGGGCAACAAAGTGAGACCCTGTCTCAAAATAAAATAAAATAAAATAAAATAAAGAATAATATCAGAAGGAAAATAATTTATGTTACATAAAAAGGTTTAGTTAGACTCTGCAGGCTTGAGAGTGATTGTAGGTACTTCCAACTGTTGTCTCTTGCCCTGACTTTGGTCAAAGTTAACAAAGACAGTGAATCGTGTGTTTGTGTATTCTTATTGTCCCACCAATTGTTTTGTTGGCACCACTGCCTGGAAGAAACCCCAGGAACCCAGAACTGAAAAATGCTGGGAGTCTCTACTCCTGATGACCTTGGGAAACTGGTCTGGATTGGAGCAATGAAGCCTACCGTTCCTGAGTGGATGGTAGGAGAAAAAAAGAGTCAATGTGGAACCAGCTTCAGACATAACTGGGATCCAAGGGCTCAAATGATGTTTTTAGGGCTGTTTTTCTGTCTCCTAGCTCTGCTTACCTCTTGCGGCTTCATTCTGAGCTTCTCCAATCCCAGGCTCCTATGTTCTTAGCTTAGTAAATCTGGTAAAAAGAGCCAGTCTTTCCCAAAAGCTCTGACAAAAAACTCCTGGGGTTGATTCTGATATGTTCTACTTGGTCACATATATCTCTCTTGAACAACCAAGCAGACTAGGGAAATGGGGAACTCTGGTTGGCTTGTTCGGGTCACTTGCCCACTCGTGTGATGATGGCTGTGTAGCCCCAAGTGAGAGTTCAGCTCCAGCTGAGACACATGGATCGGGTTGCTCACAGGAAAGAGAGTTCTATCATAAGAAGGAGGAATCTGGCTATTAAAAATGAGAGCTATCCATTACATGTTCACCGATGGATTAGAATCTTGCCCTTGTGTGCTGGCTAGCATAGCCCCTAACACTAAGATCACCTCATTCAATATAAAACGTTCTAAACTTTCAGAGTGGACACAGAACTGATTTGTTCTATGTAGCTTTAAATGAACTTCAATGCGTAGTAATGATCATAACACCTACAGAAGTGATGCTATTACACTGTTACTTCTTAGGCTTCATAATACTAACTTGACAATCTGGTAACTGTGACCATGGCAGTGGCTAATGGCAGAGGAATACTTTTAGAGTCGGGGGTGTGTCTCTATTGGCTTGCAGTGCCCAGCCTACTCTGAGCTAGCCTTCATCTCACTGTCCTTCATTATCAAAAGTGTTTGATCCACTTATTGGAATTTTTTGTTCACTGAAAAAGAATTTAATGATGACTCCTTATGTAAATTATACCTAAAAATGTCTACCTATGAGAAAATAGAATTTGCTTTACATCTTATTTATAGCAAATTTTTATGAAATACTTATTTTTAAAGTGAGGGACACCTGTGAAATATAAAACTGGGAGTTGGTGGGGTATTTCTTTTGTAAATCAGATGTAGTTGGAATGTTCCCATACCTAGTCAACCCATGGAAACCAAAAAAAATCATAATAACACTAAATGCCTAACTGAAAGGTTTCAATAACTTCCCCTCACAAAATCTCCACCAGTTAATCTGGGAGTTGTGAGCAAGTTTCTTGTATGTCCTTAGGAACAAGTCTGCTCATGTTCCTATGAAGGTCCAGTCTCCTGGCAGAAGTCCCTTGTTCCAAATCTGTTGGATGGAGGCGCTGGCCCTGTTGATGGGGCCCTTCCTGTAATTTCTGATTTTCTGCTGCCCTGTCCTACACAGCACTTGGTGGACTGCTTTGCTCCCACTGTGTAGAAATGAAGGCAACGCCCCCAGCCCACTCTGTCCTTTATTACCTAGGTCTCAGTGCTGTACATGCTGAATCTGACAATATGGCATGAGAAAGTTCCTTCATCTTCTAACACTGATCTTCATAAAGACCTAATTGGATCCACAGGACCAAATGGGTTGGGGTAGAGTAAAGGTGGAGGAGCGAGAGGCCATGTTTTCCTCTCCACTCTCTTGAGATTCTTGCTCATAGCCTTTTAGCTTTTCCTTTCTTCCTCAGCCTCCAAATTCCCCCAAGCCTCCAGGCATAGCTCTCTAAGTCAAGCATCAAATACCCCTGCACTTATTTATGGAATCACGTATATGCCTCAGAACAGGAAAGGGTGATTGTCAACCATCTACATCTGCCTCTCTGGCAAGGTTTAGGCACTGGGTTACCCACTTCTCAGATATATTGTTTTGTAGAATAATATTATTGAGACTTTCTAAAACAGTTTAAAATCACCTGTTCTACCAGAGCAAGGAATAGAATGGCTATTTCAATATTGACAATTTTATTCTTTCCCAACCCTACAGTGTTAGAGTAGCCTACACTCTTTGTTCCATATTACCTACTTATATTACTCAGCACATGTTCACAACTCAAGTTCTGTTTCTTGTGCTCAAATTCACTAAATGAGAGAATGAACACTGTAGAATATTCTGCGAATGTTAGACGCTGTAATCCTTAATACATTTTTAAAAATAAAATTGAGAATTATCAAAATATTTTAAGTAACTTTCCCATTGACACCAAACATACATTAAGTTCTTACTCAAATCCAGTGTTGGGTAGCAGTGATGGAATAATTCTGAATTCATTTTTTTCTTATACAAAATTTCCTTAGAAATTCTTTCTGAATTTGAGCAAGCTCCAAGAAGCATTCTGCAGAATAAGAATTATGGTTAGTACTAATGAGTCATTCTGTCCTTCTCCATCTGCATCACATATCAGTTCGGCCTTATGGGTTTTTAAAAAATGATCTTGCAATCCTCTAAATAAAGTTTCCTTTGATGTCATTATAATGGGAGATTAAAATGATCTCTAATAATGAAACTGTATAATAACTTTTAAAGATTAAAACTCCTTAGAAGAGTTTGTGACTCATAACTACTCAATTTTAACCTTTAGTATTTTTATTGCAAAAATATTAAAGAGGATGTTAAAAACTTCAATAACTTCATAATCCTGTTGGAAATGCCTTTTTAATTTTTCCAAATTTCCTCCCAGTTTTGTCCACATATGCATACATTTTTACATAACTGTGATCATAGAGTATAACCCATGGTTCTCAACTCAGGGTGATTTTGCCGCCTTCTGGGGAGTTGGGAATGTCTGGAGACATTTTTGATTGTCACTACTGAGGATGGGTGGCGCTAGTGGCATCCAGGGGGTAGGGGCCAAGGGTGCTGCTAAACATTCTACAATGTACAGCTCCCTCTCAGCAAAGAATTATCTGGACCAAAAAGTCAATGGTGCCAAGGTTGGGAAGCCCTGGTACACATGGTCACACTTTTAAAAATTAGACTTTTCAGGCCAGGTGCGGTGGCTCACACCTGTAATCCCAGCACTATGGGAGGCTGAGATGGGTGGATCATTTGAGGTCGGGAGTTCAAGACCAGCCTGACCAACATAGTGAAACCCCATCTCTACTTTAAAAAAAGCAAAATTAACTGAGCATGGTGGTGCATGCCTGTATCCCAGCTACTTGGGAGGCTGAGGCAGGAGAATCACTTGAACCTAGGAGGCAGGGGTTGCAGTGAGCCGAGATCGTGGTGCCACTACACTCCAGCCTGGGAAACAAGAGCGAAACTCCATCTCAAAAAAAAAAAAAGAAAAATTAGACTTTTCAAAACTTTCCATTAAATAATAAATTGTTTTTTATTGTCACAAGAGTCTTATAATTACCCCTCAGTATATCTAGTCGACAATCATAATTTATCTAATGATTTCTTGACTCTTAGATGTCATAGATAATATTGTGAACATCTCTACGCATATGACTTCTATATTGGTTCGGACTAAACTTCAATTCTCCTGAGTAAAATTACTTTGACAAAGGGTATTATCATTTTTATGGCTTTTATACTTGGTATGGGGAGCTTATTAACTTTGGTAAAACGCATTTGTTATTAATAATTTATCAGAGAGAGTTAAAGTCTGCCTTTGACTACAGCTTCTAATGCTATTGTTTTGTAAGTGGAAAGTAATGGCACTGGGGGAGGATTCTAGCTGATGGTTTTAGCTTTTGAATAATGATGTCATTTCACATTGCAGGGAGGGTATCTCTTTACCCTCATTTGTGTTACCCACTGTGTTTGAAATCTCACATAAGTCTGTGGAGGAAAAAGGATATAAGCATCTGCCTTAGCCTTCTTTAAGATATGAATACTTGGAATGGACACAGAGGGTGTTGGAACTGTGTCT
Organism: Nomascus leucogenys; assembly: GCF_006542625.1. Classification (NCBI taxonomy): domain Eukaryota; kingdom Metazoa; phylum Chordata; class Mammalia; order Primates; family Hylobatidae; genus Nomascus; species Nomascus leucogenys. Next base: position 48,194,117 of record NC_044399.1, read on the forward strand.
TATTCTTTTATCAGGGCCCATCACAGGGTCAGGTTGAAACGTTTATCATAAATGTTTGTTGAATGTAGGAGTGGTAACACATGAAGCGACTGAATGTAGCTGACTTTACTGGGGCAGATGACAGCAGAGGAAGCAGTGTGTTCCCATAAAATTATTATGTTTTGTGGCAATGTTGTAGGACCCACAGGTTTGTATGCCCGCTCCACAGTAACAGACCAGTTACACTGAGACAGCAAGGTTTGCAGCAGAGGGTTTAATGATCACAGGGCGCCGAGTGAGGAGATGGGAGGAGAACTTCGAATCCATCTCTCCCAGGAGTTCTGGGCTGGGGCTTTTAAGGTGATCATGGAGGCTGAGGGGCTGGAAAATTGGAGTTGTTGATTGGTCAGGGTGAGGGGAATAAAATCATCAGGATGTAAAAATTGAATTCCTTGGTGAGTGAGCTCCTGGGGTTCCTTCAGACCCCCAGCTGATGTCAGTAGTATTGTTGATACGTGGGACCAGGAGGAATATCTCAAACATAAAACTAAACACTTAATAATGTTCCAGTTGTTATCTATTGAGGAGTTAAAGGGAACTAAAATCTTGTAACAGGTTTATGTGATTCTGAGGCAATAGTACCAAGCAACCATGAGGAAGAAGTCAGAGAGCAGCTGGCCTCATGATTAATGCTGAATGGGCTGTGAGCTTGGTTTATTTTCATTTCTTCCTCTCCCTCCTTCCCTGATTAATTTTATAAAGTTTATAGGGATGGTTTCAGGAACACATGAAAATCATCGTGTTTCGATTGGTTCTTATAGTCATCATTATACTTAGTGATTTAAAGACTGTTGCTTTTGCTATCAGACTCTGCTAGAAATATTTGCTAACATTGGTGGTGGAAGCCAAGATATGAAAAGTCTGGGCCGGGCACGGTGGCTCACGCCTGTAATCCCAGCACTTTCGGAGGCCGAGGTGGGTGGATCACCTGAGATCAGGAGTTCAAGACCAGACTGGCCAACATGGTGAAACCCTGCCTCTACTAAAATACAAAAATTAGCCATGCACAGTGTTAGGCACCTGTAATCCCAGCTACTGAGGCAGGAGAATCACTTGAATCTGGGAGGCGGAGGTTGCAGTGAGCCGAGATAGCGCCACTGCACTCCAGCCTGGATGACGGAGCGAAACTCTGTCTCAAAAAACAAAACAAAACAAAAAAAGTCTGGGGGCAAATACATGGCTCTTTTTCTCAGCCAGGATGAAAAAACACTCTCTAGGAAGATAACATTGTTTTTTGTTTAATTTGTATTTTTAGTAGAGATGGGGTTTCACCGCTTTAGCCAGGATGGTCTCGATCTCCTGACCTCGTGATCCACCTGCGTGATCCGCCTTCCTCAGCCTCCCAAAGTGTTGGGATTACAGGTGTGAGCCACTGCGCCTGGCCCTGTTTTTTATTTAATTTAACAGGGATACAAAGACATTAACAAATTAAGGAATTGATGGATTTTTAAAAACCAGAGAATAGGCTGGGCATGGTGGTTCACGCCTGTAATCCCAGCACTTCAGGAGGCCAAGGCAGGTGGATCACCTTAGGTCAGGAGTTCAAGACCAGCCTGACCAACACGGCGAAAACCTGTCTCTACTAAAAATACAAAAAATTAGCCGGGCGTGTTGGCAGGCACCTGTAATCCCAGCTACTCGGGAGGCTAAGGCAGGAGAATTGCTTGAACCCTGGAGGTGGAGGTTACAGTGAACCGAGATCACACCACTGCACTTCAGCCTGGGTGACAGAGCAAGACTCTGTCTCAAAAAAACAAACAAAGAAAAAAACAGAGAATATGTAGCACAAAACTTGAAAAAAAAAAAAAAACCAACAAAACAAAACAGAAAATAAATGTATGTAGCACAAAACCTGAAAAGTGTAAAAGAATACAGTCTAGAGAAAACAAAGCTGTAGTTTCCAGCAATCCATCTAGTTTCCCCCTCTGCAGACTTACCAGAGATATGTTAGGTATTGGCTAACGATGGCCATATCAACAGATCCCAAAATAAGGTACACAAGCATAATAGAAGTTTGTCTCTCTCAGATAACAGTCTGGAAGTGTGAGGTCCAGGCTGGGGTGGCACTTCTCAGTAAAAATCCTCCAGGTACCCTGTGCCTTCCGTCTTGCTTCTCTGCCATCAGTTATAGTGTTGTGCATGGTGGAAGCTAATTCAGTGCCACCTCTATACTCCTGCATGTAGGAAGGAGAAAAAGAGGATGTGGAGGGCAAACAACATTTTTGAAGCAAGTGATGCAGAAGATGGACCTATCATTTCTGTTTGTATTGCATTGGCAAGAACTTTGTCACATGACCACACCTAGCTGCAAGGAAGGCTGGGAGATGTAGCCTCCGTGTGGTCAAATGCCCAGCTGAAAACTCTATTACTGCAGAAGAAGGCTGGTAGGGGTAGGGGGTTGGGGCATGAGGGAACTGATTTTGTAGTTGTGGGTGTCTAAGAAAGAGAAACAATTCTTTCACAATGTGTCAAGGATGTCGCTGGGATTATGAATCATTGAATCTGCCCCAGTATTGAACTATGATGGCTGGCATGTCACAGCTGCCTCCAAAGATTTCTGCAAAATGCCAGGAAGAAAATAAATAGCAATAGATAGAGACCTGATGCTCCAATCCATTTAATTTCTAGATAATTTGTCTATTTGACCCATTGTTCTCTTTTTTATATTTGAATCTCAAAGACTGGGGTTTGATGATCTGGAGGTCCCTAGGCAATCATCCTTCTCCACTACAAGACTGGACAGAGTTAATGTTTTAAAGTTGTGAAGTAGATTAAATTTGTTTTTGGTGATTTCAGCTTTCTTCACTCATTTTTTTTCTTCTGGTGTCTTCCTTCCCTGGGAAGGCACTGCACCACACAGTGCCCTTGTGGTGCCCCAACCATTCAGAATGCCACACCACAGTGCACATAGGATCCCTCAACACATAAGGCTGTGGCTACAAAATTCTGTCTCTTCTTTTCTCACCCAATAATTATTTTCCTCTAGTGCCCCACCACTAGCTGGATGATGGGGTGGAAATGCTGCTGCTTGTGAAAATAACTCAATCTGACTAGGTAAACTATTTTGCCTTCCCTAGTTTAAAAGGACTTGAGTTTTGTCTTACTGTATACAGGACCAAAAACAAAAATTATGGGCTGGGCGCAGTGGCTCATGCCTGTAATCCCCGCACTTTGGGAGGCTGAGGCAGGATAATTGCTTGAACCCAGGAGACAGAGGTTGCAGTGAGCCAAGATCCAGCCTGGGTGCCAGAGCAAGACTCCATCTCAAAAAAACAAAAACGAAAAACACCAAAAATTACGTCTAAATTGCAGATATACACATTAGTATTCATGCAGAAGCATTTACAAGAATCGTTTTTGTACATTTCACTTATTTTTCTGTAAAAAACATTGTACTATGGAAACAATCAAGCAGATTAGCTTTTTCTCTTCTCCCTTCCTGTGGTCATTTTGGTGCCAGTTGCAGAATAGCTCAAGCCATCTCAGAGACTTTGCTTTCAGACTGAGATAAAATGGTGTATTAGTACTTTCTTCTTCACACTGAAATCTTATAATAAATCCTTATAATAAGAGTTGATTTGGTAATATGTTAGTTGATTATTGCTATCTTTAGTTCTCTTAATTTGTTGCAAGAATAATTTTTTTTTTCAATTTCTGCTACTAATAAAAGATTCTAAAAAGAGCACACATGTTGGCCAATTGGCCAAGACTCCTACAGAGACTAGTAAGCCAAATATTGCATCTCTAGACTCTCTTGCAGCTATTATTACTTAAGTTTCAATAATCAGAGCCTCTATGTAAGATCTGGAAGGTTGTTTCTGTGGCTAGGCTTGGCTTTGGGTGCATTTTTTTCTTCTTCTGTAACAATGGTTCTGGAGGTTTCAGTGTTCTCTTATTAGTTTCCTGAATATCCGGAAACATGGGGTGGTGTATCTAGATTATAGTTGGTATGGTGTGATTCTGGAGCTGGCCATGGAAGTGGCAGCTTCCTGATTGTGATGGCTTCCAGACTGTGGTATGGTGGCATAGTGCTGGAGCAGTCAGCTTCACAATGAGCAACAACACAGCTCTTTTGGTTTCCCAGTTCTGAGTTATGGTTTTGTGAGTTACTCCATTAGTAGTTTCAGTTCTTTAAGTGCTTTAATATTTCTAGCTTAAACTAACCAGACTGGATTCTGTTCTTTGCAACTGAACTTTGGCTGATAATAGTCTGCTCTATTTGTTTTCAGGATCACTCATGGAATCATTGATCTTTTAGCAAATATTGATTGAGGGCCTTCTTATAAATAGGTGGTGAGATATATTTTTTTCCAGAGATGTAAAACAATAGTTTTAGTTCACACAAATTATAGGTTGCTTAAAAAGTTATATTTCTAGGGCCAGGCACGGTGGCTCATGTCTGTAATCTGAGCACTTTGGGAGGCAAGGGTGGGAAGATCACTTGAGGTCAGGAGTTCAAGACCAGCCTGGCCAACATGGTGAAACTCTGTCTCTACTAAAAATACAAATATTAGCTGGATGTGGTGGCGGGTGCCTGTAGTCTCAGCTACTCAGTAGGCTGAGGCATGAAAATCACTTGAACTCAGGAGGTGGAGGTTGCAGTGAGCCAAGATTGTGCCACTGCACTAGAGCCTGGGCAATGGAGCAAGACCCAGTCTCAAAAAAAAAAAAAAGGTTATATTTCTAGGAAAGTATTTCTGTCTAAATAAGGCAGAAAAATCTAAAGTTCCAATTCCAATGTAGTTACCATAGATAGTTCATATGTCCTTATTGGTATAGTGAAAAGAAGATCGGAATTTAGAGACAAAAGATTAGTTTTTCTGAACTTCACATGCCAAATGGAGACAGTAAGGACCTTACCTGTTAGCTTATACAGTTTCTGTGAGAATCAAATTAAGCAATGTTTGTGATACTGCTTTGTACATAGTAAAGTGCTACACAGTGCTGGTTATTTATTTGTAGTTAGTAATAACAATAACTTTATTCTATAAAGTTTTCTACATCAGATGGTTACAATAGCATATTCAAATAAAACTATTTTTTGTTTGCCTAATTCCTCAATTAAGGGCAATTTCTTACTTTTTAAAGTTTTATTTTATTTTAATTTTAAGCTCTGGGATACATGTGCAGGATGTGCAGGTTTGTTACACAGGCAAACATGTGGCATAGTGGTTTGCTGCACCCATCAACCCATCACCTAGGCATTAAGCCCTGTATGCATTAGCTATTTATCCTGATGTTCTCCCTTCTCCTGCCCAAATTCTGATTTTTATATAATGATGTGCTTACAGGTAAATCAGAGAGTAATTACTCACTTTGTAAAGGAATTTTACTTTTGAAAATATTCACAATAGGAAAGTTTTTGTTAAAATGCTTCTCTCACATTTATTACAATTGGCTGATTTATAAATTTAAATCATATGCATTTTGGTACATCAAGTGCACAAAATGAGCCATATCTATGCAGTTATTTGAAAAATGGAATTATATTTTTAAGATGATTTCATTTCAAATACGGGTGAGGAGCAAATCGTATTATAGATCAGTCTTTTGAGACATCTTCATAAACATAATTTGCGAAGCTGACATGCTTTGTTTCATGTGCTTCTTTTTCTTGAGGCAGAGAAAGAGAAGCTTAGCTTAGATCAACAAACATCTAGCCAGGCAATATTCTAGGTGCTGAAGACACAAAGATGAGATCAGTCCAGTCCAATCCTGTGCAACGAGATAGCCACTTTTATGTGGCTATTGATCACTTAAAGTGTGGCTAGCATGACTGATATGGTTTGGACTGTGTCCCCACCCAAATCTCAACTTGAATTGTATTTCCCAGAATCCCTATGTATTGTGGAAGGGACCCAGGGGGAGGTAATTGAATCACAGGGGCCAGTTTTCCCCGTGCTGTTCTCTTTCTCCCTCTTTTTTTTTTTTTTTTTTGAGACATAGTCTCACTTTATCACTCAGGCTGTAGTGCAATGGTGCGATCCTGGCTTACTGCAACCTCTGCCTCCCAGGTTCAAGCGATTCTTCTGCCTCAGCCTCCCGAGTAGCTGGGATTACAGGTGCAGGCCACCATACCCAGCTACTTTTGTGTTTTTAGTAGAGATGGGGTTTCACCATGTTAGCCAGGCTGGTCTTCAACTCCTGACCTCACGTGATCTGTCTGCCTTGGCCTCCCAAAATGCTGGGATTACTGGCAGGAGGCACCATGCCTGGCCCCATGCTATTCTTATGATAGTGAATAAGTCTCACAAGATCTGATGGGTTTATAAGGGGTTTCCACTTTTGCATCTTCCTCATTTTCTCTTGCCGCCACCATGTAAGAAGTGCCTTTCACCTCCCACCATGATTCTGAGGCCTCACCAGCCATGTGGAACTGTAAGTCCAATTAAACCTCTTTTTATTCTCAGTCTCGGGTATGTCTTTATTAGCAGTGTGAAAATGGACTAATACAGTGACTTATTAATTTTCTGGATTTAGGGGTGAGGGTGAGGAAAGTACTGCAATAGTTTTGGAAAGTAAATAGCAACAAGGGAAACAATGATACAATTCTGTTTAAAATATGTCCTATTGATCCAAATGTTCCCTAACATTCTGAATGCAAAGACAGCACCTGCTTCACAAAGCTGAAGATAAGGAGGGTGAAAAAACTGAGGTCTAACAAACCTACTTCATGTGTTATCTTTAGCATCCGTTGTCCTTTTTATAGTAGTCTCAGTATCAAAGATCAGGAAAGGATGAAAGAATTAGTAAACTTGCTTACAAAGGAAACTTCTTTGATGGGGTGAGATGCGCCCTTCCCAAGATATTTTTAATTTGCTCAAATTAAAAGAGACAGAAAAGAAGAGTTGGGAGCTTAAAATTGAATTATTTTTCTTTAGGAGAAACAAAACAATAGAATATTCTGTGATAACTGGGAATGATCAATAGCACTTAATATCTTTTTGTCATTAAGTATGAGCAATTATTTGTTAATTTTATCCATATTTTCATAGGCAAGGTGAATTTCATTTGGCAAATTCTATTCACTCTCAACTGTGGACAGAAATGCTATCATTTTGTTCTTTATTAAATTATAATGTATTAAAATTATTTTTTAAATGTCTAAAGCAATATCAAGTCACACAAGTCAGAGGGAAAAGTGAAAATAATTTAAATATTATTTCTAAGACTAAGGTCAAATCGCTGTAACCAATAACAAGAACCTGAATTGGCTGGGCGCGGTGGCTCACGCCTGTAATCCCAGCACTTTGGGAGGCTGAGGTGGGCAGATCACGAGGTCAGGAGATCGAGACCATCCTGGCTAACACGGTGAAACCCCGTCTCTACTAAAAATACACAAAATTAGCCAGGCTTGGTGGCGGGCGCCTGTAGTCCCAGCCACTCGGGAGGCTGAGGCAGGAGAATGGCGTGAACTCGGGAGGCGGAGCTTGCAGTGGGCCGAGATGGCGCCACTGCACTCCAGCCTGGGCGACAGAGTGAGACTCTGCCTCAAAAAAAAAAAAAAGAACCTGAATTTTACCTCTCATTATCGGGTATATGAGTGAGTACTTCTAAGGTTAATCTTTTATTTTTGCAGATTTATCATAATTTTTTTTTAAAGAGGTCAAACACTGTGGCAGCTGGATTCCCAGAGCAGCTGTGCATGACAGCTCCTGATGGAGTAGACCACTGTGGTTACACTCGACTACATCTTGAGCTAATAGTGCTTGAGGCATTTCCTGCAGAGTGCATCCTCCTGTAACTGCGGCTTCTTTTGACCATAACTAAGCAAATATAGGTTGAATTAAAGGGGCTAGTTTCAGCAACAGTGCCACAGTGCTCTTTCTCTGTGATCTCTGTCAAATAAGTGGCATCGTCAGAAATAATGCACTCTGGATTTAACAAAACTTCATAGAAACGAACTGATTTGTCTCTGAATAGTTGGATTTCATGTTAAGTATGTTGTCTTAATCATAACACACCTCTATGGCTCTAATCCTTTGGAAGTGTGACTCACAATAAGATGTGCATGAAGGTTTTACTGGACTTTAACAGGATTTGAGGGAGGAAACAAAAGTTTTGCATATTCAATGAAATGGCAGCAATATTGGAAATTGAGTTTGGGTATGAAAAACTTGTAATATGCATCTTTAGTTATTCAAATAATGCATCCATCAGAAAATGGTGACACTTTTCACATAATTTCTGGGCTTTTTCTACAGAAATTAAGTTTAAGGCTAGGCGCAGTGGCTCATGCCTGTAGTCCCAGCACTTTGGGAGGCCTAGGTGGGTGGATTGCATGAGGCCAGGAGTTTACAACCAGTCTGGCCGACATGGTGAAACCCCATCTCTACTAAAAGTACAAAAATTAGCCAGACGTGGTGGTATGAGTCTGTAATCCCAGCTACTCGGGAGGCTGAGGCACAAGAATCAGGAGGTGGAGGTTGCAGTGAGCCTAGATCATGCCACTGCAGTCCAGCCTGGGTGATAGAGCAAGATCCTGTCTAAAAAAAAAAAAAAAATTTAAAAATTAACACAAAAACAGTGCATTATATTTGTAATTTCCTGTGGAAGTAAATTGAATTTCCTTACACAAATGCAAATGATGAAAACTATAATCTATTCAACGCTTCCGAGGATTATAACTACATAAACCCAGGTATAAATTAGTGAATAAAGCTGAGTTCAGTGGCTCATGCCTGTGATCCCAATGCTTTGGGAAGCTAAGGCAGGAGGATCTCTTGAACCCAGGAGTTTGAGACCAACCTGGGCAATATAGTGAGACCCTCGTCTTTACAAAAAAAAAAAAATAGCTGGGTGTGGTGGTATGTGCCTGTGGTCCCAGCTACCTGGGAGGCTGGGGTGGGAGGATTGCTTGAGCCCAGGAGGTAGATGCTACAGTGAGCTATGATTGCACTACTGCACTCCACAGCCCGGGCAGCAGAGTGAGATCCTGTCTCAAATAAAGAAATAAATAAAAAGGAGAAATTAGTGAATGAATTTGCATCATTATATAATAAGTGACTATAAATTAGATCTGTATGTCCATGGTAGTAAATAACACAATAATTAAATCATCGGTCTTCTGATGACGAGTACTGGCTCTGGAACCCAATTGCTTGGGTTCCAGTCCTGGCTTTTCAATGTATTAACTGCAGCTCTAGGGCAGGTTTCCTTTTTTCTTTTCTTTTTTTTGAAACAGGGTTTCACGCCAACACCCAGGCTAGAGTATAGTGGTGCAATCAAGGCTCACTGCAGCCTGGACCTCCCTGGGCTCAGGCAATCCTCACACCTCATCCTCCTGAGTGGCTGGGATTACAGGCATGCACCACCACTCCAGGCTAATGTTTAAAATTTGTGTAGAAACAGGGTCTTGCCACGTTGCCTAGGCTGGTCTCAAACTCCTGGGTTCAAGTGGTCTGTCTGCCTCTGCCTCCTTCTGTGCCCAGCCTAAGGCAGGTTTCTTAATCTCCCCTAGACTGTTTCTTTAGTTGTATACTGGGAAGAGTAGTAATAATGCCTCTGGTAGAAGGCTTCTGTCAGAATTTATTGACAAAACGCTTTCAGTGGTTAGCACAGTGACTGGCACATTAAATGTGGCTATTAATTATTGTATATGTATTATTACATATGGATGCTTATAGCCTATCTCTTGGGTATGAGCCTTGTTTCCACAACTTGATTGCAAGCTTTGAGAGGGCAGGGACCAGCTCACATAGTCCTCTCATCACCTAGCATAATGTCTTATAAATTTAATAGGTCAGTAATGAGATTTAAAACTAAAGGGCAATTTGAGGCTAGATTGATTATAAAGGCCCTTGACTCTCAATTTCCCTAGGCCTGCCCTACGCCTGTCTCCTACTCCAGTATAACCGGAGTCCTCTTTGAGCTGTGGCAATGGGAGCTCTTGGCTGCTGCCTACTTGACAGCAGCCAATTCAATCAAATGTTCAGAAAATAGTCAAAGGTCTGAGGCCGTAATGCACGAGAGGTTCCAGACAGTCATGGCATTTAGGAGCTGTTTCTGCTTTTCTTAGGTATTTCTGGCTACTGGGCAGTGTGTAATTTCTTTGTCTCACCTAAGTGAAATCATGTAGAGTATAATTTATGTCCTCTCTCTTTAGCTCTTCTTATGCCCTGGTGATGAGCTAGCTAGTATTTTCCTTATCAAAGGACCTACTATCACTGTCTGAACAACTCATCTGCAACAAGCTCGCATTTCACCCATGGTCAACGAACTGACTGATGTCCTTTAAAAATGCTTTCTAAGTTTTACTCCTTCAATTTTTTTTTTTTTTACTCAACTGGGCTACTTACAAAAAGAACAAAGTTTAATACTGGTACATATTGACTTCCACCTGCTATCTGTGAACGCTGAGCACAGCAGCCCTAGGTTTGGCAAGGTTGGGTTTTCTTACCTATTGGTGTGAGAGTTGCATTGTAAAGTGGTATAATCCATAGGTTGAATGCAGGGCTTTGAGAATTTAAAATATTTGCATCTTCACAAGAAATATTTGGAAAGTTTGTATAAGGCCTAGTAAATCCAGTTGTGAGTGAATAGAATTTACCAAACTAAATTCACCTAGCATATGAAAATGTACATAAAACAAAATTAGCAGGTAGTTGCTCATACTTAACAAAAAGATATTTAGTGCTTCTCATCACTGTCAATTATTTCACATAATATTCTATGGTTCTCTTTCTCTTAAAAAATAATTGTTTTAAGCTCTCAGCTCTTGTCTTTTAATTTGAGCAAATTAAAAATATCTTGGGAATGGCCCATCTCACCTCATCAAAGAAGTTTCCTTTGTATCAAGTTTATTAATTCGCTCATCCTTTCCTGATCTTTGATACTGAGACTACTATAAAAAGGACAATGGATGCTAAAGGTAACACATGAAGTAGGTTTGTTAGATCTTTTTTTTGACCCTTGGTATCTTCAGCTTTCTGAAGGCCAGGTAATGTCTGCATTCTGAATATGTTAGGGGACATACGAATCCATAGGACATATTTTAAGCAGAATTGTATCATTGTTTCCCTTGTTGCTATTTTACTTTCCCAAACCATTGCAGAGCTTTTTGCCAATGACATTTTCTCATCCACAGCCAGCTCTGTGGCTCTCTTTTGCTATTTCTTCTGTCAACTTCCATTTTAATTTAAAAAATAAATTTATAATTTTTTAGTTCTGTTTTGTCAATGTATACCTGCAGCCGCACACACATTTGATTATAGCTGCATAGTGTGGAAAATCTTGCAATTGGATTCCAAAATGACAGGCGGTGTAATTTACAAAGTACAAAAGTGTTATGTTAAAGCACTCTCAGCAATAAATAAAAATAGCTTTTTTGGAGGAGGAAATAACTTTGGAGAGAACTAGGCTGGAGGAGGAAGCAATCTACACTCTTAGGAAAGGAAGAGCCACATCTAGGAAAGCATCTGAGGGACAAGGACCACAGAAACACAAGAGGCTCTTGATCTCAGGCAGTCCTCCAAGAGGCACCTGACAGACGGCAGTTAGGTTGCCTTGATTTGCCGGTTACTTTCCTGAAAGATACACTGGACCTTTATTTCCCAAGGACTACTCATTCAGCATTGTTGAGCATCTAAATTGTGCTGGAGATTGCACAGGAACTGGGCTTGCGAAAATGAAAATTGCACACAGTTCCTGTCTTCAGGCGCTCACAGAGTTTTTAAAACAGAACATCTTAAGAGGGAGTTATAAGGGGCCCTGTTGCAAAAACAGAACAGCAACTAAAATCTTGGAAGAGCCCTCAGGACGCCACAGAGGGAGCAAGCTGTGATCACAGAACTTTGAAAGGCTTTTGTATCTTTCGACAATAAATGATCAAGTGAAATAAATACATTGTCCGGAAGAGAAAGAACTGGGATGGAGGATGAGATTTTACATGGAAGGATTAAAACATATTTAACTGGAGCAGGGACTTACAGGGACAGGCAAGTCCCTTACATTGTCAGTAAAGGGCCCAGGTTACAAACGAGTTATAACCGATCAGACCGACGAGCGCCCGCGTGCAGCGCCTCCTGCCGACGCACGCCTCGCAGCCTTCAGTCAACGCTGACAGCTGTTCTCCAACACCCAGCTAGGGGCGGGAGAGTCCGCCCACTTCTACCAGATTTTGCACACAAAACAGTGGAAAGACCACTTTCATGGCTCCAAGCCGTTTTCTCCCTTCATTGCCTGCAATTTTAGGGCTTTTTGGGGGGTATGTCTGCAGGGATTTCAGAGGTTTTTTTCCTCGTTCTCTTTTTAAGAGGTGATAACAAGCATTTAAATTAGCGGCAGGGCGGTTAACACCCGCAGCCCTGGCCTCTCCGCACTTCTCGTCGCTCGTCAGTGTTCACTCCACGCCTGGCCTCGCGTAGGCGCCGCACAGCGCCAACGGTCGCGGGGTCGCAACGGCTCCCAGGCGGCGCGCCTTGCGCGCCAGGCCTCGCAGGACCGCGGCGAGTTCAGAAGGCGCGGGGAGGGAGGCGAGGTCGAGCAGCGGACGGCTTTTGACGAACGGCCCTCATAGCCAATGGGAAGCCCGGTCGACTTTCCCGCCCCTGCCAATAGGGAGCAGGACCCGGGCCCGGGGCGCTTCCCGCAGGCTGCGGCTGGATTCGATCCTGCGCGACTGCCGCGAAGGCGGGGGCGGAGGCTCGGCCTGCGCGGCTGGGAGCGGCTTAGGGGAGGAGGGAAGACCGGAAGCCACGGTTGCGTCCCCATCCTTAGATTCGCTCCTCCGGGCAGGGAGCGGAGACGGAGGAGGAGGGAGAGGCTGAATGTTGGCTCGGTAACTGAGAGGAGCGGCCGCTCCAGAGCCTCCTCCCGGGGCGCCCCCCTCAGTCCGTCTGCGCTTCTCAGCCGCCAGTCTCCTGGCCGCGCAGTCCCCGCGGACGGCCGGGCCGCGGAGACCCTCGCAGAAGAGGCGCTGCCGGTGGCGAGGACTGGCCGGCGGCATCCGAGGCGCGCGCCCCACCGCCACCCCCACCCGCCTGCCAGCCGGTCCCTCCGGCCGCCGCCATGTCCTCCTCCTCTTCCTCCCCCAGGGAGACGTACGAGGAGGACCGGGAGTACGAGAGCCAGGCCAAGCGTCTCAAGACCGAGGAGGGGGAGATCGACTACTCGGCCGAGGAAGGCGAGAACCGCCGGGAAGCGACGCCCCGGGGCGGGGGCGATGGCGGCGGCGGCGGCCGGAGCTTCTCCCAGCCGGTAACAAAGCGCGGCCCCCTGTCCGCTGTGCCTGGCTGCTCCCTGGGAAGCAGGGCCAGTTGGCGGGGCCTCGGTGCGGGGCCTCCCGCTCGCTTCAATTAGCCTTTTCCGCTGCGCCGACCCAGTTGGGGAAGCGCCCACTTTTCTCTTTGGGGCTTGTATTCTGGCCTCTACCTGTTTCTCGCATCCCGACTGCGAACCCGGCCCCGTTCTGGCCGCAGGCCCCACAGCGAGTCCACTGCCGGGCCCTGAACTTGGGGAGGGTCGCGGCGCGGCGGCGGCGGGGAGGCGTCGCTTCCGCTCTGGGGGGTTTCGCGGCTAGGAGAGCTCTTTGTTAGTTTAACTCCTCGGGCTCGGGGCCAGCGTCGGGACCACCGGTTCTCTTCAGTCCCTCTGCCCGCAGCATCCGCGCGTTGGTCACCATCCCGGGATGGTTGTGTCGGTTCCACCGGGGGCTCTCTCCACCTCGGTCCTATGGAGACCCGTAATTAAATAACAAGTTATGCCTTGGCGTTCACATGCTAGTTCTTTTGAAGGTTTAATTTAAAAATTTTTAAAATTAAACTCTTTATAAGCATGGCGTGCATCTTTTGCTCTACCCAGTTTTGTGGATTGCTCAGTACACTTTTTACCTCTTCGGTTACAACACTTCAACAGAAGTGTTGGCAGCTGTTGGTACACCCCTACCTTCAAGTAAAACAAATCTTAAAATTACCAAAGTTTTTCATTGGTAATTTATTCCAGATTTGCCCCATGAAAGGATGAACTGAGCTCAGGGCTGCATTAAACACATTTCTATAGCCATGTCTTTCTCTTACCAGAAATGTTAGGGGGAGGCCGAAGGAATGTGATCATTTGGTCCACAGCAAGTAGTTAGCTTCAGTTGGATGGAGACTTTAAGGAAACAAAGCGGAGCAAACATTATTGCCCTTTTTTGGTGCACTCAAGCGGTTTTAATGACTTAGATGTTTTTTAAACATTTAACACATATGAATTGTGATTAATTCTGCAAACTAACAGAATTACGAAATTGTACACGTATATCCTACTATTAGGTTAAAAGGGTTTTTACTTTACCTTTTAAAAATAAGACGCACCTTAGAAGCCCTTTATAGCCGTTTGAATTTTTAAATAATAATAATAAAAAAAGGCTGGTCAGTAGTCACCCAGCGTTACAGTTTCCAGTTACCAGGATGTGAGGGCAAACTTTGCAACACATTTAAAAAAGGAACTTTTTCTCTCAGTCTTGTTACGGTGTTAGCTATTACTTTAGATATTTGTGCCGAGCTATTTGAAATATTCAAAATGTAACTTGGAAGTGTGAATAAAGGAAATGCGTTTTTTTTTTTAGGAAGTTTCAGTTCAAAGCCAACTCTGTTGTGGAAATTGGAAACAGGAATGTTACAACTGATACTTCGATGTATTCGATCAGTGTACCTCGTTGCTAGAAATCTTGCTTGGGTTTTTGTGCAGCATCATGAAATGTCTTCAGACATTTTGGAAAGATACTTAAATCAGATTATAAAAATTTGCTTTTGAAAACAGATAAAGCATTAAATCAATAGTATTATTTTGGATGTTGGGAAGAAAATAACATATAATTAATGTATCCAAAGCGAAGTGTGTGGAGCGGTGGAAATGGCACTGAGTAGGGTTTGGGGATGGTCAAGAGTCTAGTCTTAGCATACAATTTTTTTTTTTTGCGGGTGTCTTACTCTATGGCCCACGGCTGGAGTGCAGCAGCTCGCGATCACGGCTCACTGCAGCCTTGATCTCCCTGGCTCAAGCTATCCTCCTACCTCAGCCTCCCGGGTTGCTGGGACTGGAAGCCTGCATCACCACGCCGGGCCAATTTTTTTTTTTTCTGTATTTTGTAGAGAAGGGGTTTCACCATATTGCCAAAGCTAGTCTCTTAACTCCTGGACTTAAGAGATCCACCTGACTCGGCCTCCCAAAGTGCTGGGATTACTGCCTTGAGCCACCCCACTTGGTCTTAGCATACAATTTGTGTGAGTCTGAGAAAATCAGTTTACTGCTCTGAGTTCTCTTGGTCTGTAAAACATGAAGGTTGAAAAACACATGCCTTTTTTACCCGAAGCTATAGTTAAGTGATTAACATAATGCTAATGCTGCTTTTAAGTTACCCAGGCGGGAACTGATATAAGCAAATTGAGGTATAAATTTTAATTTTTTGTTTATCTTACTGCTGGTATGTTTCCTAGGAAAGGGTGAATTGCTTTCATCTAACAGTAAAACCATTATTGTACTATGAAATCTAATGAAGTCTTGTTTTTAAATATTTTTCATGTAATTTTTGGTACTATTTTGAAATCATGGCAACTATGGAAACCTGTACATAATAAAATTCTATTATTAGGATAGACATTCCCCAGATAGAAGTTTACTGTCTTGTGCTTCTTCGTTCAGATATTTGGTAATTCATTGTAACTGAAAAGGGTTTTGCACAACTTCAGTGGTCCTTCAGCCCAGAGGAGAAATACCTTTGTGGTCAGACTGTTAAAGTAAATGCAGATTAGGTACAATGATGGCATTCTTTTCAACTCTAGTTGGAAGTTTGTAAAGTGCAAAGTAAGCCTTTGAAGATTTACATTGCTTGGTTTTTTATGATTAACCTTGAGTGCTTTGATAATATATTAACTACATTTAAAGAGGAAAATGAGTATGTAAGAAAAACATAGTGGTTCTACAAAGGCTCTTATAAATGAATGGATAATTGTGAGTGATCATTATGTTGAAGGTATAAAGAGAAATGAGAGAAGAGTTAGTACTTTGGATATGAGAAATAAAACAGCCTTCAAATTTGTGTCTTCTGGTACATTTTTTTAATAGAGCAAAAAACTCCTAGGGTTTTTCACATTCACTGAGCTGCATTGTTGAATAAGGCTTGATTATAGAGGTTCCTGCCACATATTATACAGTTACTTTTTTCTTGTGGAGTAGTGTTCTTAAATTTAATAGGCATGACCTTCAAGATCATATTAATAGTAAGTTTGTGTATCTTCTTTTAAGAAGGCAACCTGAGTTGGAAATATTAAGGCTTCACTTGGCAAAACCACTTGAGGAATTGGGATGGAGTGCTAATTTATTTTGGAGATATTAAAGTTTTTCTATTTTCTGCTAGTGAATAAACAGGCAAATCAAAGATTATTAAGTGGTTTCTTTGCTGATGAAGTGAAAATTTGTTTCTCAGCTTTTAATAAACAGACGTGAAAGATGGCAAAATGCCAAGATAAAATTGTAGCTCCTAGGATTTCCAAACAAAGGATTATACAGCACATTAAAAATCCAGTTTGAATTCAGGATACACTATTCTGTTATACTTGCATAATGTAAATTACTGATGATAGCAATATTACTGTGATGTATTAGATGCATAGGGGTTGGGAGATGGGATGAGGTCACTTAGCTCTCACAGGAGAAGTTTAGAAGACTGTGTAGTAACTACTTCCTGGAAATAAAGTAGTTAAAGGATGTGTGCCCCAGAGGTAAGTGCCAGAGCCTGTGGCTTGCATAGCAGTAGTGTCTTGTGTCTCCTCCAGCGAAGCTGTTCTAGTAGAGTGAGGATTTTTAGGCCTAGTTTGGGGAAAGAAATGAAAAGTAGTAGGTTTTACCATCTTTTGGTTTTAGACTGTTTCTTCATGTTAGTACGTCACGGTGAAAAGAGCTGTTCATAGAGCCAGTAGCACAATCAAAGCAAGTGTACTGGCTCTGCTAACAAGCTTTTTCACTTAACCTCTCTGAAACTCAGTGATGTCTAGCCTCATTTAAAACATGATAATTGAGCTTCTACCATATGTCAGGTGATGGGGCTATAATAGTGAAAAAATATTACATATCTAAAAATCTGTGGTTCTACATCATACATTGCTTTTTTTGCCTCCATGAAATTGAATACAACTTTCAGGGCTTGCAGCCACAGCAACAACTCAGATGAGCTTAAGGAAAACAAAAAGGGAGCGGGATAGAAGATTTATTGGCCCGTGTAACTGGGAAAGCCAAATTGTGACACTGGTTTTAGGAATGGCTGGATCCAGGGATTTAGATGATGTCATAGGGACTTGATTCTCTTTCCATGCTTCAATTCTCCTTTTCTCTGTATAGTGGTAAAGCTAGGCTGACATTCTTATAGCTAGCAGCTAAAGAGCATCCTCTCTTTCCCAGCCCGTATTTATCCCTTCTTATCAAGCATTTTTGATCTTCCCCCATCTAATTAATCATCAGGCCACCTCTGAGGTTGAGGAGGCATGGCTGTGTGATTGAAAATACCAGTGTATAATAATAATAATACGGAGTTGTTTTGTTTACATGTTTTTATTTTTAAGCAGAAGGGGTAAGGAATTCTGGGTAGGCAAAACCAAATGGTTTCTATTACATGAGCAAAAAAAAAAAAAGTTTGTTTTTTAAAAAGTTACTTGACTCACCCAGGCGTGGTGGCTCATGCCTGTAATCCCAGCACTTTGGGAGGCTGAGGCAGGTGGATCACGAGGTTAGGAGTTCAAGACCAGCCTGGCCAAGATGGTGAAACCTCGTCTCTACTAAAAAAATTAGCCGGGTGTGGTGGCACGTGCCTGTAATCCCAGCTACTCCGGAGGCTGAGGCAGAGAATTGCTTAAACCTGGAGGGGCGGAGGTTGCGGTGAGCCGAGATCGCGCCACTACACTCCAGCCTGGGCGACAGAGTGAGACTCCATCTCAAAAAAAAATAAAAATAAAAAAAGTTACTTGACTCCTATGGCCATAATTTTACATCTTTTCTCTGTTATGTGATCAAATGTACCTAAAACCTTTGGATAGGAAAGTTAGTTTCCATGTGTTTTAGATGTGCTTCTTTACAGAGAGAAAAAGACCAAGAGGCATAATTATTTAATTTAGTAGGGAAAAAATGTGATTAAACATTGTGTGGGTTAAAATGATATTTACAGCTGCCCGTTAAAACTTTGTCCTTTGGTCTATATGAAGTGTCCAGAGTAAGATATCTAGGGGATCGTTTTATGTCGGAAATACTGTACTCATTCTTGGGACTACACTGATAAATTTTAATGTATCCAGAAAGCTTACCAGAATGGAGAAGGCACTAGAAACTGCATCATAAAAGGAGTGACAGAAGAACCTGGAGGATATTTCGCCTGAAGAGTAAACTTAGGTGTGACTTAATAAATCATTACAAATATCGGTAATTGAAAGATTATGTAGAAGAGGGAAATGTAGATGAGGTAGGGTGTGCTAACTAATGTTTATTGAACCTTTGTTTATACTGTACTGAGCTTTTCTTCTCTTCAGTAGAGTTTAGTCCTTAATCTGCAGTAGTCAAAATTAGTATTTAAAGTTAGTATTGCTGTGAAGAGGGAGTTGTGAAAAAATAAAAAAAAAAAATTGTATTATTAAGAGTTTGTCCCTGAAATGGCCTTTCAAGGGCTGAGAATTTGAAATGTCTAAGTAGACTGGGCTAGAGCCTGTAGTAGAGACCAAATAATGCCGCCATTACAGTTAACCCAATTGACCTAGAGAAGAGATTATGCAAATTTGTAAAGTGGATGTATGTTGCAAGCATGCCTTCTTTTTCTGGGTACGCAGCTGGGATATTTTTTTCTAGTCTGGTAAGCAATAGATATAGAAAGGAGAGAGCCTAGGTAACTAAACATCTGAAATGGAAATAACTTGGGCTCCTGTATGAGGAAGGATTAAAAAAGGACTCCTTAAGCTGGAGAAGACATGACCACAATATTAATATATTGATGGGGGGTAAAAACAAAACTGATTTATTCACCAGTTTAGGAGTCAAGATTCATAGTATGATGCTTAAAAGAGGTTATTTTAGAGTAGGTAAAATAATCTCTACAGGCCAGGCGCGGTGGCTCACAGCAGTAATCCCAACACTTTGGGAGGCTGAGGCAGGTGGATCACTTGAGGCCAAGAGTTCAAGACCAGCCTGGCCAAAATGGTGAGACCCTGTCTCTATTAAAACCACAAAAATTAGCCAGGTGTGGTGGTGCATGCTTGTGGTCCCAGCTAGTCGGGAGGCTAAGGCAGGAGAACTGCTTGAACCCGGGAGACAGAGGTTGCAGTGAGACCTCACGCCACTGCACTCCAGCCTGGGTGACAGAGCGAGACTCCGTCTCAAAAAAAAAAAGAAGAATATGAGTATTTTGGGGGAAAAGGGGGAAAACGAAGCTCAGGAGAGGATGGTAGACAAATAGTTTGGAAAGATATCTTTGATACATTGGTTTTATATTTGGAAACAACCATAGGTTTTTTTTTTTTATCACTACAGAAAGAATGAGAAAATTGTGTGTTAAAAGGAGACATAATTTAAAAATAGAAATATCAAGGTAAATAAACTTATGAATGGCAGATTCATTGAGTGGGAATAAGGGAAATACAAGGGGGGTGAGGGGTATGTTTTCTGCCTTGAGGTTGGGATAATCATATCTTCCCCTAATTACCATACTGAGTATATTTAACATTGTCCACCTTTTTTTTTTTTTTTTTGAGATGGGCGTCTTGCTCTGTCACCCAGGCTGGAGTGCAGTGGCACGATCTCAGCTCACTGCAAGCTCTGCCTCCCGGGTTCATGCCATTCTGCCTCAGCCTCCCAAGTAGCTGGGACTACAGGTGCCCGCCACCACGCCCGGCTAATTTTTGTATTTTTAGTAGAGATGGGGTTTCACCATGTTGGCCAGGCTGATCTCAAACTCCTGACCTCAGGTGTTCGCCTGCCTTGGCCTCCCAAAGTGCTGGCATTACAGGCGTGAGCCACTGTGCCCGGCCCACATCGTCCAGCTTTTAAGTGATGACTGTGGTTTCAGTTTATTCCACTTAGGAAATATAATTAAATAATAATAGATTAAAATGAGATTTTTTTTGAGAGATTTAAAAATCGATTGTATAATCCATTTCTTTGTAAGAAGACCAATTTGAAAAATAGTTATATTTTTTAGCACTATACTCATGATAGTGGTTACCTATAATGGGAAAGGAAGGGAGTAGTAAGAGGAGATGTGATCAGTTTATTGTTTTGTGTTTTTTTTTCTTTTCTTTCTTTTTTTTTTTTTTTAGACAAGGTCTTGCTCGTCACCCAGGCTGGAGTGGCACAATCTTGGCTCACTGCAACCTCCACCTCCCAGGTTCAAGCAGTCCTTCCACCTCAGCCTCCTGAGTAGCTGGGACTACAGGCGTACCCCACCATGCCCAGCTAATGTTCTGTTTTTTTGCTAGAGATGGGGTTTTGCCGTGTTGTCCAGGCTAGTCTCGAACTCCTGAGCCTCGAACTCCTGAGCCTGCCTCTGCCTCCCAGAGTGCTAGGATTACAGGCGTGAGCCACCACGCCTGGCCAATAATGTTTTATTTATTAAATTGGATGGTGGGTTCATGGGTATTTCTTTTTTTTGAGACGGAGGCTCTGTTGCCCAGGCTGGAGTGCAATGGTGTGATCTCAGTTCACTGCAACCTTTGCCTCCTAGGTTTAAGCAATTCTCCGGCCTCAGCTTCCTGAGTAGCTACAGACGTGCACCACCATGCCCAGCTCATTTTTGTATTCTTAGTAGAGATGGGGTTTTGCCGTGTTGGCCAGGCTGATCTCGAACTCCTGACCTCAGGTGATTCGCCTGTCAGCCTCCCAAAGTGTTGGGATTACAGGCGTGAGCCACTGTGCCTGGCCGTGGGTATTTTTAATAAAGTTCTTCATACCTTTTTGCAGGCTTTAAATATTATAAAATAATTTGGCAACTTTTTATTATATAAAATGTTCAACTTACATATATCCTTCACTTAGATTCAGCAGTTTTTAGCTTTTTGCTGTGTAGGGTTTTTTCTCTACATCTGCATATCTATATTTATATACATACTTTTTTCCCTTATACTATTTTCCCCTAAACTATTTGAAAGTAAATTTCAAACGTCATGACATTTCATGCCGAAATATCGCAACATTCCTAAGAATAAGGGTGTTCTTTTACATAACCATTACTATTTTCTTACTAAAGACAGTGATAATTAATTCTATTATGTTAACCTAATATCCTGTCTGTATTCAAATTTCTCTAGTTGTCCCTAATATGTGTTTGATAGTAGTTTTAACTATTGTATAATAAAGGCTCACATACAGCATTTGGTTTTTTGTTTGTTTTTTGTTTTTTGAGTTTTTTTTTTGAGATGGAGTCCTGCTCTGTCGCCCAGGCTGGAGTGCAGTGGCGCGATCTCGGCTCACTGCAAGCTCTGCCTCCTGGGTTCACGCCGTTCTCCTGCCTCAGCCTCCAGAGTAGCTGGTACTACAGGCGCCTGCCACCACACCTGGCTAATTTTTTGTATTTTTAGTAGAGACGGGGTTTCACCGTGTTAGCCACGGTGGTCTTGAACTTCTGACCTTGTGATACATGGCTTGGCCTCCCATAGTGCTGGGATTACAGGCATAAGCCACCGCGCCCAGCCAGCATTTAGGTTTTTTTTTTTTGAGATGGAGTCTCCCTCCGTCGCCCAGGCTGGAGTGCAGTGGCACAATCTCGGCTCACTGCAACTTCTGCCTCCTGGGTTCAAGCAATTCTCTGCCTCAGCCTCCTGAGTAGCTGGAATTACAGGCATCCTCCACCACGCCAGAGAAGGAGTTTCACCATCTTGGCCAGGCTGATCTGGAACTCCTGACCTTGTGATCCACCTGCTTCAGCCTCCCAAAGTGCTGGATTACAGGCATGAGCCACCACGCCTGGCCCAGTATTTGGTTGCTGTGTCTCTTAGTCTCCATATAGAATCTTCCCTCCACTGTTTTTTGTTACTAACTTTTTGAAGAGTTCAGGCCAATAGAGTTTTCTGTTGTCTTTTTATTTACCTTTGCCACCTGATTTCTAAGAATGGACTGAAATGATTCTCTTAATTATATTTTGCAGTTTATTATTTTCTAATTATTTTGAGAGTAAAACTTGTTATACTTTAAATACATGCTCTGTTTGGCAGGTAGATATTATTTAGAGCTCTTCCTGCTTTATTCATTTCCAGTTATATTTAAGAATGTAATGATGATATGCACATTTGATTGTTGAATTTCATCTAGACAGAGTCTCATTGTTAATGTTGCTTAAGAAAGTGTTGATTTACTTAGGGTATAGTCAGAATGATTCATTTCAAACTTAGTGGCATGTAAGGGATATCTGTTTAACCATAGGAAAGACGGAGCATAAGCAATTCAAATAAATTGCAAGGATAGAATTAGTATTGGCAAAGGACTGAGTTTATTTTTTGGATTTGACAGTAGCCTCAGTAGTTCTGTGGTTACTTTATATATTTAAATCAGTTCCTTTCTTTTAGTCGTGACATAATTTTTTACTGGCAGGGCATTTAATTTGTTATATTTTCCTAATAGTCTTTATCATAAAGAAAAATTGGTGAGACATTTAAAATAGCCTTAAAGATATTTAATTTTCTTAAAACAATTGTTAAATTTTAATGGTAAAATAGTGCTTTCAGATTAGTCTTGTTATAGGAAAAAAAAACTTTAATAAATTTCTTTTTGTATAGACAGGGATGTACACGGTGGAAGTCATTTCTGAAGTTATGATGCAAGAGAAGTGCCTGATGGCATTTGTAAATACAGATCTTTGTCTTAATGGAACTTGAATAAGTAAATGAAAGCTATTTGCATTTTCAAAGTAATTCGTACAGATACTACGTTTAAAAATAAACTTTAAGACCATATTCTTACATTTTGAAACATCCTGCCTGGCATACTCGAAGATACACAATATTCCATAGATGCCCAGGAGGGCTTGCATTTTTGAGTAGTTCTTATTCATCCCCCTGCCTTGCAAAGATGGTACCCTTGTATAAATGTAAGTTGTCATGTGTTTAGTGAATTAATACTGCTAAGTGAGTATCTTCAAGTTATAGTGGGACTGGATAACCAATTAAACAAGAGCAAAAGATGATACAAATCTACTATGTTACAGGAAAGATAAGTATATTATCTTCATTTTGAGGAAAAATTTTTGATTGGAACTTTTTGTTCATTTGTACTAGTTGAGATTTTGATTTTATGGAGGTAACACTGAACTAATGAGTATCAAATATACTTCCAGTTGTAGCATGCCCTATGTATCTGCTAAATTTTCTTTCTGAGATTTTCTTGAAGTTGAAATGTTGTTAAATAACATCTTTGTACTTCTTACTGAGATAGAATGCTCCCTTTTTAGAAATTAAAAATTTTAAAACAAACATTTAATTATTTTATTCTCATATCCTTTTGCTAACTTGTGAATTGCGATTTGGTTTGGGATTTAAAAAAATGTTTACTTTTTAAGCAGATTTGAATTTGCTAAAAGATGCAATTCAACTTAGACTTAAATTTTTTTTTGTTTTTTTTTTGAGATGGAGTCTCACTCTGTCGCCCAGGCTGGAGTGCAGTGGCGCGATCTCGGCTCACCGCAACCTCCACCTCCCGGATTCAAGCCATTCTTCTGCCTCAGCCTCCAGAGTAGCTGGGACTACAGGCACGTGCCACCACGCCTGGCTAATTTTTGTATTTTTAGTAGAGATGGGGTTTCACCATGTTGGTCAGGCTGGTCTCGAACTCCTGACCTCAAGTAATCCGCTCACCTCGACCTCCCAAAGTGCAGGGATTACAGGCATGAGCCACCGCGTTCGGCCTTAGACTTAAAAATTTTTTAACTAGAAATTATTTTCTCTTGCTAGGAGGCAGGTGGAAGTCATCATAAAGTTTCTGTTTCACCTGTCGTCCATGTTCGAGGACTCTGTGAATCTGTGGTGGAAGCAGACCTCGTGGAAGCGCTGGAAAAATTTGGGACAATATGGTAAGGATGATAGGGACTTCATGTAGATTGAAAACGGTGTGGTAGAATAATCCTTGCTTGCTTGTTACAAGCCTTGATGTTTAGCATAGTAAATATTGTTTGTATATATAAACAAAGTAGTATCTATTGTTTGCCTATGACTGTATTTCTTTGGAACGTTTTAAGCCTGCTATTTTTAACCTTCCTGGGTGATGCATGAGTGTATTTTTGTAGAGCTATGATCACTTCTCACTCCCCAGCAAAGTTGTATAAAGAAATTATGTGCGCTTTTCATCTGATTTTCAAATGAGTCCGTGAGTCCTATTCAAACACTCTTTAAACCAGTCAGTTGATTACATGCTTCGTCTTCAGAGTTTCAAGTAGTGATGCTTAAATATTGATTTTTTTGTTGTTCTTGATTTTGGAATATTTAGGAATTAATTGGTAACTAAAAGTAAGCAGATTAAGGGTAGACATTATTTGTTTAGGTGCATATTGCTGTGAGTTCTTTTGTTTATGTGCATATACCTATGAGTTCTTTTTATTTTTTGAGTCAGGGTCTCACTCTCTTGCCCAAGCTGGAGTGTAGTGGCACATTGATGGCTCACTGGAACCTCCACCTCCTGAGCCCAGGTTATCCTCCCATTTTATCCTCCCTAATAGCTGGGACTACAGACGCATGTCACTATGCCCGCGTAATTTAAAACAATTTTTTGTAGAGATGGGGGTCTCTTAACATTGCCCCAGCTGCTGTCCTGGGCTCAAGCTGTCCTCCCACCTCAGCCTCCAGAAGTGCTGGTATTACAGGCTCTGTGAGTTCTTAATGCAAATCATGAGCAATATTTTATCCTAGTTTGTCCTCCTTTTGTGCCTTGTATTCACACAGGCCCCCCTGTCTCTTCCCACAGCTGGTGTATACTTAAGAATATTAACTTAAGTGAAAACGTAATTAGAAAAGTGAATCTGCTGCCAAAAATAGACACTTAAAAATTCTAAATTATTTTTGGAGTATGCCCGGCTGTTGTTCTTTTCTTAATATAGATAATCTAGAGTTGATTTTATTATTTTTTTCTTGATGAATATGTTTAGAGTTTTTGTTATAGCTATCGAAGCCACAGATCAAGTTGAAGTACATAAATAGAAGAGAAATGTCAATGTATTTTCTGAGATACCCTTACTGCTTCAATTTTATAAAAATTCATGTTAAGTATTTGAGTATTGAGAGGAAAATGCATAGATAATGAGGTAGTGATCAGAGATGTCCAGCAGAGGGTATCCAGCAGAAATGGATTATTTCTTCAAAGGAATAGTAGTATTAGGTGATACCTTCCATCATGGTATCATTTTATTTTCTTGGGTGACCTCATTGAGAGGTAAATAACTTGGCAAACACACATTAACCTTGGACATACAAATTGAGAATCCACGTGGGCATAGTAAAGTTTATATGTTGAAAGTGTATCACTAAGTTGATTATATCAATTCTCAGTCATTTGGAGTGGATATTGGAATTAAATCTGCGTGGAGAGTTACATATTAAGTAGACAGACTCCTTAGACCTTTAGTCTTGCTGTTGGCAGTAGACTAACCCCGGTCTCTATAAGGACCTTCTAATGATTATATAAGTGGCACATTGTCCTATGGAATTATAAAGAGGTGGGTGTCTGTGGTTTATTTTTCCTCTATTCTTGTATATTTAGGGCTTTAAAATGTATTTTCTTAGGCAGATGTCAGAAAACAAGTTGATGAGCCAATATAAATGGAAACTGTGGGAAGCAGTAACTATTTTGATGTTAATTAGTACCATGACCTGAAGGTTAGGAATTAAATAAATAGAACTATTTTAAGTTAGTAATTTGAATTACTCCTGGTGGCCTTTGCATTTTTAGACTCTAAAATTTTGATTTGATACTTAGTCTCTGGTAAAGTCTTCCATATGTGAATGTCATTCAGTTAATTTGCGTCATTTTGCCCTCAAGATTGGTAGTTATGTGGATAGAAAAGTCTGAAATAATTGGAACAAATTAGTGTGTAATTAAGAGCTTAATTGGCATAAATAGGTGTAATAGGAGTTTCAGTTGTATTAAATGAACTTGGATATGAGGTGGCTGCTATTAAGGCTGAAAGAACCTTGAACAGCCTCCAATAGAAATTTTGCTTCAAAATGTTACAATTTGGAACCTTTCCCTTTATTTAATGGAATGTGTGGGATTATAAACAGTATAGAAACTGCTTATATTAAAATGGTGAGTCACCAAGTTCAGTATATAGTAAGCTTATATCTAAAAACTAGATGCCTAGGCAAGAAGCTCAGAAGAAAATATAACAAGATACTAAGAATGGTTGTGTTGTGTCAGGATAAAATTGCTTGTATTTTTTAACTTTTATTATTTTTCTATACTGTATGCATTATAATCAAAAGAGTATTTAAAATATATGTTGTATTTCTTTTTCCCTTTCTCTCCCATTAAAGGAGATATTAGGAAATGATTAGTTTTACAATACAACATTTGGGAGGACCCAGTGTGTGCACTAAATCTGTTGTCTTCTCCTATGTTTTTATTTAGAAATTAGTAAAGATTTTTAAATTGATGGAGTTAAAAGCATTGACCCTACCATGTCCCTTAGCTTTTTTGTTTCTTTAGCCTTTTCTCTCTTTGATCTCCCACTCTTTCTCATATTACCACCTTTTTTCTTTATTTTTTTGAACTCCTGGGCTCAAGCAATCTTCCCACTTCAGCTTCCTGAGTAGCTGGGACTATAGGCACAAGCCACCACACCTGGTTTCATATGAGTGTGTTTTAAAGATTTTCAAAAAACAATTTAAGCACATGCTAAAATGTCTGTAACATTTTAGTTTTTTTTATATTGAATATTGGCGATAAAAAGGAAAATAAAACATTTTAATTTTTTCTTTATCTTCATTGATGCTACTTTTCTGGGTAACCTTCACTTTTAAGTTGTGCTTTTAGCTCACTTTTTTTTTTTTTTTTTTTTTTTTTTTTTTGAGACGGAGTTTCACTCTGTCACCCAGGCTGGTGCAGTGGCGCAATCTTGGATCACTGCAACCTCCGCCCTCCAAGTTCAAGCAATTCTCCTACCTCAGCCTCCCAAGTAGCTGGGATTACAGGCACCTGCCACCGTGCCTGGCCAGTTTTTTGTATTGTTAGTAGAGACGGGGTTTCATCATCTTGGCCAGGCTGGCCTTGAACTCCTGACCTTGTGATCCACTGACCTCGGCCTCCCAAAGTGCTGGGATTACAGGCATGAGCCACCGTGCCTAGCCAGCTCACTTCTTATTTTAGTCACAGAAAGCAAATGTACTAAGTCTATAACAGGCCAATAAATAATTTACTTCTGTACCTGTATTAGTTTGTTGTTACATTGCTGTATTGCTATAAAGACGTATTTGAGAGTGGGTAATTTATAAAGAAAAGAGGTTTAATCGGCTCACAGTTCTGCAGGCTATACAGTCTTCTGCTTCTGGGGTGGTCTCAGAAAACTTAGAATCATGGCAAAAGGTGAAGGGGAAGTATGCACATATTTACATAGCCTGCAGGAGAGAGAGAGAGAAAAAAAAGAGAAAGAGAGAGCGTGCGCACAAAGTGGGAGGTGTCACACACTGTCAAACAACCAGATGTTGTGAGAACTCTATCAGGAGACAGCACTAGGGGGATAGTGCTAAGCCGTTAGAAACCACCCCCATGAGCCAATCACCTCCTACTAGGCCCCACTTCCTACACTGGCGATCACAATTCAATACCAGGTTTGGATGGGGACACAGAGCCAAACCATATCAGTACCTTTATAATTTTCTGTTTTCATATGGCATTATTAGCGTAATAACATAACCTTAGTAATACAGTTAGATATTAAACCAACTTTTTTGTTTTGTGAAAGAAGATTTTTTCTTCTTGAATTTATTTAGCATAGACCTGATAGCAGCGTTTTCTATTTTTCACATGCAAGACTTTAGAACTTCAGTGAAGCGTCTGTGTTTCTAAAAGGAATGTCTCCTGGGATTTATATCTTGCACTTTTAGTTGGTAAATCTTTAAATTCAATGCCTCGTTTTTGTACTTCTTTAATTTTGAATGATGTGGGTGGGGAAAACTAATAAGCCCCCCCTAGATTAACAAATATGTGCCAGGCTCTGTTTCTAGCTTCTGAGGACAAAGACGAATGAGGCAAGATATGTTAAAAAAAAAAAAAAAATACAGTAATAGTTACCTTTTATTGAGGGTGTACAATGTGCAAGGCAATCCGGTTGGCAGTTTGTATGTAGTAACTGTAATCTTGACAATTCTCCAAGTTTTATAAAGCTGACATTTATTGTAATAATAATTTGCCAGGCTGTAAGGTGATCTGTTTCTTATTAATACTGTACCATTTGTCAGTTTCCATAGTGTAGCAGTAGGTCCTGGATGCCTGATTGAGAAACACTGATGTCACTGAGTACCGGACCCGACATTTCTTTGGCCTTCTGCTATTACGAAAACCACTTAATTGTATTTTAAAGCATTTTTAAGGTTCTTGTTCCTGTTAATAGAGGACATGTTTCCCCCATTGTGATCCATGTACTGTGATTTCTGTCTTCAACTCTTCCTTCCTTTTTTATTCTTCATTTCCTGTATTAAAATATATCTTCTTTATTCTTCATTTCCTGTATTAAAATATATCTCCTCCAAAAAGAATGTACTGTATTATATTTTGGGGTTTTTTTGGCTGCTTTGTTTGTCTCTCTAGTAAAGAGTGTACTATGAAAAGTAAACATCTTACCCTCCCGCTCATAGACAATCATGATTGCCGTATTCTAATGAATTTTTTTTATGGATGGTTAATATTAAAATGTTTTGGAGGAGATTATTTGTATGAACTTTGGAACTTTGGTCAGTCGGTGGTTGCTTCCATTTATATTTATCTCTGTTTTAAAAGTATAGTCAGTTCTTAGCTATTAGTATGGATGTTTATTCAAGAAAATTCAAGAGAGGTAGTAGTTTCTGCTGTTAAGTAGGGATTCTGTCTGCCAACCTTCTGTTGAGTTTGATCTCCATTGGTTTCTGTGTCTTTGAAATTTTTTAATACTGCTTCAGAGTAGCACCCCAAAGAATAAACTGGGTTGTCTTGTTAGTAACTAATAACAGATAATTGTTTTTGAGGAGGTCATGAGGTAGATAAACTTAATCACTGGGAGATAAGCTTTCATATGTATACATCTACCTGTTATACCACAATTCTTTGGATGATTCGAGAGTTGACTTACCTCATCCCTGTAATCCCAGCACTTTGGGAGGCCAAGGTGGGCGGATCATGAGGTCAGGAGATCGAGACCATCCTGGCTAACACGGGGAACCCTGTCTCTACTGAAAGTATAAAAAATTAGCTGGGCATGGTGGCGGGCACCTGTAGTCCCAGATACTAAGGAGGCTGAGGCAGGAGAATGGCGTGAACCTGGGAGGCGGAGCTTGCAGTGAGCCTAGATCGCGCCACTGCACTCCAGCCTGGGTGACAGAGAGAGACTCCGTCTCAAAAAAAAAAAAAAAAAAAGTTGACTTACATTGGACACAGGTAGTGAAGAATACTGTGGGATTTGACACATTTTTATTAAAGTCTGCTTTTATTTAATTGAGGACAAATAATGTTAACGGAACTTGCTGTGTTTGTGTGTTTCCTCCTTATCTCCCTTTTCAGCTATGTGATGATGATGCCATTTAAACGACAGGCTCTAGTGGAATTTGAAAATATAGATAGTGCCAAAGAATGTGTGACATTTGCTGCAGATGAACCCGTGTACATTGCTGGTCAACAGGCTTTTTTCAACTATTCTACAAGCAAAAGGATCACTCGGCCAGGAAATACTGATGATCCATCAGGAGGCAACAAAGTTCTTCTGCTCTCAATTCAGAATCCGCTTTATCCAATTACAGTGGTATGTGTTTTAGTATGACAAATGAAATTAAAAGTGATTTTGCAATTTGCCTCCAGAGTGACTGGTCTGTAGTTTTTTCCTTGCCATCTAGATACTAGAAAATAGTTTTTTTAATTTTGAAAATCTTGACTATCAAGTTTAATGAACAAAGAAAAAATGCTGAGCACCATAGTTAAAAAGATAAGCACAATTGTCATAATTAAATAGGCACATTGAAATTTTTAACGTATAATCAGTACCAGTTCTGTTTTTGATAATAAGGAATTATAGACAGACTTGTTTGAAATCGCTCAAGAAATCTCTGTCACGCATATGCCAGCATATATATAAGAGCATCTACTAGGTAATGACAGAATCCCATGTTACGGTAAGATGCACGTATCATTATGAACTATTTTGCATAGCTTGTTAAAAATCTGTCTTTGATTTACTTTAAATTCCCTGCTTCTTTACTCTTTTGAAAAGTGTTATTGGTAGAAGTTTTAAAAAGGATTTGTTTCCAGAACCAGTTTTCTTCCTACTCACATGCTGTTTCATAATAAGCTAGTAACACAGACACTTAATTTTTGTAATGAATAGAAGAACATCACAGTAAGGGGAAACTTCAGTTGGTATCATATGTAGTCTGGGCATATGATACTGGGACATAAAGCATAAGATATTCTTTGGATTTAATTAGACATTTTGTATTTTAAATATAGACTTATTAATATATAGTAATATATTTATAATATTCGGTGTTGGGAAAACATAACTAATCTAGTGTAGGTACTCTGTTTTTTGTTATATCTCTGGTGTGTAACAATGCAGCTGTGTAAATTATAGATGCTCAAGAAATTTCTTGATAGTTGAATAATTACTCCTAAGTAGTAGGTATTTAGATTCTTAGATGACTCAGGTGTCTTGTTTAGTGACATGTAACTGTATGGTCTTCCTTGGGTCTTTTCTTTATAGCCATTGTCCCTTGAAAAATGAGTACCAGAGTTGTTCTAATATTATCTCTTAATATACATATTTATTACTATAACACAAGTGATTATAATATTAAACATTTCAGTGTCACATTCGGAAAAAATATTCATTGATTATAGTTTTGGTTTATTAATTTTATATCATCAGAAGTTATTTTAGTCACCTGTTAAGAAAATAAAAATTGAGGATTCATTTAGGAGATAAAATAGGTGACAGTGCTTTCCAAATGTTCCATTGGAACTTCTTTAATGTGGGTGTATTGTGTAGGTGAAGACATAACTTAAGATTTATTAAAGTATAATAATTTTAGGCCAGCATGGTGGCTCATACCTATAATCTTAGTACTTTAGGAGACTGAGGTAGTAGGATCCCTTGAGCTCAGGAGTTTGAGACAGCCTGGACAACATAGTGAGACTCTGTCTCTAGAAAACATGAAAAAATTAACCTTGTGTGGTGGTGCATGCCTTGAAGTCTCAGCTACTTGGGAGGCTGAGATCGTTTCAGCCTGGGAAGTCAGGGCTGTAGGGAACTGTGATCGTGCCACTGCACTCTAGCCTGGGCAACAGTGTGAGACCCTGTCTCAAAAAAAAAAGTAATAATTTTAAAAATTAATTTTATTAATCAATAGAAATGACATTTTGACAGTTGATGGTGTTTTTTTTTTTTTTTGAGATGGAGTCTTGCTCTGTCGCCCAGGCTGGAGTGCAGTGGCGCAGTCTCGGCTCACTGCAAGCTCCGCCTCCCGGGTTCACGCCATTCTCCTGCCTCAGCCTCTCCCGAGTAGCTGGGACTACAGGCGCCCGCCACCACGCCCGCCTAATTTTTTGTATTTTTAGTAGAGACGGGGTTTCACCGTGGTCTCGATCTCCTGGCCTCGTGATCCGCCCGCCTCGGCCTCCCAAAGTGCTGGGATTACAAGCGTGAGCCACCGCGCCGGCCACAGTTGATGGTTTTTAGGTAAAACAAAATGAAGTATAGCTTTAATGTCTTTTCAGGTGTAAAGTGTGAAGAAATCTTTTTCTTTTCCTTCATAGGATGTTTTATATACTGTATGCAACCCTGTTGGCAAAGTGCAACGTATTGTTATATTCAAGAGAAATGGGATACAAGCTATGGTTGAATATCCTTTATTTGTAAATTTTTATTGATGTGTAATTCATATGGATCTTATTTTTTCTGGCTTAAGCATTTCTAGACAAGTGGTGTTTACTTTGTCCTCTCACAAAAATCTATGTGACTTAGATTTAAAAAATGAAACTGCAGTACTCATAGGGAATTTTACTATTTATGATAAGAATAACTTGCTACGAGAAAGCAATCTAGTGCTTCCTTTTTAAGCTGTTAAATAACACTATTTGAAGATATGTACACTTGTACTATTTTGGAATTTATCCTAAGTGAACTTTTCTGACTCCCTCTTAAAGTAGTTTGGAAGTACCGAAACTTTAGAGTCAGTAAAATCTTACCTTTTTTATTGAACCTTTAAAATGGTAATGGTTTATGTAAGAACTTCTTTATGTTAAATTTGTCATACGTTGAGTAAGAAGAGCAAGTTACAAAATAGTACAGATAATACACTTTCCCCCAAACTGGACCCATCTTAAATAATAATAGAGAAAACCCCAACCTATGTGTGCATGTGTATGCACAGAAGAAGGTAGGGATATACAGCAAACTCTTTAATAGTGCTTACTTCTGGCAAGGGACTTATGTTTTATCTTTTTTTTTTTTTTTTTTACCTTATATACCTTTGTGATTTTATTTTTTTAAGATTATGGACTTAAGCAATTTTTTTAAAAACTGATAAAATTTTAGATAAAGTATTATAAAACTCTGCCTTCTCAGAAATATGTAAAAATCATGTATTTGTTTTGTATTATTTTGGCTCTTTGTAATGTTCTTCTTAAAGAGTAAAATCTTTTCTGTTTCAAGGTTGCAAGTTGTCCTTTGCTAGGGAATGGGACCATGCTCCATTATCTCCTCTGCTTTCCGATTTATAAAGTACTAATGATGACCTAAAAGAATTAAGGTAGATAGTTTGGTTGTATTACGTTTTCTTTGGTACCCTTGATTTTTTTTTTTTTTTTTTTTTAGACGGAGTTTTGCTTTTTGTTGCCCAGGGTGGTCAAGTGATTCCCCTGTCTCAGCCTCCCAAGTAGCTGGGATGACAGGCACCTACCACCACACCCAGCTAATTTTTGTATTTTTAGTAGAGATGGGACTTCACCATGTTGGCTAGGCTGATCTCGAACTCCTGAGCTCAGGCTTCACCTGGTTCAGCCTCCCAAAGTGCTGGGATTACAGGCGTGAGCAACTGTGCCCAGCCACCCTTGATCTTAAATTCTCCTGGCCAGGCACAGTGGCTCACGTCTGTGATCCCAGCACTTTGGGAGGCTGAGGCGGGCGGATCACGAAGTCAAGAGATCGAGACCATCCTGGCCAACATGGTGAAACCCCGTATCTACTAAAAAAATAAAAAATTAGCTGGGTGTGGTGGCACACACCTGTAGTCCCAGCTAGTTGGGAGTCTGAGGCAGGAGAATTGCTTGAACCTGGGAGGTGGAGGTTGCATTGAGCCCAGGTTGTGCCACTGCACTCCAGCCTGGTGATAGAGCGAGACTCTGTCTCAAAAACAAAACAAAACAAAACAAAACAAAAAATTCCTAAAAATTCATCCTGAAATTGGTAAAACATTTCCAGAAGTAAAAGAGCTACTTCTGATTATTTTCAATCCTGTCCTTTGGGAGTGAATAATGATTAAGTATCGGATACCTTAAACCAAATTTCCTTAATAGAGCTTATGTTTGAATCAGTCCTTTGTGCCCAGAAAGCTAAAGCAGCACTCAATGGAGCTGATATATATGCTGGATGTTGCACACTAAAAATTGAATATGCACGGGTAAATATTTTTTTCAACACCCTACCCAAGAAATATTTATGCTTTGGATATACAGTTTGAACTTACATTATTTTCAATCTTAACAGCCAACTCGTCTAAATGTTATTAGGAATGACAATGACAGTTGGGACTACACTAAACCATATTTGGGAAGACGAGGTAGGTATTTTATACATTTTAGAATGTACTTAATCTGCTGACAAATTTTTACATGCAGTTAGATTCTTTTTTCCTGAGATGAGCTAGTTAATTCAAATGAAAACCTTGTTGATGAATGCTTTTGTTGCAAAAGGCCATGTAATGCTGGAAAATAACCTTGAACATTAGTGCCCCCTACTGGTATGTACTGAGCTATTTATATTTAGTTCAACAAGGAGCCCACACATTCAGGCACGCCCGCAGTTCAAGGACTTGCATTT